>NW_026057582.1:119493898-119551172 GCF_023721935.1 Panthera uncia
AAAAAAAAAAAAAAAAAAAAAAAAAAAAAAAGTGCATTCTGCTGCTTTAGGATGGAATGTTCTAAATATATCTGTTAAGTCATTAGGGTCCAGTGAGTCAGTCAAAGTCATTGTTTTCTCATTGATTTTCTGCTTAGATGATCTGTCCATTGCTGAAAGTGGGTGTTAAAGTCCCCTACTATCATTATATTATTATCACTGAATTTCTTATGTTTGTTAGTAATTGATTTTCATATATGGGTTCCTTCTAGTTGGGAGCATAAATATTTACAATTGTTAGACCTTGATTGATAGACCCCTTATTTATGATGCAATATCCTTATTCATCTCTTGTTACAGCCTTTGGTTTAAAATACTGTTTGTCTGATATAAGTAGGTCTACTCTGGCTTCCTTTTGGCATCCATTAGCATGATAGATGGTTCTCTCTCCCCTTACTTTCCTCCAATGTCTTTAGGTCTAGAATGAGTCTCCTATAGGCAGCATATAGATGAGTCTTGTTTTTGATCTATTTTGATACCCTATGTATTTGACTGAAGCATTTACTCCATTTGCATTCAGAGTGATTATTGAAAGATATGAATTTTGTGCCATTGTGTTACCTGTAGAGTTGGTGTTTCTGGTTGTGTTCTTTAGTCCTTTCTAGTTATTGTTGCTTTTGCTCTCCCCGCCCCCCACCCCACCAAAGAGTCCCTCTTCATATTTCTTGCAGGACTGGTTTAGTGGTCATGAACTCCTTTAGTTTTTGTTTTACTGGGAAACAGTTTATCTTCCCTTCTATTCTGAATGACAGCCTTGCTAAATAAAGTTTTCTTGGTTGCATATTTTTCTCATTCAGCACATTGAATATATCATGATTCTCACTTCTGGTGTGCCAAGTTTCTGTGGACTGATCTGCTGTACACCTATTTGTCTTCTCTTGTAAGTTAAGGACTTTTTTTCCCCTTGCTGTTTTCATGATTCTTTCCTTGTCTGTGTATTTTTGTATCTGACTATGATACGCCTTGGTGATTGCTGGCTTTTATTGAATTTAGTGGGAGTTCTCTCTACTTAAATTTTTGTGTCTGTGTCCTTCCCCAGATTTTTCAGCTATAACTTACTCACATAAACCTTCGGGCATTTTTTTTTTGTTATTTTATTATTTTTTTAATGTTTATTTATTTTTGAGAGAGAGAGAGAATGAGAGAGAGACAGAGCTCAAGGGAATGAGGGGGAAAGAGAGAGAGAGAGAGAGAGAGAGAGAGAGAGAGACATTCTGAAGCAGACTCCAGGCTCTGAGCTGTCAGAACAGACCCCGATGTGGGGCTTGAACTCACAGACCTGGAGATCATGACCTGAGCCAAAGTCAGACACCCAACCAACTGAGGCACCCAAGTGCCTCCAACTGTCTTAATTTATTTCTTTTTAAATGTTTATTTTTGAGAGAGAGAGAGAGAGAGCACAAGTGAGGTAGGGACAGAGAGATGGGGACAGAGGATCCAATGTAGACTCTGGGCTGAGAGCAGTGAGCTGGATGTGGGGCTTGAACTCACAAACAGTGACATTGTGACCTAAGCCAAACTGAGATGTTCAACCAACTGAGCCACCCAGGTGCTCCCTTGACCTTTTCCTTTTTTAATCTGTGGGACTGTTATTGTATGAATGTTACTCCCTTCTAATAAGTCATTGAGTTCCTTCAGTCTACCTTTATAATCCATTACCTTTGCTTCCCTCTTCTTTTCATCTTCATTGTTTTCCATAATTTATCTTCTATATCACTAATTCACTCCTCTGCTTTGTGCATCTTCACTGTTACAGCATCCATTTAGGTTTACTTCTCGATTATAGAATTTTTTATTTTAGCCTGACTAGATTTTAGGTCTTTTATCTCGGCTATAAGGGATTCTCTAGAGTCTTCTATGCTTTTTTCAAACCCAACTAGAATCCTTATAATTGTTGTTTTAAATTCTAGTTTGACATCTTACTTATATCTGTATTGACAAAATGGCCATCATTTCTTCCTGTTCTTTCTTTTAAGGTGAATTCTTCCATTTTGTCATTTTAGAGGGGAAAAAATAAAAAGAAAAATTAAAATATTTTTAAAAAATAATAAAGGAATCTAGATTCTAGGTTTGTTTTGGTTTGCTTATTGAGAGAAGCTTGATAGAAAAAAGATAAAAAATTAAAAATTAAAAATAAAATAAATAAAAAATTTGCAATTTCTGTATAAAAAAAAACAGTAGGAGATACAAACAAACAAACACTATCCAAAGGAAGCTAGATCCTGTTTCCCCTAGAGCTGAAGCTCTGAAACACTCCATGATCAGTAGACTTAATGAATGGGTGGGGTTTGTGCTGGTCTTCTGGGGGGAGGGGCTGTTGCTCTGATTTCTCAGGCTGACTTGCCCTTGTGGTGATGTACTTGGAGGGCACAGAGAAGGGTGTTTGGTGTTATGACTCCATTCTCTAGTTGTTGTTGCTGTTTAGCTCACTGAGGTTGATCAGTGCTGAAGGGCTAGAGACAAAAATGGCTCCCTAGCCCTGGTCTCCTGAGTGGGAAGTTCATGCCCTCACATACATGCAATCATTCAGTCCTCCAATGTCCCTGGCTTCTCTCAGATCCACATCTTCACCCTGTCTGTATCCAAGCTATCCATCTGCCAGGTAGTGCTCCCCTCCTGGATTTTATCTCAGATGAAGTTGTGTTTCAAAACCCCACACTTCAGAGACTGCTGCAGCTCAGGCTTGTGCTGATCCTCTGGGGGAGGGTCTCACTGGGCTGTGGCCAGTGCTGGGTTGTCTCAGAAAAGAGTTGCCTTGTGGTGCAACAGCAGTGGCTTGGTGTTTATGGTAAATCTCAATACACAGATGTTGCCAGGGTTTGCTGCTCTCAGCAGACATCTTTGTTGGTCTACTGGTGAAGGGGACAGCTCTTTGGTGCCAATGGGTCTTTTGTCCAGAGAGGCTGTATCACCTCTACTAAATGCACTCTAAGCAAGGGAACAGTTTCACCCTGTACAACCAGGGGATCCTCAGACTGTGCTGCCTGTTTCTGGGGCTCTGCCCTGCTTCCTCACTGGAGCACCTCCAGGGACTGACCTCCAAAACTTCTGTGCTCTGCTCTTTATAAAAAAACTTGTGGTATTGGACCTCTCCTTTTTGCCCATCAATGGTTTTGAGGAACAGTTTTCTTGTGCAGTCCCCTATATGTGTTTTCACTCTTTTTTTCTTCACTTTTAGCTCATTTCTCCACAATCAGGGATCCCTCCTCACTGCAGCACCCATGGATCTTTTCTCGCACAAATCAACCTTCTGAAGTTCCTGCCATGGGTTGTTTCTGTTTGTGGACATGCAGCTTTGTTCTTTAAGACTTCTGATCAATATCTTGGATGTTCAGAATGATTTGATATTTATCTAGCTGTTTTGGGGGAAGATGCAAGCTTACGGTCGCCCTACTCTTCTGCCATTTTAATTGTTTTTGAGAATTTCATTACTTTTTTAAGTGTAAATGATATTCCATTGTACGTGTGCACCATGTTTTATCCGTTCATGTGTCAGTTGACATCTGCATTGTTTCCTCCTTTTGGGTATTGTGAATAATGCTACTGTGAATATGGGAGGACAAATATCTCTTCAAATCCCTGTTTTCAGCTCTTTTGGGTATATACCCAGAAGTGAAATTGTTGGATCATATGCTAAATCTATTTTAAATTGTTTGAGCAACTTGTATACTAATTTCCACAGGGGCAGCCCCATCCCCACATTCCTGAACCATAGACATTGTGAAAAAATAAATGTTTATTGCTATTTTAAGCCACTAAATTTGAGATAATTTGTTAGGAAACAATAGATAAGTAATATAGTATTATAGGAACATCAACAAAAGAAGGATTTTGGGAAAATTTGTATTTCCCAAGATAGTTTATTCAAAAATTATACGTACATGCAAAAATGCATAGTTTCAGATAAGTAACTAAAAAATGCAATTGCAGCAATGCTAATGTTTTCAGGTGATTTATAAAATTTTTCCAACCTGAAAGAAAAAATGTGAACCAAGCAAGTTGACCCTTGAATATAGAATTCACATTAATATCCCCCACTTATTTCTTGTCCCTTGATAATCCTCAGTGAGCCTTCATCAAAAGGTAGTCACCCACATGCAAGATTAATGGAGCCATTTTACAAGGGCAAGAAAGAAAAGCACTCTGTGGCACTCCTAAAAGAAAGACGGATTGCCTGGAAATTCACCAGAAATACAAAATGTGTATTTTCTTTGAAAGCTGAGCTTTTACTGTAATTCTTGCTTGCTTTCTGAGATCTTTAGCATTTGAGTCCAGGATGGAGTCCTTTTAAGACTTTATCTTTTAAATACATCCTCATTCTAAACAGTGAGACCAGGTTTCTCTGTCTTTTGTGATAGTTGAATTCTTTCTCCACTTGTCTATCCGTTTGGAAATAATTTTTTAAACAATGCTGGTTGCTTCCCTGAGGCTGTCCTTCATATAGCATGGGCAATTGACTGGGTAGTGTTGACCTAGCTCTGTTCTAAGTTGCCAGAGAAGTTGCCTGGCTGCTATGACAAGCAAATGATGTGTGTGACTCATTGTAAACCTTTCCCGGAGGCTCCAACCAGAAGATTAGGACTTCCCCTATTACAGAGAGGCCTAAGACTCTCCTCACAAAAGAAAGGAAAAGAAAGAACTTATCTGAAGAAAGGTGCCTCAGACCTTTCCTGAAAAGATGGTCTGTATCTTTATGGTTGGAAATGTTAGTGGGTCGGTGGGGCAGTAATGACACCTGGGACTCACCAGTGTAAACCAGATCAGGAGAGAGGACAATGCTCGCACTTTGTGGGAGTCCAGAGCGGGGGTTCTTGTGCCATGGGGAATGTTTCTTAGAGAATTTCAGGAAGCCCTTTAGAGAGGCTTGGTGAAGGTAGAGGCAGAAAAACATGACTACAATTGTTAGTACCACATAGAGCATCCCACAGAGTGACATTCAGCATAATGCCCACCTCAAAGCTTTGATGTGTGAGGTGTTGGTTCTGTAAGAGAGGCTCAAAGGATGTAATACAGAATCAAAATTGTGAGAAATAGACTGGGCTTTCTGTGTCAATACTGAAAGTCTGGAGTAAAATCTGCTGTTAAAATCTGCTGTGTTCCCTTTGCTCCTCAGGGAGAGAGGAAGGATAGTATCTTTGTTATTTTGTATCTGGTAAGCAGAACCATCAGTGACAATTGGAAACTCCGTTCAATAAGAATTAGAATGAGGAGATTCACTATGATGTTGATATTCAATGTGTCTTCTTGTTCCAGATATGAAGGGTACACCTTTTACCTTTGTCTTAGGAATGACTTGAACCTTGGACATTCAGTGATTGAGTGTTGTTTGGAGGTCTACACTGGGCTAAGGACAAAAGATGGCAACTCTTCCTATCTTACTTGGTAATACCATCCCCCTCTGTGTCAAGTGATCGTATTAGGAATTCTCTGTAATTTGCAAAAGGATTATGACAAGAGATGAAGGGCTCTAGGTAACCTGTATACATTATGGCATGACAGATCCTTGTTTGAGACAAGCTATTGGCTTCCCTTTGTCTACATGCCTTGAAGTTGTGAACCTCATAGGCTAACAAAATTCCCCACTTGTCTATAGAACAAATTCCAAAGGGTGAAGAAATGATGAAAGTGTATTTATTTTGGGATATCCTGACGTTAGTAAAAATATTTTCATTGTTGATTTTAATATTTCTAAAACTGGTAACTTAACATTTTCCTTAAAAATATCAACAAACCCTCAAAAATCATTGCAGATCCACAATTATATGGTCAACTAATCTTCAACAAAGCAGGAAATACTGTCCAATGGGAAAAAGAGAGTCTTTTCAACAACTGGTGTTGGAAAAACTGGACAGCAACATGCAGAAAGAATGAAACTGGACCACTTTTTTACACCATACACAACAATAATTTCAAAATGGATGAAAGACCTAAATGTGAGACAGGAAACCATCAAAATCGTAGTGGAAAACACAGGCAGAAAACTCTTTGACCTAGGACATAGCAACTTCTCAGGCAAGGGAAACAAAAGCAAAAATGAACAATTGAGACTTCATCAAAATAAAAATATTCTTCACAGTGAAGGAAACAATCAGCAAAACTAAGAGGCAAACTATGGAATGGGAGAAAATATTTGCATATCTGATAAAGGGTTAGTATCCAAAATTTATAAAGAACTTATCAAACTCAACACCCAAGAAACAAATACTCCAGTGAATAAATGGGCAGAAGACATGAATAGACACTTTTCCAAAGAAGACATCCAGATGGCTAACAGATACATGAAGAAATGCTCAACATCACTCATCAGCAGGGAAATGCAAACAAAACCACAATGAGATATCACCTCACACCTATAAGAATGGCTAAATTAACAACATAAGAAACAATAGGTGTTGGTGAAGATGCAGAGAAAGGGGAATCCTCTTTCACTGTTGGTGGCAATGCAAACTGGTGCAACCACTCTGAAGAACACTATGGAAGGTCCTCAAAGAGTTACAAATGGAATTACCCTATGATCCAGGTATTGTATTACTACGTATTTACCCAAAGGATACAAAAATACAGATTCCAAGGGGCACACCATCCCGATGTTTATAGCAGCATTATGAACAATAGCCAAACTATGGAGAAAGACCAAATGTCCATCAGCTGATGAATGGATAAAGAAGAGGTGGTATATATATTATATATTATATACTATATATTATATATATATATTTCCATATATATAATAACATATATATGGAATATTACTCAGCCATCAGAAATAATGAAATCTTGTAATTTTTAATGATGTGGATGGAACTAAAATGTATTATGCTAAGCAAAATAAGTCACTCAGAGGCAGACAGATATATGATTTCACTCATATGTGTAATTTAAGAAACAAAACAGGGGCGCCTGGGTGGCGCAGTCGGTTAAGCCTCCGACTTCAGCCAGGTCACGATCTCGCGGTCCGTGAGTTCGAGCCCCGCGTCGGGCTCTGGGCTGATGGCTCAGAGCCTGGAGCCTGTTTCCGATTCTGTGTCTCCCTCTCTCTCTGCCCCTCCCCCGTTCATGCTCTGTCTCTCTCTGTCCCAAAAATAAATAAAAAACATTGAAAAAAAAAATTAAAAAAAAAAAAAAAAGAAACAAAACAGATGGACACAGAGGAATAGAAAAACAGAGAGGCAAACATAAGAGACTCTTAACTATAGAGAACAGACTGAAGGTTGCTGGAGGGTAGGTGGGCAGTGGATGGGATAAATGGGTGATGAGTATTAAGGAGTGCACTTGAGGACACCTGGGTGGCTCAGTCAGTTAGGCATCTGACTCTTGATTTTGGCTCAGATCATGATATCATGGTCATTACTATGCCCAGTGTGGAGCTTGCTTAAGATTCTCTCTTCCTCTCTCTTTGCCCCTCCTCCATTCATTCTTGTGCATGCTTTCTCTCCCTTTCTCTCTCTCTCTCTGTCTCTCTCTCAAGAAAAAAAAAAGGAAGACACTTGTTATGATGAGCACTGGGTGTTATATGTAATAATAAATTACTAAATTCTACTCTTGAAACCAATATTACACTATAAGTTAACCAATTAGAATTTAAATAAAAACTTGAAAAAAAAAGCTGCAGTTTCCTGGTATGTATGAGCTCCAGAGCTACAGTAAGCTATATCAAAGCTCTCTATTGGCTTCTCAGTAACTTATATGATCAGAGCAAAGCCACAAAGGAGACATCCCTGCCAGGAACCCCTAAACAGTAGTGCCCAGTGCAGAAAGAAGTGTCTTCCATGAATTCCAAAGAAGAGGTCCTGATTCAAGCATTCATTTGCAAGTAGTATTTTTGGGAAGTGATCCAAAGTAGACTTCTGAGGTGTGGGGAAGTCAGACAGTGGAAGGAAGGTAGACAGGAAGAGGAGGTATAATCAAGCAAATAACACACAAGGACAGCTGGAGCTCAATGCCACTGAGGAGCTCTACTGACAGTGGAGAACATGCCTCAAAGTTATTTCAACCCAAGGGATAAGGAATAATTTTAAATTATTAGTATAAATTTTAATGCACATCTTTATATTATACAATGAAAATAAGTTTTAAATGCAAATATCAGAATTTAGCTCATATTCAGAATCACCAAAATTATACAATTCTAATTTAGCAATTCATACTGCATCTCTATGGTGGCTATTCAAAACTAACTGATCTGGTTTTATTTCACTTCTCTATAGGTGTGCATTCCACCAGTACTATCTACCTTTGACTTACTAATAAGTAAGGAAAGACTGAAAGAGAAGGGATGTGCTTTGCCCAGCTTTCCTTTTCCTTCTGTCTTTTCACTTTCAGTATAAGTGGTTGGTCAATAGAAATTAACAAAAGAAAGAATGTGATAGGGTTCCTTGGTTGTTCCCAAATCTTTCTACATTTGAAGAAAGTTCTGGTGTGACCATAAAGTGTGACCCTTGAGACTGTCTGTGCCCCCTTACTCAGTCATAGATATGGCACACCTAACCTGTATTTGCTTTTTATCCCATGTCCGGGTTTCTAAATTCTGTGCTTGTGGGCATCAGGAATGTTATATGGGAATAGGGAGGCAAGGAATAATGGAGGGGACACAGGCATCATATGAATGTCCTCTACCTACACACATGCTCCAGGGCCCCATCAGTCTTCACTTACAAAACACCATTCCAAAGACAAAATTACTAAGAATTTCAAGACAATGAGAGCAGATCATTAAACTGGATGTGGGGGCTTTTTCAATGTGAGGACCCATGTGACTGGGAGAACACATTTTTGGGGCTGGCTCTGACCGGGACATCTATACACCAAAGCCTCATTCCTTATGGATGGAGCTGCTTCCATCACTTTATATGTTCTTCCCAGTTTCTGGAGAAACTGAGTGGAAGTTTCAGGCAGAGATGCAGGTGTTCCCAGCCTTTTCTGAGTGTATAGAGGTATGCTAGAGTAGATGGAGGGCACTTATCTGTTTCCTCAGACATCTCTGAGATTTAAACAGAAAAGCCCAGGACTTCAGGGTTTGCTGACTGCTCAGGCCTCGCTGGTCCCTGAAATGGAGATAGAAGTGAAGAGCATTTTTAACTGGGAATTTTTTTTCTGTTTCAATCCCATCGAAGTGAAGGGCAGGTAATTTCCCTTACCAATTGGTTCCTTTCCACATGTTTTTGTTTTGTTGCCTGTTGTGTACATTCAGAACTGTCACTGGCTGATGGATATTTGTGAGGTTCCTGTGGCACTTTACAGGCATATAGGGCTGAAGAGAGACAGGGTACAACCTCTGTATGGAGGGAACACAGAAGAAAAGGAGCAGATGAAGGCCAGACAGAACAGAGCTTGCTGAGTTCCTAGAATATACTCACCTTAGTTGGAGAGCAGAACCTGCACAGGGAGTCGGCAGAGGTGACTGAAAAATGTTTTCTGTGTTCTAATTCCAAGTGCTAGAAAGGCTTGGTTAATTGGGCTGGCTACAGGTGAATTGGGCTGACTATAAATGTCTATAATCTTCTGGGTTAGCAATTTAGCAATGTGTATTTAGAGTTTTAATAATGGTAATTGTACCCTCTGTCTTGGAATTATACTTTTGAACTTTTGTTTTAATACAAATTTATTTAAATATCATTTACATTAGAAAAAATTATAAATAGTTGAATAATAGAAAGATCTTCCAAATTTCTAGATGAAGGAATGCTGTGCAGCTAAAAGGAAATTATGCTTTGGAATAATAATTACAAACTTGGCAAAGAATTCAAAATTCATGACCATATGTTCCCAGTTGCCCATTAGAATCCTGGTCTCTGCCCATTGTCCTGGGATAATCATCGATGGTGTGCCCTTTCACTGTCCAAAGTTCCTGGTCACTCCATTCATAACATAGTAATGGGACAAAACTGCTCGTGACACACTAGATACTATATAAACTAGTGGTGGGATAGTGCATATTTAACAATTGGCTCTCCAGGAAACTGCTTTAATTTGTAGCATTTGCCAATATCTATGGTGTAAGTATTACTATTTTGGCCAATTTCAAGCTATAATATGGGGTTACTGAAGGTGGATTTGGGCTGAGATTAGCACAATCATCTTTCCCAAGCCAACCAAGCTGACTCAGCACACCTCTGGGTAAACACTACACTATGTGGGTAAGGACTTCATGAGGACAAGGGTGGTGGTCTTGCATGGTGGGAGACAGTAGTTTTCTTTGCTTCTTTGTATTGGTGGAGGGATTCTGACACCCACTGGACCACCATCTCTGAAGAGAGTGATCCTTGCATTTGAGGTGGGCACTCTGTTTTCTGGCCTCTCCAGCTGCCCAGCAGGTGCTCCCTCCCTCCTGGGAGCCCCACCCTAAGGACAAGAGGACCAGTTCTGATCTCCACTGTGCTCCCATTCTCCAGTCTTCCAACATAGGACAGTATAAGGACAGGAAACAGCCAGGGCAGATAGACTTAGTAGGAGGCTGTTTTACAATATCCATGAGAAGAAATGAGGGCCTGACAGGAAAAACTGGCAAAGAACTTGCAGAGTAGAGGAAAGCTGTGTGAAACACTGGGTGTTCTTGTTCCCAGTGCTGGATAGATGGAAACTGGAGAGGTGGGATACCTAGATTTCTAAAAAAATTTACAGTCCAAAATTTTTAAGGACTGCAGCCATATCATTAATGCAGATCAAGAGGAACCCAGTGCCTGCTAGTGGAGACTCTGTGGAGAGAGTGACCCTTTGTCTTTGTCGGTAGTCCTCTCTATCCATGGCACCAGGCCCTATTACCTCCTGTCTCTGAACCACAGTCAAAAAAGTACATCACCTTCAGGGAACAAAATCCTCAGCCATAAGCAGGACATGCCTGAATTTGGGATCCTTCTGACTGCAGCCAAAGCATCTATAGATATTACAAACTGTTTCTATTTTTATACTGCTATGGTCGAATGTTTATGTCTACCCCAAATTTATATGTTAAATTCTAACCTCCAAAGGTGATGATAGTAGGAGGTGGGGCCTTTGGGAGATGACTAAGCCATGAGGGTGGAGCTCTCATGAAAGGGATTAGTACTTTTATACAAATTGCTCCAAAGAGACTTCTCACCATTCTCATCATGGTAGACACAGTGAGAAGATTTCAGCTATGGACCAGGAAATGGGCACTTACTAGAAGTGACCCTGCCATGCTTTGATCTTGGACTTCCAAAGCCTCCAGAACTGTGAGAAATAAATTTCTGTTGTTTCTAAGACATCCACTCTGGCATTTTGTTATAGCAGCCCAAACAGAGTAAGACATGTGCATCTATTCATGAACTATTTGTTAAGCAACTACTATATTTTAGGAGCTGCTCTGGTACTCAGGATACACCAGTAAATATCAACAACAAGAAATAAATAAAGTCACTGTCTTTAAGGGATCTATTTCTTATGGGGAGAAGATAGACAGAAAATGAGTACTATATTGAAGGTGGTAGGAGTTTGTCCCCAAAATGCTTTTTATAACTTACATTTTTAAAACATGGATACAACCAAGATTCACTTATTGCATTTAGTTGTTACACCTTCTCAGTCCTTTCAATAATGACATTAAAGAGACCAGGACAATTGTTTCAGGATGAAATGTCCACATTCTGGATTTGTATGCTTATATCATTTATGACATTATTTAACTTGGTGCTGTCCCTGTATTGTCTGAAAACTAGAAATCAGAAAAAAAATTCAGTTAGATTTAATGTAAATATTCCCATCAAGAATACTTTAAATATTCATGAATATACTTAAATATTCTTTAAATACAAAAATATCCCCCAAGTTTTAAATCATACCAAATTTGGTTTAATAGCTCCAGGAATACTATGTTGCAATTCTATTGAGGGGTTTTCCTTATTCCTCCAGTTTGGGTGTTAACAATATGAAAAGTTACTTCACTAAGCAATTGATAAAGTGATGAATGTCAGCACTGTTAATCATGTTGCTGATATGGATTCAAAGATGAATTTGGATCAGAATAATCCAGGAGCTTCAGTTTAGCACTTTGGTTCCTTGAGTTTTCTTTAGCAATAAATTCTAAACAAAAGACTTTTCAAAAATCTCTCCCTTTTACTTTCCATACTGATACCTTCTAAGGTTTCTTGAAGAAGTAAAATCAAAATTAATACAAAACTCACACTATTGATGTTGCAATAAAAAGTACAGGCACACGAAAATTAATTTCCTCAAAACTATTTTTTAAAAATTAATACAGGAGGGACACCTGGGTGGCTCAGTTGGTTAAGCGTCCAGCTTCAGCTTAGGTCATGACCTCACAGTTCGTGAGTTCAAGCCCCACATCGGGCTCTGTGCTGACAGCTCGGAGCCTGGAGCCTGCTTCGGGTTCTGCATCTTTCTCTCTCTCTCTCTCTCTCTCTCTCTCTGTTCCTCCCCTGCTCATACTCTGTCTTTCTCTCAAATAAATAAATAAATAAATAAATAAAAATTAATACAGGAGTGCCTGGGTGGCTCAGTTGATTAAGCACCCGACTTTGGCTCAGGTCATAATCTCTTGGTTCACAGGTTCTAGCCCCACGTGCAGTTCTCTGTTGACAGCTCAGAGCCTGGAGCCTGCTCCAGATTCTGTGTCTCCCCTCTCACTCTGCCCCTCCACCACTCATGTTCTGTCTCTCTCTCTTTCTCAAAAATAAACAAAAACATTTAAAAAATCAATACAAAGGCACTTCAGCAATGGCATATTGGACTGTTTTGTAAGAGTAGCAAAATGACTCATCAGCTCTTCAGGATGATACAGATATGCTCCATGCTTCTCTATACAAACTCAAATCTATGGACAAATATAATACAGAGTGATTGCAGGCAGCCCTCCAAAACTTCATTCCACATGTGTCCTTTTCCCTGTTTCCAGAGCAAATTCTCACTGTAGGTAAAGGATGGTTTAACATGCATAAGTCTAAATTAATTATAACTTTTTATTGTGGTAAGGTATAAATAACATAAAATTTATGAGTGTAACCATTTTAAGTGTAGTACATTCACTTTGTTGTGCAATTATCACCACCTTCTTCAGAACTCTTTTCATCTTGCAAAACTGAAACTCTACAGCCATTAAACAATTCACTGTTCCCTCCTCCCCTCAGTCCTCAGCAACCACCATTCTACTTTCTGTCTCTATGATTTTAATCCCTCTAGGTACCTCATATAAACGGAATCATATGATATTTGTCTTTTGTGTTTTTTCACTCAACCTAATGGTCTCAAGATTAATCTATGTTGAACATGTGTCAGAATTTCCTTTTTAAAGGGTGGATATTATTCCATTGTATGTATAGCCCATATTTTAAGCCATTCATCTGTGGATGGACATTTTCATTGTTTCCACTGTTTGGCTATTGCAAATAATGTTTCTATGAACATGGATGTACAATATCTGTTTGAGTTCTGCCTTCAATTCTTTTGGGTGTATACCCAAAGGTGGAATTGCTGGATCATTTGTAATTCTATTTTTTTTAAGATAATCATAACTTTTAAATAAATATAAAGTATGGTGAAACTTCTCTCCATAATAATAAGGAAACCACAAAGCCAATTTACACATTTCAGTTAAGGTCTTTTTCTTCACCTTTTTCTTTAGATAAACAAACCTACGAAGAAGAAAATTGTTCTCAGTTTCTTAGACCATCATCTCAGTGAACCTATGCATAACCCTCATTAAGACCCATGTAAACACTTCAAAGTGGGCTGATCTGCAGGGAGTAAGTAGTCCAGACAAATGTACAGAGAATTATAAGAACCAATATAACAGATTACAAAAACATTAATCAAAGCCACCAGATCCAGCAAGGTACAATTCCATAGAGATTTTATTAACAGGAAGAAAGGAGATGAATTTTAGACACTGGTCCAGATATGCTAACTCAGGAAGAAATCATGACAGCTCTGAGGAGGTAGAATGTAAGTCTGTATGTTGTCCTGGCCATATTTTCAAAATCAAGGCATCTCGGAAACTGGGCCTGCCTTGTTGTTATAGTTTTCTTTTTTTTTCTTTCTTTCTTAATTTTTTTGAATTCATTTTTAGGTTTTTATGCCTTTCTAATGTCAGAACAGAAATCTGAGGAGAGTTTGGCCTTTGACATTGGTAATAAAATTATTTCT
Source organism: Panthera uncia (assembly GCF_023721935.1). Classification (NCBI taxonomy): domain Eukaryota; kingdom Metazoa; phylum Chordata; class Mammalia; order Carnivora; family Felidae; genus Panthera; species Panthera uncia. Next base: position 119,508,056 of record NW_026057582.1, read on the forward strand.
AAGAAGGAGAAAAAAACTGAAGTCTGAAACATGGGGGGAAGAAGAAGAAATGGAGAACAGAACCAGTAGCTAATGAGTAAATGGGTAGCTGTGGAGACCTGATGCTGGTAAGATGCTTTGAAAGTTGTAGTAGAACAATGGAGTGGGAAAGTAGAGCACAAGCAGCTAGTGCTCCTAGTGATCTGGGGGAGTCCCTGGAACTGGAGGACAGCACAAGAAAGTCCAGTGGCCTGTCTCTGCCAATAGGACACAATTTATTCACTCTGGAAACTAGAGTCATCCAGAGACAGGGCCAGTTCAGGACTTTATCTGCAAATCTGGGCTTCTAGGACATTCTCCAGAAAGAGATCCTGGAAATGGTTGATGGAGCTGTTCCTCCAAATACCATCTTGACAAAGCACTGATTCACTATTGACAGCAGGAATCATCCAGTCAAAGGGGGTATGCAACAAAAATTACCCAGCAGGGAGAGGATTTTCCTCCTGAGGTAAGATTAGATAACAAACACCAATGTTGCCTTCCTCTGATGTTTTAATTTACATTCCATTGCCCATCACACAGACAGCAGCTGGAGTCATGCAGTGTTGCTGCTGTTCATACAGATGCTGTGCAGCCAACAGGTCCATTCACATGCCACCCTTTCTGCCATATGAAATCAGCAACAAAGAGACAGATGGATCCTTGCATTTCTTTTCAACAAAATTAGGCATGCTTTTGCCTAAATGTTCTTACCGTTCTAGACCCCTGGATGCCCATGTTCCCATAATAGCATGGAAATTCAGGTCCAGAATGTGAGGCAGCTTGTCTGAGACTGGGATCCCAGGTGCGGAGGGAGACTTTTAGTTTTCTTGATTGTTTCCTTTGATTTTCATCTTCATGAGGTTACAATAGTTCATTTTTGCTTTTAATTCCCTTGCCTTTGGAGATATGTCAAGTAAGAAATTGCTGTGACTGAGGTCGCAGAGGTTTTTTCCTGCTTTCTCCTCTAGGGTTTTGATAGTTTCCTGTCACACATTCAGGTCCTTTATCCATTTTGACTTTATCTTTGTGAATGGTGTAAGAAAGTGGTCTAGTTTCATCCTTCTGCATGTTGCTGTCCAGTACTCCCAGAACCATTTGTTAAAGAAACTGTCTTTTTTCCATTGGATATTCTTTCCTGCTTTGTCAAAGATTAGTTGGGCATACTTTTGTGAGTTCAATTCTGGAGTCTCCATTCTATTCCATTGGTCTATGTGTTGGTTTTTGTGCCAATACCATGCTGTCTTGATGATTACAGCTTTGTAGTAGAGGCTAAAGTCTGGGATTGTGATGCCTCCCGCTTTGGTCTTCTTCTTCACTATAACGTTGGCTATTTGGGGTCTTTTGTGGTTCCATACAAATTTTAGGATTGCTTGTTCTAGCTTCTAGAAGAATGCTGGTGCAATTTTGATTGGGATTGCATTGAATGTGTAGATAGCTTTGGGTAGTATTGGCATTTTAACAATATTTATTCTTCTAATCCATGAGCACGGAATGTTTTTCCATTTCTTTGTATCTTCTTCAATTTGCTTCATAAGCTGTCTATAGTTTTCAGCATACAGATCTTTTACATATTTGGTTAAGTTTATTTCTAGGTATTTTATGATTCTTGGTGCAATTGTGAATGGGATCAGTTTCTTTATTTGTCTTTCTGTTGCTTCATTATTAGAGTACAAGAATGCAACTGATTTCTGTACATTGATTTTGTATCCTGCGACTTTGCTGAATTCATGTATCAGTACTAGCAGACTTTTGGTGGAGTCTGTCAGGTTTTCCATGTATAATATCATGTCATCTGCAAAAAGTGAAAGCTTGACTTCATCTTTGCCAATTTTGATGCCTTTGATTTTGTTTTGTTGTCTGATTGCTGATGCTAGAATTTCCAACACTATGTTAAACAACAGCGGTGAGAGTGGACATCCTTGTCGTGGTCCTGATCTCAGGGAGAAAGCTCTCAGTTTTTCCCCATTGAGGATGATATTAGCTGTGGGCCTTTCAAAAATGGCTTTTATGATGTTGAAGTATGTTCCTTCTATCCCGACTTTCTTGAGGGTTTTTATTAAGAAAGAATGCAGAATTTTGTCAAATGCTTTTTCTGCATTGATTGACAGGATCGTATGGTTCTTTTATTTTCTTTTATTAATGTGATGTATCACATTGATTGATTTGCGAATGTTGAACCAGCCCTGCAGCCCAGGAATGAATCCCACTTGATCATGGTGAATACTTCTTTTTATATGCTGTTGAATTCGATTTGCTAGTATCTTATTGAGAATTTTTGCATATATATTCATCAGGGATGGATATTGGCCTGTAGTTCTCTTTTTTTGCTGGGTCTCTGTCTGGTTTGAGAATCAAATTAATGCTGGCTTCATAGAATGAGTCTGGAAGGTTTTCTTCCCTTTCTATTTTTTGGAACTGCTTGAGAAGGATAGGTATTATCTCTGCTTCAAATGTCTGGTAGAACTCCCCTGGGAAGCCATCTGGTCCTGGACTCTTATTTGTTGGGAGATTTTTGATAACTGATTCGATTTCTTCTCTGGTTATGAGTCTGTTCAAGTTTTCTATTTCTTCCTATTTAAGTTTTGGAAGTGTGTGGGTGCTTAGAAATTTGTCCATTTCTTCCAGGTTGTCCAGTTGGTTGGCATATAATTTTTTTATAGTATTCCTTGATACTTGCTTGTATTTCTGAGGGATTGGTTGTAATATTTCCATTTTCACTCATGATTTTATCTATTTAGGTCATCTCCCTTTTCTTTTTGAGAAGCCTGGCTAGAGGTTTATCAATTTTGTTTATTTTTTCAAAAAAACAACTCTTGGTTTCATTGAGCTTGTCTACAGTTTTGTTTTTTTTTTTAGATACTATATGGTTTATTTCTGCTCAGATCTTTATTATTTCTCTTCTTCTGCTGGGTTTGGTGTGTCTTTGCTGTTCTGCTTCTATTTCCTTTAGGTGTCCTGTTAGATTTTGCATTTGGGCTTTTTCTTTTTTCTTGAGATAGACTGGATTGCAATGTATTTTCCTCTCAGGACAGCGTTTCCTGCATCCCAAAACATTTGGATTATATTTTCATTTTCATTTGTTTCCATATATTTTTTAAATTTCTTCTCTAATTGCCTGGTTGACCCATTCATTCTTTAGTAGGGTATTCTTTATCCTCCATGCTTTTGGAGGTTTTCCAGACTTTTTCCTGTGGTTGATTTCAAGTTTCATAGCATTGTGGTCTGAAAGTATGCATGGTATGATCTCAATTATTTTATACTTATGAAAGGCTGTTTTGTGACCCAGTCAGTATTTGATTTATCTTGGAGAATGTTCCATGTGCACTTGAGAAGAAAATATATTCTTTTGCTTTGGGATGCAGAGTTCTAAATATATCTGTCAAGTCCATCTGATCCAATGTATCATTCAGGGCCCTTGTTTCTTTATGGATCCTGTGTCTAGATGATCTATCTGATTGCTGTAAGTGAAGTATTAAAGTTCCCTGCAATTACCACATTCTTATCAATAAGGTTGCTTATATTTGTGATTAATTGTTTTATTAATCACATATTTGGGGGCTTCCGTATTTGGTGCATAGACATTTATAATTGTTAGCTCTTCCTGATGGATGGACCCTATAATTATCATATAAGGCCCTTCTTCATCTCTAGTTACAACCTTTAATTTAAAGTCTAGTTTGTCTGATATAAGTATGGCTACTCCAGCTTTCTTTTGAGTTCCAGTAGCATGATAGATAGTTCTCCATCCCCTCACTTTCAATCTGAAGGTGTCCTCAGGTCTAAAATGAGTCTCTTGTAGACAGCAAATAGATGGGTCTTGTTTTTTTATCCATTCTGATACCCGATGTCTTTTGGTTGGCGCATTTAGTCCATTTACATTCAGTGTTATTATAGAAAGACATGGGTTTAGAGTCATTGTGATACCTGTAGGTTTCATGCTTGTAGTGATGTCTCTGGTACTTTGTGGTCCTTGCAACATTTCACTCACAGAATCCCCCTTAGGATCTCTTGTAGGGCTGGTTTAGTGGTGATGAATTCCTTCAGTTTTTGTTTGGGAAAACCTTTATCTCTCCTTCTGTTCTGAATGATAGACTTGCTAGGTAAAGGATTCTTGGCTGCATATTTTTTTTTTCTGTTCATCACACTGAAGATTTCCTGCCATTCCTTTCTGGCCTGCCAAGTTTCAGATAGGTCTGCCACTACTCTTATGGGTCTACCTTTGTAAGTTAGAGCCTGTTTATCCCTAGCTTCTTTCAGAATTTTCTCTTTATCCTTGTATTTTGGCAGTTTCACTATGATATGTCATGCAGATCAGTTCAAGTTACATCTGAAGGAAGTTCTCTGTGCCTCTTGGGTTTCAATGCCTTTTCCCTTCCCCAGATCAGGGAAGTTCTTAGCTATGATTTGTTCATGTACACCTTCAGCACCTTTCTGTCTCGCTTCCTCTTCTGGAATTCCTATGATATGGATATTGTTCCGTTTGATTGCATCACTTAGGTCTCTAATTCTCCCCTCATACTCCTGGATTTTTTTATCTCTCTTTTTCTCAGCTTCCTCTTTTTCCATAATTTCATCTTCCAATTTACGTTTTCTCTCCTCTGCCTCTTTAATCTGTGCTATGGCAGCCTCCATTTTATTTTTCACCTCATTTATAGCAGTTGTAAGCTCCTCATGAGTATTTCTTAGTCCCTTGATCTCTGTAGCAATAGATTCTCTGATGTCCTATATACTTTTTCAAGCCCAGTGATTAATTTTATGATTATTATTCTAAATTCTTGTTCCACTATATTGTTTAAATCGTTTTTTAACAATTCATTACCTGTCGCTACTTCCTCGAGTTTCTTTGTGGAGAGTTCTTTCGTTTCATCATTTTGGGTAGTCCCTGCAGTAGGTCCAAACTGCAGGGCACTTCCTCTGTGCTGTCCGGAGTAACTTGTGTTGTTGGGCGGGGTCGCAGTCAGACCTAATGTCTGCCCCCAGCTGGGTCCACAGTCAGATTGGTGTGTACCTTATCTTCCTCTCTCCCAGGGGCAGGATTCAATGTGGAGTGGTGTGTGCCCTGTCTGGGCTACTTGCACACTGTCAGGCTTGTGGTGCTGCTTTCATGGGATCTGGCACATTAGCTGGTGTGGATCCGCAAGGTGCATAGGTGTGGGGGGGGAAGGTTTATCTTGCTTTGCCATGGGTGGTCCCCTGCAAGAGGGGCCTTGTAGCACTGGGAGGGAGGCAGACCCGTCGAGGGATGGATCCACAGAAGCATAGTGTTGGGCATTTGTGTGGTGCAAGAATGTTCGGTGAGGGAAACTGGTTCCCTTTGGAATTTTGGCTGGGGGATGGGGGAGGGATATGACACTTGCCAGCACCTTTGTTCCCCGCCAAGCTGAGCTCTATCTTCCAGGGCTCAGCAACTCTCCCTCCCCATGTCCTCTCGCCCTCCCTGCTCTCCAAGAGCAGAGCTGTTGACTTTTATTATTCCAGATGTTAAGTCCAGCTGGCTGTTAGAAGTCCCGAAGTCCATCCCCTCCGCTTTTGCAAGGGGCTCTGCCTTGCCCAGTGGGCTGCCCCTCCACTGCCCCAGCTCCCTCCCACCAGTCCATGTAACACACACAGCCTCTCTGCCTTTCCTACCCTCTTCCGTGGGCCTCTTGTCTACACTTGGCTCTAGAGAGTCCATTCTGCTAGTCTTCTGGCAGTTTTCTGGGTTATTTAGGCAGATGTGGGTAGAATCTAAGCAATCAGCAGGGCGAGGTAAGCCCAGCGTCCTCCTACACTGCCATCTTCCTCAACTATCTCCTAAAATATATTATCTTAAAAGCATCCAAGATCTAACAAGAGAGTGAAGAATCATCAGACCACACTTTGATAAAGGACAAGAACAAGAAAGTTAAGCTGAATTCCCAGACTCCCAGACGGTTTCCTCTATAAACAAAGAAATAGCAGGAAAACTGATGTTAGGGTAGAAGAAATCAAAGGGAAATCCTCAGGCCTCCTGAAATGAGGCTTCAGACAGACTACACCCAGATGAAACTAGAACCCTAAAGGTCAACATTTTCCGGGTGAGTGAAGCAGATATAAACTAGTCCATGCCTAGACTTGCCTAGACTGTCTTCAAATTATCTGTATAGCCAAGATGCCATACGTTTTGAACTTGAATTTAAGTAGCCCTATCTGAGTGTTGCATCCAGATGAAAAAGTGATTCTACATCTAGAAACTCCAGTGCTATGCTTCTATTAAAAGGAATACTACTAGTGAGTGAGCTCCAGTTAAAGGCATTTGGATGTGTTTTATTTACTCCTTTCACTCATCACATTGCTTGGTACTGAAAATAAAGACTCCGCAAAATGCAAAGTCCTCCACCCTAGAAGGATTCACAGGGTGGCACAAAAAGGAACTTATAAATAACTCATTTCAAGAAATAGGAGAGGTGCTGTAAGAATGTGCAGGTGGGAGAAGACATCTAGGCAGAAGCTAGCTGCAGGGATGTGACATCTGTTCATAGTGCGTCTTGCAGAATGAGTAGGAATTTGCAAGGTGAATAATGGGGGGAGGCACAGACACATGGGTAAAGTTGCTAAAGTGTGAAAGGGCTCAGTATTTCCAGGAATGGTGAGCCATTCTGTGTGAATAGAATGTAGTACATGTCATAGAGCCAGAGGAAAGAAAAAGAAGACTTTGGTATGCAGTTGGAGAAGTCAATATGGATTAAAACACATTCATTTGTATATTTATGTTATCTTCACATATTCCAGTATTTTTGCTATGGAAAAAACAATCATACTTTTAAACTCAGATATTTTAGAAGCAAGGTCTCATCCATCTGGATTTTATTTTGTGTGTTAGAAGGTAGGCATCAAATGGCTGATCAGACTTTTCAGTACTATTTATTGCATTTCTCTGTCTTTCCTCATTGAGTAGCAAAGGCCAGTCTGTCATTTGTCTTGTGACCCTGGTTCTGCAGTGTCCAGCACATTGCTCATGTCATAGTTAGTGGGCTGTGAGTTGTGCACACATAGGAATGGTGAAAATAAAAAGGCTGACCATACAAGTGTGAGCAAGGGCGTGGGACAACCGGAGTACTCATATGCCAATTGTGGGAATGTAACAGGGTACAGCCACCTTGAAAAGCTATCTGACAGGGTCTTAATCATACACCTACCATATGATCCAGCCATTCCAAGAGAAAAGAAAGCAAATGTTCACAGTAACACATTTGTAACAACCCCAAACTGGAAACATTCCAAATGTCCATCAAGAGGTGAATGGATAAACTCAATGTTTTATCTATACAATATACTACTTCTTAACAATAAACAAGAATGAATTTTATCTTTTATTTACTTAAGTTTTTATTTAAATTCCAGTTAGTTAACATACACTGTAATATTAGTTTAAGATGTTCAACTTAGTGATTAAGCACTTCCATACAGCACTCAGTGCTCATCACAATTGTACTCCTTATTCCTCATCACCTATTTAACTCATGCCCCCGCCAACTTCCCATCTGGTAACCATCAGTTTGTTCTCTATCGTTAAGAATCTGTTTCTTGGTTTGCCTCTCTATTTTTCTCCCCTATGATCATTTGTTTTGTTTCTTAAATTCCATATGGGTGAAATCATATGGTATTTGCCTTCCCATAACTTACTTCACTTAATATAATACCCTCTAGCTCCAGTAACATCCTGGTAAATCTCAAGATTTAATTATTTTTTGTGGATGAGTAATATTTTGTATATATATATACACCACCTCTTCTTTATCCACTCATCAGTTGATGGACATAATCTGGGCTCTTTCATAATTTGGCTACTATAGATAATGCTGCTAAAAACATTGGGGTGCATGTATCCCTTTGAACAATTGCTACATCATAAGGTAATTCTATTTTTAACTCTTTGAAGAACCTACATACTATTTTCCAGAGTGGCTGCAACAGTTTGCATTTCCACCAACAGTGTAAGGGTGTTCCCTTTTCTCTGGATCCTGGCCAAAACCTGTTGTTTCTTGTGTTGTTGATTTTAGCCATTCTGACAGATTTGAAGTTACATCTCCTTGTAGTTTTTATTGGTATTTCCTGATGTTGAGTGATGTTGAGCATCTTTTCATGTGTCTATTAGCCATCTGCATATCTTCTTTGGAAAAATGTCTATTCATGTTTTCTGCCCATTTCTTAACTGGATTATTTGTTTTTTGGGTATTGAGTTTTATAAGTTTTATAAGTTCTTTATGTATTTGGGGGACTAAACCTTTATCAGATATGTCATTTTCAAATATTTTCTCCTATTCCATAGGTTGCCTTTTAGTTTTGTTGATTATATCCTTTGTTGTGCAGAAGTCTTTTATTTTGATGAAGTCCAAATAGTTTATTTTTTCTTTTATTTCACTTGTCACAGGAGATATAGCTAGTAAGAAGTTGCTATGGCCGATGTCAAAGAGGTTAGTGTCTGTGTTCCCCACTACGATTTTGATGCTTTCCTGTCTCACATTTAGGCCTTTCATCCATTTTGAATTTATTTTTGTGTGTGGTGTAAAACAGTGGTCCAGTTTCATTCTTTTTCATGTTGCTGTTATTTAACATAGAATTGGAAGACCTACCCACAGCAATCAGACAGAAAAAAGAAATAAAAGACATTCAAATCAACAATGAAGAAGTCAATCTTTCACTATTTGCAGATAAAGTGATACTCTATATAGAGAACATAAAAGACTCCATCAAAAAAATTCTAGAAATGATACATTCAGTAAAGTCACAGGATACAAAATCAACATATAGAAATCTGCTGCATTTCTATACACCAGTAATGAAATAGAAGAAAGAGAAATCAAGGAATCAATCCCACTTACAATTGCACCAAAACCCATAAGATATTTAGGAATAAGCCTAACCAAAGAGGTCTAGGACCTGTACTCTGCAAACTATAAAACACTATTAAAAAAAATGAAGATGACACAAAGAAATGGAAAACATTCCATGCTCATGGATTAGTAGAACAAATATTGTTAAAGTGCCCATACTACCCAAAGCAATCTACACATTTAATGAAATCCTTATCAAAATACCAATAGCAGTTTCCGCAGGATTCAATTATTGATACATGTAACCACATAAGAGGAAAAAAAATCTCAAAGTAACTGTATTCAGTGAAAGAAGCAAGGCAAATTTTAAAAATTACATGCTGTGGGGTGCCTAGGTAGCTCAGTAGGTGAAGTATCTGACTTGATTTTTTTTTTTTAATTTTAATTCACTTTCTCCCATTACTATACTAATTTAAAAAACATTTTTATTGTGCTAATGTTTTTATTTATTTATTTATTTTTATTTTTTTATTTTTTATTTTTTTTAATATATGAAATTTACTGTCAAATTGGTTTCCATACAACACCCAGTGCTCATTCCAAAAGGTGCCCTCCTCAATACCCATCACCCACCCTGCCCTCCCTCCCACCCCCCATCAACCCTCAGTTTGTTCTCAGTTTTTAACAGTCTCTTATGCTTTGGCTCTCTCCCACTCTAACCTCTTTTTTTTTTTTTTCCTTCCCCTCCCCCATGGGTTTCTGTTACGTTTCTCAGGATCCACATAAGAGTGAAACCATATGGTATCTCTCTTTCTCTGTGTGGCTTATTTCACTTAGCATCACACTCTCCAATTCCATCCATGTTGCTACAAAAGGCCATATTTCATTTTTTCTCATTGCCATGTAGTATTCCATTGTGTATATAAACCACAATTTCTTTATCCATTCATCAGTTGATGGACATTTAGGCTCTTTCCATAATTTGGCTATTGTTGAGAGTGCTGCTATAAACATTGGGGTACAAGCGCCCCTATGCATCAGTACTCCTGTATCCCTTGGATAAATTCCTAGCAGTGCTATTGCTGGGTCATAGGGTAGGTCTATTTTTAATTTTCTGAGGAACCTCCACACTGCTTTCCAGAGCGGCTGCACCAATTTGCATTCCCACCAACAGTGCAAGAGGGTTCCTGTTTCTCCACATCCTCTCCAGCATCTATAGTCTCCTGATTTCTTCATTTTGGCCACTCTGACTGGCGTGAGGTGGTATCTGAGTGTGGTTTTGATTTGTATTTCCCTGATAAGGAGCGACGTTGAACATCTTTTCATGTGCCTGTTGGCCATCCGGATGTCTTCTTTAGAGAAGTGTCTATTCATGTTTTCTGCCCATTTCTTCACTGGGTTATTTGTTTTTCGGGTGTGGAGTTTGATGAGCTCTTTATAGATTTTGGATACTAGCCCTTTGTCCGATGTGTCATTTGCAAATATCTTTTCCCATTCCGTAGGTTGCCTTTTAGTTTTGTTGGTTGTTTCCTTTGCTGTGCAGAAGCTTTTTATCTTCATAAGGTCCCAGTAATTCACTTTTGCTTTTAATTCCCTTGCCTTTGGGGATGTGCCGAGTAAGAGATTGCTACGGCTGAGGTCAGAGAGGTCTTTTCCTGCTTTCTCCTCTAAGGTTTTGATGGTTTCCTGTCTCACATTCAGGTCCTTTATCCATTTTGAGTTTATTTTTGTGAATGGTGTGAGAAAGTGGTCTAGTTTCAACCTTCTGCATGTTGCTGTCCAGTTCTCCCAGCACCATTTGTTAAAGAGACTGTCTTTTTTCCATTGGATGTTCTTTCCTGCTTTGTCAAAGATGAGTTGGCCATACATTTGTGGGTCTAGTTCTGGGGTTTCTATTCTATTCCATTGGTCTATGTGTCTGTTTTTATGCCAATACCATGCTGTCTTGATGATGACAGCTTTGTAGTAGAGGCTAAAGTCTGGGATTGTGATGCCTCCTGCTTTGGTCTTCTTCTTCAAAATTACTTTGGCTATTCGGGGCCTTTTGTGGTTCCATATGAATTTTAGGATTGCTTGTTCTAGTTTTGAGAAGAATGCTGGTGCAATTTTGATTGGGATTGCATTGAATGTGTAGATAGCTTTGGGTAGTATTGACATTTTGACAATATTTATTCTTCCAATCCATGAGCAGGGAATGTCTTTCCATTTCTTTATATCTTCTTCAATTACCTGCATAAGCTTTCTATAGTTTTCAGCATACAGATCTTTTACATCTTTGGTTAGATTTATTCCTAGGTATTTTATGCTTCTTGGTGCAATTGTGAATGGGATCAGTTTCTTCATTTGTCTTTCTGTTGCTTCATTGTTAGTGTATAAGAATGCAACTGATTTCTGTACATTGATTTTGTATCCTGCAACTTTGCTGAATTCATGTATCAGTTCTAGCAGACTTTTGGTGGAGTCTATCGGATTTTCCATGTATAATATCATGTCATCTGCAAAAAGCGAAAGCTTGACTTCATCTTTGCCAATTTTGATGCCTTTGATTTCCTTTTGTTGTCTGATTGCTGATGCTAGAACTTCCAGCACTATATTAAACAACAGCGGTGAGAGTGGGCATCCCTGTCGTGTTCCTGATCTCAGGGAAAAAGCTCTCAGTTTTTCCCCGTTGAGGATGATGTTAGCTGTGGGCTTTTCATAAATGGCCTTTATGATCTTTAAGTATGTTCCTTCTATCCCGACTTTCTCAAGGGTTTTTATTAAGAAAGGGTGCTGGATTTTGTCAAAGGCCTTTTCTGCAACGATTGACAGGATCATATGGTTCTTCTCTTTTTTTTTGTTAATGTGATGTATCACGTTGATTGATTTGCGAATGTTGAACCAGCCCTGCATCCCAGGAATGAATCCCACTTGATTATGGTGAATAATTCTTTTTATATGCTGTTGAATTCGATTTGCTAGTATCTTATTGAGAATTTTTGCATCCATATTCATCAGAGATATTGGCCTGTAGTTCTCTTTTTTTACTGGGTCTCTGTCTGGTTTAGGAATCAAAGTAATACTGGCTTCATAGAATGAGTCTGGAAGTTTTCCTTCCCTTTCTATTTCTTGGAATAGCTTGAGAAGGATAGGTATTATCTCTGCTTTAAACGTCTGATAGAACTCCCCTGGGAAGCCATCTGGTCCTGGACTCTTATTTGTTGGGAGATTTTTGATAACCGATTCAATTTCTTCACTGGTTATGGGTCTGTTCAAGCTTTCTCTTTCCTCCTGATTGAGTTTTGGAAGAGTGTGGGTGTTTAGGAATTTGTCCATTTCTTCCAGGTTGTCCAATTTATTGGCATATAATTTTTCATAGTATTCCCTGATAGTTGTTTGTATCTCTGAGGGATTGGTTGTAATAATTCCATTTTCATTCATGATTTTATCTATTTGGGTCATCTCCCTTTTCTTTTTGAGAAGCCTGGCTAGAGGTTTGTCAATTTTGTTTATTTTTTCAAAAAACCAACTCTTGGTTTCGTTGATCTGCTCTACAGTGTTTTTAGATTCTATATTGTTTATTTCTGCTCTGATCTTTATTATTTCTCTTCTTCTGCTGGGTTTAGGCTGCCTTTGCTGTTCTGCTTCTATTTCCTTTAGGTGTGCTGTTAGATTTTGTATTTGGGATTTTTCTTGTTTCTTGAGATAGGCCTGGATTGCAATGTATTTTCCTCTCAGGACTGCCTTCGCTGCATCCCAAAGCGTTTGGATTGTTGTATTTTCATTTTCGTTTGTTTCCATATATTTTTTAATTTCTTCTCTAATTGCCTGGTTGACCCACTCATTCGTTAGTAGGGTGTTCTTTAACCTCCATGCTTTTGGAGGTTTTCCAGACTTTTTCCTGTGGTTGATTTCAAGCTTCATAGCATTGTGGTCTGAAAGTATGCATGGTATAATTTCAATTCTTGTAAACTTATGAAGGGCTGTTTTGTGACCCAGTATATGATCTATCTTGGAGAATGTTCCATGTGCACTCGAGAAGAAAGTATATTCTGTTTCTTTGGGATGCAGAGTTCTAAATATATCTGTCAAGTCCATCTGATCCAATGTATCATTCAGGGCCCTTGTTTCTTTATTGACTGTGTGTCTAGATGATCTATCCATTTCTGTAAGTGGGGTGTTAAAGTCCCCTGCAATGACCACATTCTTATCAATAAGGTTGCTTATGTTTATGAGTAATTGTTTTATATATCTGGGGGCTCCGGTATTCGGCACATAGACATTTATAATAGTTAGCTCTTCCTGATGGATAGACCCTGTGATTATTATATAATGTCCTTCTTCATCTCTTGTTACAGCCTTTAATTTAAAGTCTAGTTTGTCTGGGGGCACCTGGGTGGCGCAATCGGTTAAGCGTCTGACTTCAGCCAGGTCACGATCTCGCGGTCTGTGAGTTCGAGCCCCGCGTCAGGCTCTGGGCTGATGGCTCGGAGCCTGGAGCCTGTTTCCGATTCTGTGTCTCCCTCTCTCTCTGCCCCTCCCCCGTTCATGCTCTGTCTCTCTCTGTCCCAAAAATAAATAAAAAACGTTGAAAAAAAAATTAAAAAAAAAATAATAAAGTCTAGTTTGTCTGATATAAGTATGGCTACTCCAGCTTTCTTTTGGCTTCCAGTAGCATGATAAATAGTTCTCCATCCCCTCACTCTCAATCTAAAGGTGTCCTCAGATTTAAAATGAGTCTCTTGTAGACAGCAAATAGATGGGTCTTGTTTTTTTATCCATTCTGATACCCTATGTCTTTTTGTTGGCGCATTTAATCCATTTACATTCAGTGTTATTATAGAAAGATACAGGTTTAGAGTCATTGTGATGTCTGTATGTTTTATGCTTGTAGTGATGTCTCTGGTACTTTGTCTCACAGGATCCCCCTTAGGATTTCTTGTAGGGCTGGTTTCGTGGTGACAAATTCCTTCAGTTTTTGTTTGTTTGGGAAGACCTTTATCTCTCCTTCTATTCTAAATGACAGACTTGCTGGATAAAGGATTCTCGGCTGCATATTTTTTCTGTTTAGCACACTGTAGATATCGTGCCAAGCCTTTCTGGCCTGCCAAGTTTCAAAGGAGAGATCAGTCACAAGTCTTATAGGTCTCCCTTTATATGTGAGGGCACGTTTATCCCTTGCTGCTTTCAGAATTTTCTCTTTATCCTTGTATTTTGCAAGTTTCACTATGATATGTCGTGCAGAAGATCGATTCAAGTTACGTCTGAAGGGAGTTCTCTGTGCCTCTTGGATTTCAATGCCTTTTTCCTTCCCCAGTTCAGGGAAGTTCTCAGCTATAATTTCTTCAAGTACCCCTTCAGCACCTTTCCCTCTCTCTTCCTCCTCTGGGATACCAATTATGCGTATATTATTTCTTTTTAGTGTATCACTTAGTTCTCTAATTTTTCCCTCAAACTCCTGGATTTTTTTATCTCTCTTTCTCTCAGCTTCCTCTTTTTCCATAACTTTATCTTCTAGTTCACCTATTCTCTCCTCTGCCTCTTCAAGCCGAGCCGTCGTGGTTTCCATTTTGTTTTGCATTTCGTTTAAAGCGTTTTTCAGCTCCTCGTGACTGTTCCTTAGTCCCTTGATCTCAGTGGCAAGAGATTCTCTGCTGTCCTGTATACTGTTTTCAAGCCCAGCGATTAATTTTATGACTATTATTCTAAATTCACTTTCTGTTATATTATTTAAATCCTTTTTGATCAGTTCATTAGCTGTTGTTATTTCCTGGAGATTCTTCTGAGGGGAATTCTTCCGTTTGGTCATTTTGGATAGTCCCTGGAGTGGTGAGGACCTGCTGGGCACTTCCCCTGTGCTGTGGTGTATAACTGGAGTTGGTGGGCGGGGCCACAGTCCGACCTGATGTCTGCCCCCAGCCCACAGCTGGGGCCACAGTCAGACTGGTGTGTGCCTTCTCTTCCCCTCTCCTAGGGGCGGGATTCACTGTGGGGTGACGTGGCCCGTCTGGGCTACTTGCACACTGCCAGGCTTGTGTTGCTGGGGATCTGGCGTATTAGCTGGGGTGGGTAGGCAAGGTGCACGGGAGCTGGAGGGGCAGGCTTAGCTCGCTTCTCCTTAGGTGATCCACTTCAGGAGGGGCCCTATGGCAGTGGGAGGGAGTCAGATCCACTGCCGGAGGTTTGGCTCCGCAGAAGCACAGAGTTGGGTTTTTGCGTTGCGCGAGCAAGTTCCCTGGCAGGAACTGGTTCCCTTTGGGATTTTGGCTGGGGGATGGGCGGGGAGATGGCGCTGGCGAGCGCCTTTGTTCCCCGCCAAGCTGAGCTCTGCCGTCCGGGGGCTCAGCAGCTCTCCCTCCCTTTGTCCTCCAGCCTTCCCGCTTTCTGAGCAGAGCTGTTAACTTATGACCTCCCAGACGCTAAGTCGCGCTTGCTGTCGGAACACAGTCCGTCCGGCCCCTCCGCTTTGCCAGCCAGACTCGGGGGCTCTGCTTGGCCGGCGAGCCGCCCCTCCGCCCCAGCTCCCTCCCGCCAGTCCGTGGAGCGCGCACCGCCTCACCGCCCTTCCTACCCTCTTCCGTGGGCCTCTCGTCTGCGCTTGGCTCCGGAGACTCCGTTCTGCTAATCCTCTGGCGGTTTTCTGGGTTCTTTAGGCAGGTGTAGGTAGAATCTAAGTGATCAGCAGGACGTGCGGTGAGCCCAGCCTCCTCCTACGCCGCCATCTCAGTATCTGACTTGATTTTGAATCAGGTCATGATCTCATGAGTCATGAGATCGAGCCCTGCATCAGGCTCTGTATTGACAGTGTGGAGCCTGTTTAGGATTCTCTCTGTCTTCTCTCTATGACCCTTTCCTTTCTTATTCTCTATCTCTCAAAATAAACATTTTTAAAAAAAATAAAAATGACATGCTGTATAATTTAATTTATATAAAATTATACGAAAAACAAACCAATCTACAGTCACAGAAAGCAGATCACTGGTTCTCAGGATGAGGGGGAGGATGGGAGAACAGGAGCAGGGACTACAGAAGGGATGTAGGACATTTTGGAAGTAATGAATTTGATCACTATCCTGGTTGTGCTGAAGGTGTCATGGATGCGTAAATATAGCAAACCC
Source organism: Panthera uncia (assembly GCF_023721935.1). NCBI lineage: Eukaryota > Metazoa > Chordata > Mammalia > Carnivora > Felidae > Panthera > Panthera uncia. The sequence goes on from NW_026057582.1 coordinate 119,523,969, forward strand.
TATCAAATTGTATACTTTACAAACAACAAAAATAACATAAAAATGGGTTTCTGAATAACATTTGTAGTGAAACATTTAAAAAATGTAGGATAGGAGAATTAAGCTGGCACAGGAGAAGGGTAACCTTACGCTGTTTCTCTCCATGAACAGCTAGATAAATATCAATTCATCTTAACACTCAATAAATTGATCTAAAATCTTAGAGAACAAAGTTGCATGTCCACATACAGAAAAAAAAACAGCCTGTGGAATGTAGGAACTTCAGAGAGTTGATTTGTGGAAGAAAGAGAGGGGGAGAGCTGTGGTGGGGAGGGATTGCTGATCATGGAGAGGTGAGCTAAGAGTGAAAACACACACAGGGGACTGCACAAAAAAAGCTGTTACCCAAAACCACTAATGGGAAAAAAAGGAGAGGGTTTTAATATTGCCAGCTTTTATAAACAGCAGGACACAGAGTCTGAAGTTTCAAAGGTCAGTACCAGGCAGTGCTCCAGTGAGGAAGCAGGACAGAGCCTCAGAAATGGGCAAAATGTTTTGAGGATCCACTGGATTTCACAGGGAGAAGACGTTCCCCTACTTGGAGTACATTTGGTGGAGGTGATAGGGTCTTCTCACAACAAAAGACCTGGTAGGGGCCTCAGACCTGCCCATTCACTAGTATAGGAACAAAGATGTCCCCTGAGGGCAACAAACCTTGGCATCATCTGTGTGTTGAGATTCACCAAAAACTCTGAGTGGCTGCTACTGCAAATTCACAAGACTGTTTTCTGGGATGAGCTGGCACCAGCCACAGTTTAGAGACCCTATCACAGAGGATCAGTCCATGTCTGAGCTAAGGAGTATCTGTAGTGTGCGGTTTTGAAACATAGCTAAGCCTGAGATAAAACCCAGGAGGGCAATGCTGCCTGGCAGGCTTGGATACAGACAACATGAAAGTGGGGATCTGACAGAAGCCAGGGACACAGGAAGGGTGACTGATTACATATCCATAAGTCTCAAACTTCCCACTCTGGAGACTACAGAGGAGGATGAAGCCATTTTCACCCATAGCCCATCAGCACTGATTAACCTTAGTGAGCTAAACAGTGACACCAAGTAGAGAACAGAGCCCTTACATCAAGCCCTGCCCCCTGCACCCTCTAAGCACATTTCCACTAGGGCAAGTCCACCTGAGAATCAGACAGCAGGCCCCTCCTCCCGAAGACCAGCATAAACTCCTCCAAGGCACTAAATAGAATGTTAGAATGGTGCAAATCTTCAGCTGTAGGTGAAACAGGATCTAGCTTCCTTTGGATTGTGTTTGTTTGTTTGTTTGTTGTATCCCTTACTGTTTTTTTTTTCTTCTTGGATAGAGAAAGAGCAAAATTTTTATTATTTTATTTTATTTTATTTTATATATTTATTTTGTTTTATTTTATTTATTTATTTATTTTAATTATTTTCTTTTTCTTTTTTTTTCTTTTTTTCTAAAAAACTTCTCTTAGTAAGCAGACCAAAACACACCATGGATCTAGCTTCAGTTATCTTATAAATTAAAAAAAATAATAATTTAATTTTATTATTGTAATTATTTCCCTCCAAAATGACAAGATGGAGGAATTGACCTCAAAACAAACAAAAAACAAAACAATACAAAAACAAAAACAAAAAAAACCAAAAAGAAATGACAGGCATTTAATCAGTGCTGATATAAGTGAGATATCTGAACTAGAATTTAAAACAACAATTATATGGATTCCAGTTGGGCTTGAAAAAAAGCATAGACTATTCTAAAGAATCCCTACTGCAGAGATAAAAGAACTAAAATCTGACCAGGCCAAAATTAAAAATGCTAAAACCCAAATGCAAACCCAAATTGTTGCCATAACAGTGAGGATGGACAAAGCAGAGGAATGAATTAGTGATGTATAAGATAAAATTATGGAAAATAATAAAGCTGAAAAGAAGAGGGAAAAAAAGATATTGGACCATTAAAGTAGACTTAGGGAACTCAGCAACTTATTAAAATGCAGTCCCAGAAGATGAAGGGGAAAAAAATGCATGTATGTATGTATGTATGTATACATATATATATATATGTATGTATACATATATATGTGTGTATATATCTATATATATATACACACACAATGGAGTGTTACTTGGCAATCAAAAAGAATGAAATCTTGCCATTTGCAACTACGTGGATGGAACGGGAGGATATTATATATATATATTTTTCATGTGTCGATTGGGCCTCTGGATCGCTTCTTTTGCATTCATCCATTGATGGACATTTGGGCTCTTTCCATACTTTGGCTATTGTTGATAGTGCCACTATAAACATTGGGGTGCATATGTCCCTTTGAAACAGCACACCTGTATCCTGTGGATAAATGCCTAGTAGTGCAATTGCTGGGTTAGGGTAGTTCTATTTTTAGTTTTTTGAGGAGCCTCCATCCTATTTTCCAGAGTGGATGCACCAGCTTGCATTCCCACCAACAATGCAAAATAGATCCTCTTTCTCTGCATCCTCACCAACATCTGCTGTTGTCTGAAGTGTTAATGTTAGCCACTCTGACAGGTGTAAGGTAGTATCTCATTGTGGTTTTGATTTGAATTTCCCTGATGATGAGTGATGTGGAGCATTTTTCATGTGTCGATTGGCCATCTGGATGTCTTCTTTGGATGTGCTTGCTTCGGCAGCACATATACTAAAATCGGATGTCTTCTTTGGAGAAGTGTCTATTCATGTCTTTTGCCCATTTCTTCACTGGATTCTTTGTTTTTTGGGTGTTGAGTTTGATAAGTTCTTTATAGATTTTGGATACTAACCCTTCATCTGATATGTCGTTTGTAAATATCTTCTTCCATTCTGTTGGTTGACTTTTAGTTTTGCTGATGGTTTCCTTTGCTGTGCAGAAGCTTTTTATTTTGATGAGGTCCCAGCAGTTCATCTTTGCTTTTGTTTCCCTTGCCTCTGGAGACGTGTTCAGTAAGAAGTTCCTGTGGGCAAGATCAAAGAGGTTTTTGCCTGCTTTCTCCTTGAGAATTTTGATGGCTTCCTGTCTTACATTGAGGTCTTTCATCCATTTTGAGTTTATTTTTGTGTATGGTGTAAGAAAGTGGTCCATGTTCATTCTTCTGCATGACGCTGTCCAGTTTTCCCAGCACCACTTGCTGAAGAGACTGTCTTTATTCCATTGGATATTCTTTGCTGCTTTGTCAAAGATTACTTGGCCATACGTTTGTGGGTCCATTTCTGAGTTCTCTATTCTGTTTCATTGATCTATCTGTTCTTATTCCGGTACCATATGTCTTGATGATTACAGCTTGTGTTATAGCTTGAAGTCTGGGATTGTGATGCCTCTGCTTTGGTTTTCCTTTTCAAGATTGCTTTTGCTATTCGGGGTCTTTTCTGGTTCCATACAAATTTTAGGATTATTTGTTCTAGCTCTGTGAAGAATGTTGGTGTTACTTTGATAGGCATTGCATTGAATCTGTAGATTGCTTTGGGTAGTATCGACATTTTAACAATATTTGTTCTTCCTATCAAGGAGCATGGAATCTTTTCCTTTTTTGTGTGTGTCTTCTTCAATTTCTTTCATAAGCTTTCTATAGTTTTCAGTGTATAGATTTTTCACCTCTTTGGTTACATTTACTCCTAGGTAGTTTATGGTTTTGGTAGAACTATACATAGGATCGATTGCTTGATTTCTCTTTTTGTTGCTTCATTGTTGGTGTATATGAATGCAACCGATTTCTGTGTGTTGATTGTATATCCTGCAACTTTGCTGAATTCATGAATCAATTCTAGCAGTTTATTGATGGAATCTTTTGGGTTTTCCGTATAGAGTATCACGTCATCTGTGAAGAGTAAAAGTTTGACCTCCTCCTGGCCAATTTGGATGCCTTTTATTTCTTTGTGTTGTCTGATTGCAGAGGCTAAGGCTTCCAATACTATGTTGAATAACAGTGGCGAGAGTGGATGTCCTTGTCTTGTTCCTGACCTTAGGGGGAAAGCTCTCAGTTTTTCCCCATTGAGGATGATATTAACATTGGGTTTGTCATATATGGCTTTTATGATCTTGAGGTATGATCCTTCTATCCCTACTTTCTTGAGGGTTTTTATCAGGAAAGGATGTTTTATTTTGTCAAATGCTTTCTCTGCATCTGTTGAGAGGATCATGTGGTTCTTGTTCTTTCATTTATTGATTTGATGAATCATATTGATTGTTTTGTGGATATTGAACCAGCCCTGCATCCCAGGTATAAATCCCACTTGGTCATGGTGAATAATTGTTTTAATGTATTGTTGGATCCAGTTAGCTAGTGTCTTGTTGAAAAGTTTTATGTCCATGTTCATCAGGGAAATTGGTCTATAGTTCTCCTTTTAGTAGGGTCTTTGTCTAGTTTTGGACTCAAGGTAATTTTGGCTTCATAGAAAAAGTTTGGAAGTTTTCCTTCCATTTCTATTTTTTGGAAAAGCTTCAAGAGAATAGGTGTTAATTCTTCCTTAAATGTTTGGTAAAATTCTCCTGGAAAGCCATCGTCTCTGGACTCTGTTTTTTTGGCGTATTTTTGATTACTAATTTGCTTTCTTTACTGGTTATGGGTCTGTTGAAATTTTCTATTTCTTCCTGTTTCAGTTTTGTAGTGTATGTTTCTAGGAATTTGTCTGTTTCTTCCAGATTATCCATTTTATTGGCATATAATTGCTCATAATATTCTCTTATTATTGTTTTTATTTCTGCTGTGTTGTTTGTGATCTCTCCTCTTTCTTTTTTTATTTTATTTATTTGGGTCCTGTCCTTTTTCTTTTTCATCAAACTGGCTAGTGGTTTATCAATTTTGTTAATTCTTTCAAAGAACCAGCTTCTGGCTTCATTGATATGTTTTACTGTCTTTTTGTTTTTGATAGCATTAATTTTTGCTCTAATCTTTATTATTTCCTGTCTTCTGCTGGTTTGAGGGTTTATTTGCTGTTATTTTTCCAGCTCCTTAAGGTGTAAGGTTAGGTTGTGTATCTGAGACCTCTCTTTCTTCTTTAGGAAGGCTTGGGTTGCTATGTACTTTCCTTTTATTACTGCCTTTGCTGCATCCCAGAAGTTTTGGGTTGTGGTGTCATCACTTTCATTGGCTTTCATATACTTTTTAATGTCTTCTTTAACTTCTTGGTTAGTCCATTCATTCTTTAGTAGGATGTTCTTCAGTCTCCAAGTATTTGTCACCTTTCCAAATTTTTTTTGTGGTTGATTTCTAGTTTCATAGCATTGTGGTCTGAAAATATGCACGGTATGATCTCAATGATTTTATACGTGCCCAGGACTGATTTGTGTCACAGTATGTGGTCTATTTTAGAGAACATTCCATGTGCACTGGAGAAGAATGTATATTCTGTTGCTTTAGGATGAAATGTTCTGAATATACCTGTAAAGTCCATCTGGTCCAGTGTGTCATTCAAAGCCATTGTTTCCTTGTTGATTTTTTGCTTAGATGATCTGTCCATTGTTATGAGTGGCATGTTGAAGTCTCCTATCACTAAGGTATTACTGTCAATTATTTTCTTTATGTTCTGTGATTATTGATATATATGTGTGTGTGTGTGTGTGTGTGTGTGTGCTCACACATTTGGCACATAAATGTTTACAGTTTTAAGTCTTCTTGGTGGATAGACCCCTTAATTATAATGCCCTTCTTCATCTCTTGATACTGTCTTTATTTTAAAGTCTAGATTGTCTGATATAAGTATGACTACTACGGCTTTCTTTTGTTGACCATTAGCATGATAGATGGTTCTCCATCCCCTTACTTTCAATATGAAGGTATCTTTAGGTCTAAGGTGGATCTCTTGTAAATAGCACATAGATGGATCTTGTTTTCTTATCCATTCTGTTACCCTGTGTCTTTTGATGGGAGCATTGTGTCCATTGACGTTTAGAGTGAGTACTGAAAGATATGAATTTATTGTCATTGTTTTTTTGTAGAGTTAGAGTTTCTGGTGGTGTTTTCTGGTCCTTTCCAATCTTTGTTGCTTTGGGTATTTAATTATTTTTCAATGTTTTCTCCCCTCAGAGAGTCCCCCTTAAAATTTCTTGCAAGCCTGGTTTAGTGGTCATGAACTCCCTTAAGTTTTGTTTGGTTGGGAATCTTTTTATCTCTCCTTCTATTTTGAATGACACCCTTGCTGGATAAAGAATTCTTGGCTCCATATTTTTATGATTCATCACATTGAATATATCCTGCCACTCCTTTGTGGCCTGCCAAATTTCTGTGGGTAGGTTTGCTGCAAACCTCATCTGTCTTCCCTTTTAGGTTAAGGACTTTTTTTTTTTCTCTTGCTGCTTTCATGATTCTCTCCTTGCCTGAGTATTTTGTGAATGTGACTATGATATTCCTTGTTGATGGCCGGTTTTTGTTGAATCTAATGGGAATCCTCTGTACTTCTTGGATTTTGATGTTTGTGTCTTTCCCCGGGTTAGAAAAGTTTTCCGCTATGATTTGCTCATATAACCCTTCTACCCCTATTTCTCTCTCTTCCTCTTCTGGGACCTCTATGATTCTGATGTTGTTCCTTTTTAATGAGTCGTTGATTTCTCTAATTCTTAAATCGTGCTCTTTTGCCTTAATTCCCCTCTTTTTTTCTATTTCATCATTCTCCATAAGTTTGTCCTCTATAGCACTGATATTTTGTTCTGCCTCATCCATCCCTTGGCATCCATCAAGATTGCAGCTCGGTTATAACATTTTGTATTTCATCCTGACTAGTTTTTACTTCTTTTATTCCACAGAAAGGGATTCCAATCTATTTTCAACTCCATCTAGTATTCTTATTATCATGGTTCTAAATTCTGGTTCAGACATCTTGCTTGTATCTGTGTTGGTTAAGTCCCTGGCTGTCATTTCTTCGTGCTCTTTCTTTTGAGGTGAATTCCTTCATTTCATCATTTTGAAGGGAGAAAAGGAATTAATGAGGTAGAAAAAGTAAAATTAAAACATTAAAATTAAAAAATATTAAAATTAAAATATTAAACACACACACACACACACACAAATTGAATAAATGATGCTAGATCCTAGGTGTGTTTTGGTCTGGGTGTTGACAGTGTCTTTATTGATTAGAGAAAAAAGGGGGAAAAAAAGAAAAAAAATGGAAAAAGAAAAAAATGAAAATCGTTTGAACATTTGAAAAAATATATACACTTAAGTAGACTAAAATGAAACGATGGAAATAAAATAGAATTTGAAAAAAATATTACACAAAAGTAAAGAATATAGTATAAAAATTAAAGAAAAATATTTTTAATAAATATTGAAAATAAAAATGATTTTTTTCTCTTTCTGTATTCAAGAAAAAGAAATGAAAAAGAGGAAAAAAAGGGAAAAAGTTGAATAGATGGACCTGCTGACAGACTGAAATACGTCTGAAATTACTTCATTTTCCCCTACAAGTCAGACTATGAAGTGTTTTATAGTCCATAAACTAAGCAGGTGGTGAGTCTTCTGTTCTTGAAGAGCGAGGTTGACCCAGTTGGGCAGGGCTTAGTGTAACGGCTGGGTTCTCCACTAGATGGTGCTGCTAGCCTATTGGGGTGGATGTTGTGGTGCTCGTAGTTGCATATGCCTATGTGCGGGAGCAGTGAAAATGGCATCACCCAGCTACCCAGTCTCTAGTATCAGAACTCTGTTCTCCCTGATCAGCAATCACGCACCTGTCCTTTGTCTTCAGCTTCCATACACTCCCACTTTTACAGTGTCCGTGACCAAGCCCCAGGTGGTACCTGTCTCCCGAGTTTTGTCTCAGATGCAGCTGTTTTCCCTGGCCCCTTACTTCTGAGGAACTGAGGCTTTGACCCATTCCGTCCCTCTGTGGGAGGGTCTCACCAAGTAATGGCTGAATGTCAGTCATACCCAGGAACGTTTGTAGGTCTATGCTGTGGGTCCGATGCCCAGAGACTGCGGCCAGGTGCCAGCCCGCCCCAGAAAAAGTTTGCAAGATAGTGTAGCAGCAGCATTTCAGGGATTATGGAAAATCACAACACACATCTGACACCAGGCTTAACCCTTAATGACCTTGTTTCAGCACCAACAAATGTGGCCATTCTCTGGGGTCTGCTGGGACCAGGTGGTCTCACAGTCTCTACCAAATACCCTACCAGCAGTGGAACCGCTTCTCTCCATGTGGCCCAAGAACCTCCTGGACTCCACTCTGCTCCTGGGGATTTGCCCTTCTCACCAGAGCACCACCAGGTATCGAGCTTCAGAATTTCAGACTCGATGCTTCCTCTGTTTATAGTCTTAATGGAATTAACCCCTCTCCTTTCTCCTTTCTCCTTTCTCCTTTGTCCCTCTTTAGTTCATCCCTGCAGCTATTTCCACTTTCTCTCTAGCTGCTTTTGTGGGGGGGTTCTTTTCCCATATTCTTGCCCCCCCATCTCCGTCCTTTCTACAAATGCAATAGTAGCTCCCTGCCTTCTGTAACTTCTCTCTCCCTCAGTTCACCTCTCTGCTCTGTGTACCTGTTGAGTTCTGTGGCTCAGGTTGTGCAGATTGTTGTGTTAATCCTCATATCAGTTTTCTAGGTGTGCAGGATGGCTTAGTGTTGGTCTGGCTGTATTTCATGGATGTGAGACACACAAAGAACTTCCATGCTGTTCTGTCATCTTGGCTCCCTTGAAAGTTTTTTTTTTTTTAATCAGAGATAGATGTTGAATTTTGTCAAATACCTATTGATTGAGATAGTCATATGATTTTTATACTTTCTTTTGTAATGTGGTATATCCCAAAGATTGATTTTTGAATGTTGATCCATCCTTGTGTCCCTGGAATAAATCCCACTTGATTATGGTATATAATCCTTTTAATGTATTGTTGAATTTGCTTTGCTAATATTGTGTTGAGAATTTTTGCATGTTTCTTTTTCAGAGATATTGTCTTTTAATTTGATTTTCTTGTGGCATCCTTGTACGGTTTTGGTTTCAGGATTATGCTAGCCTAATAAAATGTGTTTAGAAGTATTCTCTCCTATTCCAAGTTTTGGAAGAGTTTAAGGATTCGTATTAATTATTCTTTGAAATATTTGATATAATTTGCCACTGAAGCCATCTGGTATTGGACTTTTTTATTGGAAAGTTTTAGATTAAGGATCCAATCTCCTAACTAGTAATCAGGTTGTTCAAATTTTCTATTTCTTCATGATTCAGTATTGGTAGGTTTTATGTTTCTAGGAATTTTTCCATTTACTCTAGATTTTCCAATTTGTTGGCATATAATTGTTTGTAGTAGTCTCTTGCGATTCTTTATATTTTGGTGGTATCATATATTAAATCTCCTCTTTCATTTCAATTTTCATAATTTGGGTCTTCCTTGTTTTTCTTGGTTAGTGTAGCTAAATAGTTGTCAAATTTGTTTATCTTTTCAACTAATTCAGCTCTTGGTTTCATTGATCTTTTCTATTGTCTGTTTAGTTTCTATTTCATTAATTTTTTCTTTGATCTTTGTTATTTACTTTCTTCCACTAAATTTGGTATTCTTTTGTCCTTCTTTTTCTAATTCCCTGAAATATAAAGTTAGGTTGTTTATTTGAGATTTTTCTTGTGTCTTAGGGAAGATATGTATTCCTGTAAACTTCCCTCTTAGAACTGGTTTTGCTGCATCCCATAAGTTTTAGTGTGTAGTATTTATATTTTCATTTGTCTCAAGGTATTGTTTTATTTCTCTTCTTTTTCTTCATTGACCCATTAGTTGTTCAGTAACATGTTGTTTTATTTTCACATATTTGTGAATTTTCCACTTTTCTTGTAATAGACTTGTAGTTTCATACCATTTTGATCAGAAAAGATGTTGGTATGATTTGAATCCTAAATTTCTTATGTCTTGTTTTGTGGCCTAACATGTGATCTATCCTGGAGAATGTGTCATGTGCACATAAGAAGAATTTGTATCCTGTTGCTTTTGGGTGAAATATTTTGTATATATCTGCTAAGTCCATCTGGTCTAATGTGTCATTTAAGGCTGATGCTTCCTTACTGCTTTTGTGTATGGATAATCTATACATTAATATAAGAGAGATATTAAAGTCTCCTACTATTATTGTATTTTTGTACATTTGTCTCTCTACATCTGTTAATATTCACTTAAAATTTAGGTGCTCCTATGTTGGGTGAATAAATATTCATAAATGTTATATTCTTTTGTTGGATGGACACTTTTGTCATTATGTAATGTCCTTCTCTTTCTTCTATTGCAGTGTTCGTTTTAAAGTTTATTTTATCTGATATAAGTATAGTTACTCCAGCTTTCTATTGATTTTCCATTTGCATCGAATATTTGTGTTTTTTTTATCCCTTCATTTTCAGTCTAAGTGTGTCTTCAGATCTAAAGTGAGTGTCTTCAGAACATAGATTGGTCATGTTTTTTATGCCTTCACCCACTCCGAGTCTTTTGATTGGATAATTATTTTATTTAAATTTAAGTAATTATTGATATATATGCATTTATTACTTTTGTTGCTCTTGTTTTCTGGCTTTTTTGCAGTTCTTCTGTTTCCTTCGTTTTCTCTTGCTCTGTCTTTTAGTGTTTTGATGACTTTCTTTAATGGTGTGCCTAGATTACTTTCTCATTATCTTTTGTGTATCTCCTGCAGCTTTTTGCTTAGTGGTTATCATAAGTTTACATATAACAACTTATATTTATAAGAGCCTATATTAATTTGATAACAATTTAAGTTTGTACACAATGCAAAGTTCACATTTTTACTCTCACTGCTCCACATTTTGTTTTTGATGTAATATTTTACTTTTTTTAAATTTTGTATATCCCTTAACTAATTATACAGTTGCAGTTATTTTTTTACTACTTTTGTCTATTAACCTTAATACTAGATTTGCCAGGCATACTACTGTTGGTTAGTTTTCTCCCTTTAGCACTTTGAATATACCATGCCACCCCTTTGGCCTACAAATTTTATGCTGAAATTTCTACTGATAGTTCTGTTTTTTTCTTTTTGCTGCTCTGATTGGGTTAGTTCTACTTTCCTGTTTCCTTTTTTTGTTTTGTTTTGTTTTTAGTTTTTTTAACGTTTTATTTATTTTTGAGAGACAGAGAGACAAAGTGCGAGTGGGGGATGAAAGATTGAACCTACGCCGGCCGACTCCATCTTGTTCTGTGTCCTCCATCTTGAGTGACTATGTCCCTGACATGGCCCCCTTTCCGGGGAAATAGCAGAAACTTCAGACCACACCTCCTCCCTTTGAATAACCTCCTGCTCACCCTTTCAAACTTCCACATCAAAACATGCCCGGCAACCTGCGTAACGAGACTGCAACCCTTCCCCTGCCAATCGGCTGAGGCCATGACCATTCCCCAGCCAATCAGCTGAGGCCATGACCCTTCCCCAGCCAATCGGCTGAGGCCACGATCCTTCCCCAGCCAATCAGCTAAGGCCACAACCATTACCTCAACAACTGACCCTAGACCCCTATAAAACTTTTGTGCTTTTGAAACTCTCTGGCTCTCTCCAGCATCTCACTGCTGCGTCAGTGCAGGTAGGGGATTGAGCTCGAGCTAGCTCGAATAAAGGCTCTTTGCTTTTGCATCGGACTCACCTCCCTGGTGGTCTTTGGGGATCGCGAATTCTGGGCATAACATATGGGGGCTCATCCGGGATCCCCAAGACCCCCGAGGGACCCCTGACTGGTCACAGTTAGTGTCAGTTTGTTCCGTCTTTTCTGTGTGAGCTCATTTCTGAAATTCTGGTGGTGCCCGACGCCGTCTCAGTGGATGCACTGGAGGACCATGGGCCACGAGTTTCAGAAGACATTCCGATCTTCCCTTCTGGAGGGATGTGGATTCCCCTCAAAGGTCTGAGATGTGGCGGGTCACTCCTGCCAGTCGGCGCGAGGCCATCATCTAGCTTTCAGTTTTGCTTCCACGGAGTTGGAAGACTGTTTCTAGGGGCCCTCTGTTTGTCTGTTTCTGTGTTTCTCTGTTTTGTTCTGTGGACTTACTGGACAGATGTTATGGGACAGACTCAGACTACTCCTCTAAGTATTATGATTGATCACCTTAAGGATGTCAGGGAAGAGCTAACAACCTCAGTGTGGAAGTCTGAAAGGGTCAGTGGCAAGTTTTTTGTTCTAGCGAGTGGCCAGCTTTCAATGTCGGATGGCCACCAGAGGGAATCTTCGACCTCCCTACCATCCACCGAGTCAGGGGTATCATCTCTCGGCCTAAAATGGGCCATCCTGATCAGATCCCTTACATTATCCCTTGGCAGGACCTTGTAGAAGACCCACCCTCTTGGCTTAAGCCCTTCCTAGCCCCATAACCTCCGGAGACAAAATGCATTCTTGCTTTGCAGGGGACAGAGAAGAAGGAGAACAAGAAAAGTCTTACCCAGCCTTCAACACCCCTCTACCCTGTCCTACGTGGGGGGGGGGACTGAAGAAGAATTAACTTTTCCTCCCCCGTATAACCCCCCTAGGATGCCCAAAAAACACCATCCTCCGCCTCCGGGGGAGGCAGACGCTGTTCCGAGAGCGGGAGGTGGAAACGCTCCACTGGGAAGCCCTCCCCTTACCAGACAAAGGGCACAGAGGGAGCAATCCGCCTCCACCACAGACTCCACTATTCTGCTCCTGTGAGCCACCAGACCCCCAGACCCGGAGGGGAATCAGCCCCATCACTATTGGCCTTGCGCCATTAGTGACTTCTACAATTGGAAAGCTCAGAATCCTAAGTTTTCCAAGAAACCAGCAGGGCTTACTGATTTATTAGACTCTGTTCTTTTTACTCATCAGCCCACATGGGACGATTGACAGCAGCTTTTTCAGGTTCTGTTCACAACTGAAGAAAGAGAAAGAATCCTCAATGAGGCCCGAAAACTAGTTTTCGGGCACAGACGGGAATCCCAACACCAACCAGGCTCAGATAGATGCCTCCTTCCCCTTAACTCTGCCCTAGTGGGATTTCAACATGGCAGAAGGTAAGGAGAGGCTCTGGGTCTACCGCCAGACTCTAATGGGTGGTCTCCGAATGGCTGCTAGGAAGCCAACCAATTTGGCCAAGGTAGGAAATGTGCAACAGGAAAAAGATGAATCTCCAGCTGCCTTTTTAGAACGGATCATGGAGGCATTCCGTACCTATACCCCCATGGATCCAGAGGCTCTGGAAAGCAAGGCAGCTGTTATCATGGCCTTTGTAAACCAATCGGCCATAGACACTAGGAAAAAATTACAGAAAATAGATAGACTAGGAGAAAAAAGTCTGCAGGACTTACTGGTGGTAGCCGAAAATGTATATAATAACCGGGAACCTCCTGAGGACAAGCAGGCTCGTGCCATGGCGGCTGCCAGCAGTAAGCAGACTCGAGACCTGGCCAGAATACTACTAGCTACCACTGCTGACTCCCCCTAGGAATGAGACCGCCGTCTCCAGCAGCTGGAGGACGACGCAAGAAAAGGTAAAGGAACCACCAAGGGGGGTGGGGGGGGGGAAGCAGAGGCTGCAGAAAGGCTGCACATACTGCAAGGAGATAGGGCATTGGGCCCAAGATTGTCCGAAAAAGGCCGGCGGGAAGGGAAGCAAGACTGATCGAGTAAAGTCTTAGAGCTAGATGAACTGAGTGATTAGGGGAGTCGGGATTCAGACCCTCTCCCCGAGACCAGGGTAACTCTTAAAGTGGAAGGGATCCCCGTTGACTTCCTTGTCAACACCGGAATGCAACATTCGGTCCTCCACACCCCACAAGGAAAACTAGCCAGCAAGAAGTCCTGGGTACAAGGGGCAACTGGTATGAGCCAGTATTCATGGACTACCCGAAGAACGGTAGATTTGGGACAGGTCGGGTATCCCACTCCTTTATGGTAATACCAGAATGCCCCTACCCACTGTTAGGACAAGACTTACTGACCAAGATTGGAGCTTAGATAACTTTCAGACAAGGGGGGCCTCAGGTCACCGATGGCAAGGACCACCCCATTCAGGTCCTGACCATGAAACTGGAGGATGAATACCGCCTCCACCAGGAGGCGCTCCCAAGAGAGAATAATATAGACAGATGGCTACAAGAATTGCCCTCGGTTTGGGCAGAGACAGGGGGGATAGGACTAGCTGCTCACAGGACCCTGGTCCTGGTAGAGCTCAAGCCAGGAGAAAGTCCGGTAAGGATCAAACAATACCCCATGTCTCAGGAGGCCCGGAAGGGGATCCAGCCACACATTCGGAGACTATGAAGCATAGGGGTACTAGTTCCTTGCCAGTCTGCCTGGAACACCCCCCTACTACCAGTCAAAAAGCCTCATACAAATGACTACCAACGGGTACAAGACCTCCGGGAAGTAAATAAGAGGGTCACGGACATACACCCAACTGTTCCCAACCCATATACTCTCTTGAGCTCCTTGGCGCCCTCCGGGGTCTGGTATACTGTACTAGATTTAAAGGACGCCTTCTTCAGTCTGCCGCTGGCACCCCAGAGCCAACCCTTGTTCGCCTTTGAGTGGCATGATCCGGAGGAGGGCTACAGTGGGCAACTCACCTGGACACGGCTACCTCAGGGATTCAAAAATTTGCCCACCATCTTCGACGAGGCACTACACGAGGACCTGGGTGAGTACAGAAAGGAGCACCCTGGCCTCACCCTCCTACAGTATGTAGATGACATCCTGATTGCTGCCGACAAGGCCAAAGACTGTGAGCGAGGGACCCAGGACCTGCTGGCTACCCTGGGGGCCTTAGGGTACCGGGCATCCCCGAAGAAGGCTCAGATATGCAGGGAGAAGGTAAGTTACCTGGGATATATCCTGGAGGGCGGACAGCAGCGGTTATCAGATGCCAGAAGAGAAACTGTCCTAAAGATCCCTACTCCCACCTCCCGAAGAGAAGTAAGGGGATTCTTAGGATCAGCCAGCTACTGCCGCCTCTGGGTTCTAGGTTTTGCTGAGATGGCCAGGCCCCTATATGAAGCTACCAAAGAGGGGAAAACATTTAAATGGGCTGAAAAAGAAGAAACTGCCTTTAATCAGTTAAAAAAGGCCCTCCTAAGTGCCCCAGCCCTGGGCCTGCCAGACATTACGAAGCCCTTCCACCTCTTTGTAGACAAACATGAGGGAAGAGCAAAAGGGGTTCTAACTCAAGCCTTAGGCCCCTGGAACCACCCAGTGGCTTACCTGTCCAAGAAACTAGACCCAGTGGCTGCCAGCTGGCCGCCATGCCTAAGAATTATTGTGGCGACAGCACTCCTAGTCAAGGACGCAGACAAACTGACCCTAGGACAGGAGATCTGGATCACGACCCACATGCCATTGAAGGGGTCCTGAAACAGCCTCCTGATAGATGGATGAGCAACACATGTATGACTCATTACCAGAGCCTCCTACTCAACCCTCCACGGGTGCGGTTCCACCCCAGTGTGGCCCTCAATCCTGCAACCCTGCTGCCCGACCCTGACCTAGGTGCTCCACTACATGACTGTGTGGGGATCCTGGAGCAAGTACATGGATTCCGGACGGACCTGACTGACCGGCCCCTCCCCGATGCCGAGGCTACTTGGTTCACTGATGGCAGCAGCTTTGTGCGGGACGGACACAGGTATGCAGGTGCAGCGGTGGTCACCGAAACGGATACCGTATGGGCGGAGGCTCTACCCTCCAGAACGTCAGCTCAGTGAGCAGAGCTCGTCGCCCTCACCAAGGCGCTGACGCTGGGAGCTGGAAAATGGCTTAACATCTACACAGACAGCGATTATGCGTTTGCCACAGCTCATATTCATGGGGCAATTTATCAGGAGAGGGGGTTACTGACGGCAGAAAGACGGACTATAAAAAATAAACAGGAGATACTTGACCTGCTTATGGCCTTATGGCTTCCTGCCAAGCTAGCCATTATCCACTGCCAAGGGCACCAGAAAACTGATAACCCAGAGCTAGAGGTACTCAAAAGGCTGACCAGGAAGCCAAGGCAGTAACCCTTACTTCAGTCCCCACCATGACCATACAACTACCAGACCCAGGAGACCCAGTTTTACCAGACCAGCCCAAATACCCGCAGGAGGAGTTACAGCGGATCAAGAAACTCCCCACGGCCCAGGAGATAAATGGATGGTGGTATACACCTAACAAGGAGCTCGTGCTGCCAGACCAGCTCGGAGTCTTAGTATTAGAGCACATGTATCGGTCTACTCACATGGGGGCCCGAAAATTAAAAGACTTAATCCGACATGCCAGAATCAAGATTCACCAACAGGACACCAAAATAGAGCAAGTCGTATCTGCCTGCAAGACCTGCCAACTCACCAATGCGAGAGCCACATCAAATAAAAAAGGAACCAGGCTCAGAGGCACCAGACTGGGAGCCCAATGGGAGTTCAACTTCACTGAAGTCAAACCAGGAAATTATGGTTATAAATATCTTTTAGTATTTACAGACACCTTCTCTGGCTGGGTGGAGGCATACCCAACCAAGCATGAAACAGCTCAGATGGTGGCTAAGAAGCTACTAGAAGATATCTTACCCAGGTATGGTTTTCCTGCCACGATAGGATCAGACAATGGACCAGCTTTTATCTCGAAGGTAACGCAGGCAGTAGCCAAGGCAGTGGGGGAAAACTGGAAATTACATTGTGCTTACAGGCCCCAGAGCTCAGGACAGGTAGAAAGAATGAATAGAACCCTAAAAGAGACCCTTACCAAATTAACCATGGAGACTGGCAGGGACTGGGTGACTCTCCTACCATATGCCCTTTACCGGGTTAGGAACACTCCTTACTCTCTGGGTTTTACTCCCTATGAGATCATGTTTGGCAGGCCACCCCCTATTATTCCCAGGCTTCGAGCTGAAATTCTTGCTGAGTTTAAAGATCAAGAACATTTTCTTTCCTTGAGATGGCTCCAGAGGGCGCACGAGGACATTTGGCTGTGCCTTCGTGCCATCTACGAGGCTGGCCCGACCCCGACACCCCATCAGTACAGGCCAGGAGACTGGGTCTACATCAAGAGGCACCACTGAGAGACCCTCGAACTGCACTGGAAGGGACCCTGCATCGTGGTGCTGACAACCCCCACCACTCTCAAAGTAGATGGCATCGCGACCTGGGTCCACCACACCCATGTTCGGCCAGTGGACCCCTCCTCAATCTGGAAGGACTTCATCATGCGATGGGCCGTCAATTGGGACCAACACAACCCGCTCAAGCTCAAGCTATAGCGTATTCGACCCACCTAATATTGATAACTCTGTTACCTCTGCTTGTCACTGCTCATGCTGCCGAGAGTCCCCACACCCCCAAAATATCACCTGGCAGATCATAGACACCAACTCAGGGACAATACTTAACCAGACTTCCCAGAGCCACCCCAGGGACACTTGGTTCCCAGAACTTTGCGTAGACCTCCAAACTCTGTTCCCTTTGTCACCATACGCCCCCGGATTCGATACACGGAACCTTTATTTCTATGTCTGCCCCGGCCACTCTCGCTCGAGCACATGCGGGGATGCAGCTGACTACTTTTGCACCTCCTGGTCATGTGTCTTGATGGAGCACATCTGGTGATCCCCACCACGCACTAGAGATCTCATCGTGGCAAAGCGGCCCAGTGGCCCCCGACCACCAATGCCTGGGGGCGCGGTAATCCCATAGTTATATCCTTTACAAGCCAAGGTAAAAAAACAACAGGATGGGAGAGTGGAAAAACCTGGGGACTCAGGATATACGACTGGGTTAGACCAGGAGCCAAAGACAAGGGAGCGTTATTTACCCTCCGAATGCAAGCGACTCCCCTTACCCAGCAGTCCCCCATGAGGGTAGGACTCAACGAAGTACTAGTTCCTCGACCTGCCCCCACCCGGACGGCCACACCCAGAAACACCCAGGCCCCAGCCACACTGCCCTCCACATCCCCTGTCCCTACCGGGGCATCACCCACATCTCCTGCCCCGGGTCACAACTTACTATCTGATACAGACCTCCTGTGGAGCACAGTTGTCAGACCATACCACATACTCAACACTTCTAGGCCTGACCTGACCAAGTCCTGTTGGCTCTGTCTAGATGTCTGGCTCCTATATTATGAAGGTAGTGCCATTAAAGGCAATTATACAACAGCCTCCAACTCTAGCTCCTACAGATGGCAGCAGACTACTGCAAGACTAAACCTCCAGGCGGTAACAGGGCAAGGCACTTGTATAGGCCATGTACCCCCCCACAGCAGTCACTGTATTGAAACCCAAACAGTCCCCAGGGAGACAGTGTATGTACTCCTCCCCGAATATGCATGGTGGGCCTGTTCCAGCGGCCTTACTCCCTGCGTCCACTCCCAGGTCTTTAACTCCTCGAAGGAAAGCTTCTGCATACTCGTGCAGTTGATCCCCAAGTTAGTGTACCATTCTGGGGGAGAAATACTTAACAGGTTAGGCTCTGCTAACCCCCAAAGTAAAAGAGAGCCTATTACAACCTTAACTCTGGCTGTGCTCTTGGGATTGGGATTAGCGGGGACAGGGACCGGAATATCCTCAGTCGTCATTCAGGACAAAAACTACGGAACCCTAAGGGCAGCCATTGACTTAGACATAGAAAGAATTGAAAACTCAATTTCTCCTTTACAGAAATCCCTTACTTCCTTATCAGAAGTAGTACTCTAAAACAGAAGGGGATTAAATTTATTATTCCTGCAGCAAGGAGGACTATGTGCAGCCCTAGGGGAAGAATGTTGCTTCTATGTTGATTACTCAGGGGTCGTAAAAGAATCTATGGCCCTCATAAGGGAATGGCTGCAAAAACGAAAGTTAGAGAGAGAACAATCTCAGTCCTGGTACGAGTCTTTGTTCAACTGGTCTCCCTGGTTAACTACCCTCATCTCAGCCCTTGCCAGACTCCTCACCATCCTGCTCCTACTAGTAACCCTAGGACCCTGTATAATCAACAGACTGGTCTGGTTTGTCAGGGACCGCGTGGGAGCCGTCCAACTAATGGTCCTCCATGCTAAGTGCGAGCCCCTAATAACAGAAGAGGACAAAATAGAAATGTAGCCAGTCCCATGATTGGGTCCGCAAGCTACATGACAAGGGGGGAATGAAACAGCGTACCTACGCTGGCCGACTCCGTCTTGTTCTGTGTCCTCCATCTTGAGTGACTATGTCCCCGACATGGCTCCCTTTCTGGGAAAATCGCAGAAACCTCAGACCACGCCTTCTCCCCTTGAATAACCTCCCTCTCACCCGTTCAAACTTCCTGATCAAAACACGCCCGGCAACCTTCATAACAGGACTCTGACCCTTCCCCAGCAAATCGGCTAAGGCCACAACCATTACCTCACCAACTACCCCTAGACCCCTATAAAACCTTTGTGCTTTTGAAACTCACTGGCTCTCTCTGGCATCTCATCGCTGCGTCGGTGCAGGTAGGGGATTGAGCTCGAGCTAGCTTGAATAAAGGCTCTTTGCTTTTGCATCAGACTCGGCTCCCTGGTGGTCTTTGGGGATTGCAAATTCTGGGCATAACAGGGGAGGGGTAGAGAGAGATGGAGACACAGAATCTGAAGCAGGCTCCAGGCGCCAAGCTGTCAGCACAGAGCCCAACGTGGGGCTAGAACCCATGAACCATGAATGACCTGAGCCAAAGCCAAACACAACTGAGTGAGCCACCCAGCCACCCCCGTACTGTCCTGTTTTTAAGTTCACTGATTCTTTATTCTGTTTTGTCTACTCTGCTGTTTAATCCATCTAATTTTTCAATTGAGCAGTTGTATTCTTCAACTCTGTGACTTCTGTTTGACTTTCTGTCTCTTTGTTGAAGTTCTCATGTATTTACCCATTCTCTTGAGCTTTGTAAGCATATTTATGAACATGACTTTGAACTCTTTACACATAACTTACTCATCTCTGTTTCATTAAGACTTTTTCTGAGGCTTTATCTTATTCTTTCCTGTTTCTTCATTTTGACTGTGTTGATTTATATGCATTGTTTATTTATATGCATTGGATCACATAGCCACTTCTCCCAATCTTTAAGAGTTGGCCTCATGTAGGAAATAACACTTATAATTTAACGCTTTCCTTGCTCTTTGTTGTCTCTCAAATCTTTATAATTGTCCAAGCAACCTATTTTATTTTTTCGTATTTCTTAGTAGTTGAAGGTGTGTCAAGACCAGTCAGTGTCCAAAAGGGAAGGATCTCAGTCAGCACCTAGTTTCAGACTGTTCAGAAACCAGACTCTTGGACAAAAGATTTTTAAGAATACAAATATATACAGTCTTGTGGACCACAAATTTAAGCCCCACTCCCCACCAGACCCAGGTTTCCGAAAGTGTCCCCTGCTTAGGTGGCAGTCACAGAAAACAAGGCTCCAGATGAGTGTATAAGCTCCATTCTTGGAGATACCAGGAAACTTTTGTAAGGCAGAAAGAGAGCACAAAAATGGAACCTCTTGACCTACATTTCCTAAGAGCACCTCATACCCCTAGATATGTGCCAATTATGAAGCCTACCCCTAGGAACAAAGCTCCAGGAAAAGCAAGTAGTTTTGGAATGAATTTCAGTATGCCGTCTGTGCAGTGCCCTGGGGATGTTAGCCTGCCAAGAACTGTCTGTCCAATTGTTACAGTCCCATAGAACCCAGAAAACTCCCCTTGGCCATCAGTGTCAGGTAATCCAAGGTAAAGCCTGGTTTGCAGCCACAAAAACTGGAGCACTAGACATAAAAACTGGGGCACCAGACATATATAAGAGCTCCATTCTGAGAGACAGTGACACTTTAAAGCACAGCAGAAAAGTGTAAAGGTAGTGCCTGCCCTCCAAGGTCTCAAGAAAGGTTTACAGTCAGCCCTTAGATGAATGTTTAATTATAAGATTGCTCCTCAGGATACAGCTTTGATGATTAGCTAATGGCTTCTCTCCAGAAAGATTGAGTTCCTGGGGTGTTGCCTCTTGCTGTGCCCTAGGGGTGTAGCTATTCAACATTTGTTTTTTAGTTAATTACAGTCCTATGGGACCATTAGCCCTACCAGCCACTGTAGCCAGGCAATGTAGACAGGTTTGTGGCAGTAGCCACAAAAATCTGGGCACCAGAAAAGGGAATAAGTTCCTTTCTCAAAAACGCTGGTAAGCTGGTATGAGACAGAGGGAGAGAAAACGATTGTGTCTATTGGCCTCCATTCCCTGAAAGCCCCTCCACATGCACCTATTAAGTGTGTCAAACCAGACGCTTGCCCCTCAGGCCAAAGCCCCTGGACATAGGGAATTCTTTGTCAAAAAGACTGGAGATATATTTCATGCTGCTATTTGTGCAGTGCCCCAGAAGTGGTAGTCTGCCAAAAGCTGTCTCTGATTGCTACAGTTCCATGGGAACTAGGAATGCAAGTGCCCATGGCTTCCAGAACAAATTGATCAAGAGATGTCCTCTGGGTGGCATCCACAAAATTTGGTCACAGGATATAAATAGTAGGGCAGCAGAAATCTGTAGAAGCTCCCGTCCAAGAGATATTGGTGCTCTCAAGCATGCCCCCGTAAGAGCATAAAGATGGCACTCACTGGCTAGAGTGAGGCAAAGGAGGAGTGCAAAGATGCAAAGAAAAAAAGAGGGGAGAAAATGGCACTGATGGCACCAGTGGCACTTAGCAGAGGAAGAGTATGAAGGTGGTGTCCACCAGTCTTCATCCCTGGAGAGTGTCCCAGCAGGAACCCACACCTCAGACCAATGTCTTAAAATTAGCAAATGAGTCTCTTTTACATACGATCTGGGCACTTTTCAAAGAACTATTTCTGCTCTGTGCCCTGTGGTAGGTAAGTCTGCACATGGGCCTTTTAAGAGTCATTTCTCAGTTCACCACAACCCCATAGTTCTCATGGGTGTAAGCCCCATTGGTCTTCAAAGGAATGTGTTTTAGAGACTTGTCTCTCAGATGTCAATGCTTGATATGGGTCATCACAAAGGTGATGGGCTTTGTGGCAATCCCCCTTTATGGCAAAATTGTGTCTCAATCTTTTTTACTCGCTATGATGTTTCCCTGTCATTTGCCTGATGTGAAGAGATTGCTCCATCAGTTTTTAGTTTCTTTTCAGAGGAAATTGTTCCATATGTAGTTGGAGATTTGATGGTCTACAACTGGTGGATGAAGTAACTTTAAGATCTTCCTACATCATCATTTTGAACTGGCACCTTTTACTTAAAAAAATACATTTATCATAGCTATTTTGACAACCTTGTCTGTTAATTCCAACATGAATGGACCTTTTCTGTTAAGACCCAGTATGAATGCATCTCTTCATTGAGTGGTTATTTCTTGATGTGTTGATCCAGTTAAGGCTTAGTTTTAGGCTTTGTTAGGTTGATATATTTCAGTATTGTTTTTTTCCTGGAGTGTAGCCATTATTTCTAGGACACCCTTAAGCACAGCCATTCTGGAGTCCCCACTTAATACACAATATTTGCACCAAAGTACCTCAACTCTGGTTGAATTGGGATTACTGTATCTCTCCAGCATTGTAGGGTTCCTGAAGTCTCTGTCTTGCATTCTTTTTTTTCCCAGTAGCTGTTCTCCACCGGGTCGCCTAGAGTCTCACTCTGCATCAGTGTGGTTTCAGATTAGACAAAGACCCAAAGGTATACTGACTCAGTTGTTTGGGTATTCTTTCTCAGAGGTTCCTTTCTGTTCAATAACCTCTCTACCATCCTAGTTGCCTTACAGGCTCAAAGTTTTGATTTCTGTTTCTTCCATCCACTGAGACTGGTAATATATGCTGCAGTTCTATTTTTCTGTGTCTCTGTTGGAAAATGCATTCTAGATACAACAGGTGAATATATGCTCACCTGTTGTGTGAACACAACCTGGGAGTTGTGTGCTCCCCTTCTTTCAAAGATACTAGCTTTGCATTGGCTGATGCCCAAGGCTACCATCAAATGTCCAATTGTTCTATGTACTTCTTCCAGGTTTTATAGTTATTTAAAACAAGAGAATATTGGATATTAGCTACTTTAAGAATGGATTAGGAAATCAGGAAGTAACCCACATTTAAAAATCACCTTGTTTGTTTGTTTTAATCTTTCAGGTGTTATTGTATTCATTGCAAATATTTAATATGTTAATTCATTATGTATTTACATTAAGTGTGTGTAGGAAGTAAATGTAATCTACATTTTATACAGAGATAATTAATGTACAGTGTTCAAAAAAATTCTCATAGTGCTAAATGTTAAATTATTTACTACCTGGTCTTTTAAATACCACACATTATGTCTAAATACATAACAAATTGCTATGTTTAGTTACAAGGTTTTTTAGTAATATTTGGGGAAATCAATTGCAGTTTTGGGATGGGGTTAGAAATGCACTATAATTTTTTACATTTAAAATACTGACTTCTACTTTCTGAAAATTCCTGTCAAAATATTTTCAAGAATGAATTTTATTTAGATAACAACAAAAACAAAAGTCTACCAATGTTTCTTCAATTTTTTTAATCTTATACATTCATTACTAGCCTATTACTAGCCTAAAGATGGGAATCTACAAAGCTGTGCAATTTAATGATTATAAATCACAGTTGCAAGTCTGCCCTTCTTGCATGTCTAATTGGTTCCTGAACTTTTCATACTTGCTTCTTCTTCTTCCTTGGGTTTCAAATCTTACCTAATCCCCTTGATGACAAAATATAGAAAGCAATGCACAGAAATCTATTGCATTTCTATACACCAATAGTGAAGGAGCAGAAATAGAAATTAAGAAAATAATCCCATTTCAATTGCATCAAAAGCAATAAAATACCTGGGAATAAACCTAACCAAAGACATCAAAATCTCTACTCTGAAAACTATAAAACACTGATGAAAGAAATGGAAGATGACACAAGTACATGGGAAGAAATTCCATGCTCATCAGATTGGAAAAACAAATACTGATAAATTGTGTATAGTACTCAAAGAAATTTACACATTTATTGAAATCCTTATCAAAATACCAATAGCATTTTTCACAGAGCAAGAACAAACAATCCTAACATTTGTATGAAACCACTAAAGGCCCCATATAGCTAAAGCAAAATTGAAAAAGGAAAGGAAAGCTGGAGGCATCACAATTCTGAATTTCAAGTTATATTACACAGCTGCAGTAATAAAGACAGTATGGTACTGGCACAAAAACGGGCACAGAGATAAATGGAACAGAATAGAAAAGCCAGAAATAAATCCACAACTATATGGTCAACTAATCTTTGAAGCAGGGAAAAATATCCAATGGAAAAAAGGCAGTCTTTTCAACAAACGGTGTTGGGAAAACTGGATAGCAATATGCCAAAGAAAGAAACTGTACCGCTTCTTACACCATACACTAAAATAAATTCAAAATAAATGAAAGACTGAAATGTGAGACAGAAAACCATCAAAATCTTAGCAGAGAACACAGGCAGTACCTTCTTTGACCTCAGCCATAGCAACTTCAAAACAAAAGCAAAAATAAGCTATTTGGACTTCATCAAAATAAAAAAGCTTCTGCACAGTAAAGGAAACAATCAGCAAAACTAAAAAAACAACCGACAGGATAAGAGAAGATGTTTGCCAGTGACATGTGATAAGGAGTTACTATTCAGGGGCGCCTGTGTGTCTCAGTCAGTTAAGCGTCCGACTTGGCTCAGGTCATGATCTTATGGTTCATGAGTTCAAGCCCCACATCAGGCTCTCTGGTGACAGCTCAGAACCTGGACCCTGCCTTGGATTCTGTGTCTTCCTCTCTTTCTCTGCCCCTCCCTGCTTCATGCTCTGTCTCTCTCTCCCTCAAAAATAAACATTTTTAAAAAGTTAGTATCCAAATATATAGAGAATTTAAAAAATCTCAACATCCAAAAAACAATCCAGTTAAAAAATGGGTCAAAGGAGAGAAGAGACATTTTTCCAAGAAAGACATACAGATGACTATCAGAGACATAAAAAGATGCTCAACATAACTCATCATCAGGGAAATACCAATGAAGTCTACAATGAAATATCACCTCATGTCTGTCAGGATGGCGAAAATTAACAACACAGGAAACAACAGGTGTTGGTGAGGATGTGAACAAAGAAGAAACTTGTGTACTGTTTGTGGCAATGCAGACTGGTGCTCTGGAAAAAGGTATGAAGTTTCCTCAAAAAGTTTAAAATAGAACTACCCTACAACTAAGCAATCATATTACTGAGTATTTACCCAAAAGATACAAAAATACTGACTCGAAGTGATCCATGCACTGCTGTTTTTCTATCAGCATTATTTGCAGTAGCTAAATTATGGGAGAAGCCTAAATGTCCACTGATTGATGAAGTATCAACATGTGTTGTATATATACAATAGAATATTATTTGGCCATAAAAAGAATGAAATCTTGCCATTTGCAATGACATGAATGAAACTAGAGAGTATAATGCTAAGAAGTGAAATAAATTAGAGAAAGGCAAATATCATATGAATCCATTCATATGTGGAACCTAAGAAACAGAATGAACTATCATGGGGGAAAAAGAGAGATACAAACCAAGAAACAGACTCTTAGTTGTACAGAACAAACTGATGCTTATGGGAGGCGTGCTGAGTAGGGGCATGGATTAAATAGATGAAGTGGAATTAAAGAGTTCACTTGTGATGAGCACAGGATGATGTATGGAAGTGTTGAATCACTGTATTATACACCTGAAACTAATATAACACTGTGTGTTGACTAACTGGAATTTAAATAAAAATGTAAAAAATAAAACCTAAGTAATCTGATTAGAAAATGGGCAAAAAACACGAAGAGATATTTTACTAAAGAAGATATACATGGCAGATAAGCATGAAAAGATGTTTAATATCACTAGCTATTAGTGAAATGGAAATTAAAATAATAATGAAATATCATCAAGCACTTATTAGAACAACTAAAATAAAAAATAATGACAATACTAAATGCTGGAGGAGATGTGGAGGAACAAATATATATGGACCTTTCATATATTTCTAATTGGAAATGTGAGATGTACAATCATATTAGGAAACATTTTGGCAGTTTCCTAAAAAATTAAACATATACTAACCATACAATTCAGCAATTGTACTCTTGGGCATCTATCCCAGAGAAATGAAAACTTATATCTGCATTTGTGCATGGTTACTCATAGCAGCTTTATTTGTTTTAGTTAAAACCTGAAAACAACCAAAATATTCCTCATTCGTCAATGATTAAACAAACTGGTATGTATATCATCCATACCATAGATTGATACACACAACTTTAATGGATCTGAAGGACATTTTTCTGAGTGATAAAAATAATCTCAAAATGTAATGTGTTATATGATTCCATTTATGTACTCTTCTCTAAATGACAAAATTAGGGATGGAGAAAATATATTACTGGTTTCCAGGGATTAGGGATAGTGGGGTGGAGGTAAGGAAATGTGCTACTACTCAGGGATAGTACAGAGAAATGTCTGTGCTGATAAAATAGTTCTCATGGTGATGGTCACACAAATATACACATGTGATACAACGACAGAATGCCAAGTGTACCAAATGTCAAATTCCTGGTTTTGAGAGTATAATTATGTAAGATGTAACCAGAGGGAGAAACTGGGTGACAAGCATACAAGACTTACTATTTTTGTGAAATCCTCTGAGCCTATACTTATTTCAAAATAAAAGTATGAAAAACACGAAGAATGGAATAAAAACCCTGAGGAAATCAGGAAGCCTTAGTTGTGGAGGTAACACATGAGCTAAATCCCAAAGGTTGAGTAGGGGCTTTCAGAGGTGGCAGGAACCTTTTAGGCCAAGATGAAAACAGCCATTCCATTAAACACAGAGGTGGGGAAAAGCAGTGCATCAGTCAGGATGCTTTTGTTCAAAAGTCCACAAGACTCATTTAAAGTGGCTTACTGAAGAAGGGTTTAAGTGCCTGGGCACTCTTCCAGATCCATTCACTGTACTTCTTCATTGTATTTCTCTGTACCCTAGGAAGCTGAGCTCACCATCACCTGGTCTTCCTTTGGGATTCAACTAGTGGTAGACATTGGCAGAAGATCAGAGTACACCAGGAGAAAGGGGTTAGAATATTTGTTCCACTCTTCACACTGGGCTATAGTTGTGAAAGTAGCTAACTCTACCCCTAGCCTCATTCCCTGTCGGGTGGTCCGTCATCAACTCCAGAAACCATTAATCCTCTCCTCTTGCAAAACTAGGGTAGCAACAACTGATGTTGCCAATTTATGGATGCTTTAGGAACCTT
>NW_026057582.1:119551182-119574541 GCF_023721935.1 Panthera uncia
GTTGGTTGAGTTGCAAATTCAAGTGTAGGCAGAACCATATCCTAAAAAGAGACACAAGGCATGCTGGGATGCTGTGAGTGTGTGTGTGTGTGTGTGTGTGTGTGTGTGTGTGTGTTAGGGTAGAAAATCCTCTCATTACACTTCTGTTCAGATCCTATGGGGTGAAATTGGATCTTATGTCCATGCTCTGGGTACAGTGGGTAGGGAAGTAAAGATTTGGTATTTTTATCTTCTGGTAGAGGTGGGCTCTGGCAGTAGGAAAAAAGGAAATGGGAAGGTTGACTGATGATGGGCAATTGATTATGTCTTTCACACTCAGGAAATTGATTGCCTGTATTCTGGCATGGGGTTGAAGGAAAGAGTGTAAAGAGTGGAGCCAGTTCACAGAGAGCTTTGTATGTCAAAGAGGAAATCCAGGAGTTATTCAGGTTGACACAATGACCAGAAAGAAGACAGAAAGATTGAATTTTTGGCCTCTATAATTGCTAATTGTCAATTTCAAGAACTGTTGGGATTAAGATGGGATAATGCAGATTATAGAGATAGACCAAGAGATGGTGAAACTGTAAAGTCATTCTGCACAAGTCTGATCAGTCGGAGAGCTCTTTGGTGTATCTCATTGGCCTTTTTGTCTATCTTTGTGCCAATACCATACCATTTTAATTGCTGTGGCTTTATAATAAGCCCAGATTTCACTTATTCTTCCAGAGGGTCTTGGAAAGTCTTGACATTTTGTAGATGGTTATAAACTTTAGAATTTCAGTGCTTTAAAGGAGTTTGTGTATGGAGACCTATTTTCCCTATACAACATCTCAGTTAGGAAGTTGAGTGTCTAATATTTCCACCCCCCAATATCCTTGTCACTTTTTTCCTCCTAATACAGCAGTTTTGTCTCCTGATTATAAATAGATACCCAACCTCAGTGTAGCACAAGTGATTAATTGGCTATGGCATGTGGTTTTAAACTGAAGAACTAGATGTGAACCCTAGTTTTTGTGCTGTTCAGTCACCCAAAGCCTTCAACTTAACTATGGTACATAATATATGTACTTAGAACTAAAAGGTGTTTTTTCATAGTGACTTTAGGATTTACAATGGAAAGTCTTTTTCCTGCTATATCCCTGCTTTCAATTGAAGCTGAACAGGTCTAGATAGTTTAAAATGTGTTAGGGATAAGCATACTTTAAAAGCTTACTTTAAAAGCATACTTTAAAAGAGAGGGAGGCCAACCATAAGATATTCTTAAATACAGAGGACAAATTGAGGGTTGCCAGAGGGATGTTGGGTGCAGGGATGGGCTAAATGGGTGATGGGCATTAAGGAGGGAATTTGTTGGGATGAGCACAGAGTGTTATATGTAAGTGATGAATTACTAAATTCTACTCCTGGAATTATTACTACACTATATGTTAGTTAACTTGGATTTAAAGGAAAAATTAACTAATTAATTAATTAAAATAAAAGATGTTTTCTAGCCTGAATTCTATGACATCAGTACTTAATTTGGAGTACACTGGCTATTGAGAACAAAATTTGGGGTTGTGAAGAGAGATGGTTGAGACCATTATGAAATGGGAGAATCAGAATTTTACTGTAAACATAAAAGAACGTTTTCTTCAGTCTGCTATTTTTTTGGAAGATCTTTTACAAAGACCCACTTTTTAAATGTAAATTACCTACCTAGTATTAGTGTCCTAAGACATTTATGTAATCTTCCAAAACTGCTTTGTCTGTGTATTTAGAAATACACAAGAATCTTGATCAAACCTAAAAATATAAGCTTGTGAGAACTAAAAAAAACAAAAACAAAAACGAATCAACTTATTAAATTCTACAAAATCCTCTTGGGGACTTTGGGTTTGCTTTTCATTTATAAATTAATTGAAGAAGAACTGAGATCTTTATAATAAGCTATCTGCCAATTCATGTACATGGTATTTCTCTATTTAAGCCATTATTAATGCCTCCCAAAGTTTTATAAATTCACATAGTAGTTTTAAACACAATTCCTTAAATTATTAGATACTTCTTTTATGATTTGTTAAGGATATATTTTGAAAAATATTTTTAAGTATACATTTTTATCAGGTTAAGCAAATTCTCCTCATTTGCTAGGAGGTTTTAATCATAAATGGCATTAAATATCTGTGTAAATATGCTTTTAATGTAGAACAAATTTTTTACATATAGATACATAGTATATAAATTACATTTGCGTTTGTGTTTGAGTTTTCTGGATCCTCTGCTTTTAAACATTTCCAGGGTAAACAGTTGTCACGACTGGGTTCTTGGGAAGTATACTCTTAGATAGAGTTTGGCATGCAGGATATATATTAGTGAAAAACATTGGGATCAACATCCATTGATGGAGGTGCAGGAAGTAGGATTGGACCAAGAGGTCCAACTGAGAGGTGACATGGAAGCAGCCTTGGCTAGCCCTATGGGGCTATGGAGCTAGGATTGTCAGAATTGTCCTAATTTGGACAGAGATGGCCAGGACTTACTACAACTGGCTGGATCCATCATTAGATGTGGGCTACCTGAGAGCGTGATGTCACCCTGGGCTTTGTGGATGAGACAGTCACCAAAGGTCTAACAGCTGGAGGAAGGCTGAGAGCAGCCCACACCCCAGAGCTGGGCAGTGAACCCTTCATCAAAGCTACTCTGGGCAGTACATTTCACCGACCACAACAAGGTATTATTGCCTTACCTCTAGAATGAGTCACCTCTATCAGACAGAAGAAGCATCTAGGTTTATTTATTTATTTATTTATTTATTTACTGTTTCCTTAACTTCAAAATGCCACATAGCATGGATCCACTCCTACCAGTGGAAAAGCAATCAGGCACTCTTTGTGAGGCAAAACATTACTTCTCTCAAGTCAGACACTTTAAGATGCTGTTAAAAAACTTACTTCTTAAAAAGGGGCTAAGAAATGTTTTACTTGAAAACTTAGCAGTTTGAATTCACTGGAAATTATGGCACACACAAGGACACACACTCTTGGTATTACACAATAGTTTTGTCCTGGTAATTATACACAACTTCTAACATCCTACTATAGGATTGTATTAGTCCACAATCTTAGAGGATTATGGCTACTCTACTGTTAAGTGTAAAACCAAAATACAACAACAGTAATGATAATAATAGCCAAGGAATATTAAGAGTGTTGGTGTATACCCTGGATGGGAATCCTTATTGGGAAGGCAAAGTGGTTTTTTTTGTTTGTTTATGGCTCCCTTTAAAAAAAATTAAATCCATATGGTGTAATAATTTCAGTAGAATTTAGTAATTCATCACTTGCATATAACACCTCGTGCTCATCCCAACAAGTGCCCTCTTTAATGCCCATCACCCATTTAGCCTATCCTCACACCCAACACCTCTCCAGCAACCCTCAGTTAGTTCTTTGTATTTAAGTCTCTTATGGTTTGCCTCTTGTTTTTATCTTATTTTTCCTTTCCTTCCCCTATGTTCATCTGTTTTGTTTTTTTTTAATTCCAGCTATGAGTGAAATCATAGGATATTTGTCTTTCTCTGATTGACTTATTTCACTTAGCATGTTAGTCTCTAGTTCCATCCACATTGCTGCAAATGGCGAGATTTCATTCTTTTTGATCACCAAGTAATATTCCATTGCATATGTATACCACAGCTTTTTTTCTTTTTTTTTTTTAATTTTTTAACGTTTATTTATTTTTGAGACAGAGAGAGACAGAGCATGAACAGGGGACGGGCAGAGAGAGAGGGAGACACAGAATCTGAAACAGGCTCCAGGCTCTGAGCTGTCAGCACAGGGCCCAATGCGGGGCTCGAACTCATGGACCGTGAGATCATGACCTGAGCCAAAGTCGGATGCTTAACCGACCGAGCCACCCAGGTGCCCCTCAGCTTTTTTATCCATTCAGCAGTCAATGGGCATTGGGCTCTTTCCATAATTTGGCTATTGTTTATAGTGCTGCTATAAACATTGTGGTGCATGTTTGGGGCAAGTTTCCTTAATGCTCTGAGCCTATTTCTCAACTCCATATAGTGAACAGTGAGATCACATGTGTTAAAATACATGTTGCCTGATGCCCAATGAAAGCCAACATTTGATAAGCTGTAGCTACATTATCAGCTATGACTATGTCCTCTGATATGTAAAATATATAAATATGCATGTATAGAAAAGCAGTTAATAGTGGTTACTGCTAGATGGGGGGTTATGGGTGACTTCTTTTTCATAAGTTGTTTTCAATATTTTTTAGAATGAAGAGATGGTACATTTATATTCAGAAAGAGAAATAATTTAAGAAAATAAAATTAATACATGTTAAAAATCACACTATTTTCTATAGTGAGTAAAGGGAACAAAATAATCAATTTTTTTGTGTGACTGCCCCACCTCAGGAGAAAAAGAGCATTCAAGAAGGCAAATTTTACTGAAATCCTGAAAAGTTTGGACTAATTGACTTCATTTAGAACAGTGGTTCACAAAGCTCTAGGAGATGGGTTAACAAAGATTTTGGTCTCAGATCATGTCACCAGGTAAACACAGACTTTTTTCCTCAATGCATATATAAATTCCAGTACCTAATTACTTCTCCCTTAGTAAAGACTTAATTAAAATTATTCAAAGGAAGGTATCACTTACCCATCACAGAAGAGGTCTGTCTCTGGTGCAGTCACTGAGGAGCTCCCCTGGTCACCTCATGCCCTCAGCTGTCCTCTGAGATGGGCACAGGAGGAGGTGATGGGTGTTCACATGGAGCTGCCCATTTGTGTTGGGAATGCCCTGTGACCCTGTAGCAATGGGGATCAAGAGGTCCAATATATCAAAATTTTAACAAATTTGCATTCAAAACCATTCCTCGGCCATGCACATGCAACTTTGCAAACTATGTTCTGTAGCTTGGAAGATACAAGTACACTCTGACTCGAAATGCGGTTCCCTTCAGGCTTCCTCTGACCTCTTATCCCCAGCTTCCTTCATAAGTAATCCATAATCACCATCATTTCATCTTTCCTTCCTTTTGTATTATTTTTTCACATTTGTATTTAAGTTTGTAATTTGTATTTAACAAATAGTGCAATATTAGTTTAGGAGTAGAGTTTAGTGATTCATCATTTACATATAACACTCAGGGCTCAACACAAGTGCCCTCCTCAATGTCCATCACACATTTAGCCTATGTCCCCACCAAACTCCCCTTTAGCAACCTTCCGTTTGTTCTCTATATTTAAGAGTTTCTTATGGTTTGCCTCCCTCTCCCTCTTTTTTTCTTCCCCTATGTTCACCTGTTTTGTTTCTTAAATTTCATATATGAGTGAAGTCATATGGTATTTGCCTTCCTCTGACTGACTTATTCCACTTAGCATAATACACTCTACCTCCATCCACATCATTGCAAATGACAAGATTTCATTATTTTTGATGTCTGAGTAATATTCCATTGTATATGTATATCACCTCTTCTTTATGTAGTCATCAATTAGTGGACATTTGGGCTCTGTTCATAATTTGACAATTGTTGATAATGCTGCTATAAACATCAGGGGCATGTGTTCTTTTGAATCAGTATTTTTGTATCCTTTGGATAAATACCTAGTAGTGCAATTGCTGCGTTGTTCTATTTTTACCTTTTTGATGAACCTCCATACTGTCTTCCAGAGTGGCTGCACCCATTTGCATTCCCACAAACAGCGCAAAAGTGTTCCTCTTTCTCTACATCCTTACCAACACCTGTTGTTTATGGTGTTGTTAATTTTAGATACTATGACAGGTGTTAGCTGGTATATCATCATAGCTTGGATTTGTATTTCCCTGATGATGTGTGATGTTGAGCATCTTTGCATGTGTCTGTTAGCCATCTGGATGTCTTCTCTGGAAAAAAAAAAAGTCTATTCATGTCTTCTGCCCATTTCTTAACTGGATTCCTTTTTTTTCTTTTTAAAAATCCATGTGTATTTTTTCCTTTATTCCAATTTTCCTTATTTTTTTTATTTAACAAAGTAAAACATGCTTCTTTCAAAAATAATCAGATATAAAAATGCATAAAGTGAAAGTTAGTGATTCAACACTTCCCCCAAGCCCTCAGTATTTCATTTGAATTTGCATATTTATTCAAAAGAATCAGACTACAACTGCCTAGGTCAAGACATTTGTATTTAATTTATTAACATTTTGTTTCTAGTTATTATGATTAACCTCTATTAATATCTGGTAGTTATGAAAAAAAGAGGGAATAACTCATCATGGAAGTATCCTCCCATGGTTAAGTCTAGCCACACAGCCTTCATATTTCAGATTTGTGCCACTGGGGACATCTGGAATGATACTTGCTCTGATATGGAATAGAAACTGCAAAGACATGCCAGGGCTGTGGGAAGGGCAAATGAGAACCAATGACAGCCTTATCACAGCAGCCAATGAAGTCATAGTGGTCAGGCCAGGGAGGTTCTGGGCACCCTTCTTTGCTTACATCACTGTCCTTTCTTTAGACACCAGGGATCTAACAGAGGCATGTCCTGAATCTGTGGGGTGGCAAGGCCCACACCTCGGTGTCCACATCCATATTTACAAATATGTCCTCCGGAAACAGCTTTCTTTGAGAATTCAGCAATGCAAGTTAGATGAGTTGTCTTAAAGTCATATAATCTCTGGAAGGTAAAGGAGAAGGAAATAAAGAGAACTGAAGTGTGTCCAGACTGCTAATTTCAAAGCATCATGGCCTTTATAATATCTTGTTCCCACCCACCTCTGGACACCTCATCCCTCTGCTTACTAAATTAAACAGGCATAACAGGAATGAGCCTGCAACAACACATCCCTCAGCTACAAGGCACTACGTGGGGGACCCAGAGCCACCATCTTCACTGTGCAGGCACTTCCAAGAGTCATTACCTTCTTGGGCTGAAAGAGGACAGCCCTTCACCATTCATGTCACTGGACATGATGCTGAGGCTACAGAGGTGACCTACCTAACCCAGAGTCCCTGGTGAGTTGTACAGAGCTGGGACAAAGCCACAGAGGATAAACTCCACTGCTGTGGTGCTCAGTGACATGAAGTAGACAAAACAAAGTCTCCTTCTGTTAAAACCAAATTCAATATGCCTGCACCAGGGTGCCTCCCTCTTTTACCCAAGAACTGAGCTCAGCTGTTCTCAGCTGCATGCTAAGCACCATGCTCAACCCCTGAGCCAAGCTGTACCTGAAGTTGAAGACACTGTGTCCATTTATCCCACACCTAGCACAGTCCCTCCAGCTAGCAGTTCCATCTTCCAATAACCCCAAGCTCTGCCTCCTTCTACCTGAGCTACTGCTCAAGATTTTCTACTCCAGCCTTCTTTAGAGTTGTACCCTCCTTCTTTTTAGGTGGCCTCCTTCCAGAAATTCAAGACAGTAGCAAGGATAACAAAATTCAAGACAATATTCAAATCGAGAGGAACATTTCTCTGTGATACAAAATTACATAAAAGCTAATGCTTCATAGCTCAGGTCTGAGCATGTGGTGTTATGAAGGGACTCCTGAAGCCCCTTCCCATACCACCTGAAAAGCAAGGACCTGATCTTACTTGCCTTTGAGGCACACAGCCTCGTGCTTTATCCAGGGTACATGAGCAACAGAAATAAATGCACTTGGTACCACATTATTCAGTATTTACTCTTATGCCATCCCTGGCTATTTCCAATCATTACTGAGTTTCCATTGGCCTGGAAGGCTGCCCCCACATATCTAGGCACAGAAGAGGCTGTGCTTATGAATGCACAGTTTAAGCATCTACCTAGTCCATTCCTCATCAATTGCTCAAAGCAATAAATATATGACTTATTTCCAGCAACTGAAGAAACCAGAGATAGATATGGAGTCCCCTGCCCTAATGAATCACATTTTTGTGAGGATAAGTATGTGGTGTAGACAGCAAGTGAGTGAGGGGTACAGGGGTGGGGCCGGTGATGAAAGGTGTTAGGAAGGTCTTTTCAGAGCTGGATGGAGATGGCAGAATGAGGCATGGAAGATGGCCAGGTTGGAAGGAACAGAAGGCGGGAAGTAGTCAGGATGAAAAAAAAAAAAGCATGTAGAGTGTGTCCTGGAACACAGAAAATTGACTTCTTCCACGTCTTGTCTATAAGCATCCATGTGTTGTGAAGCCATGGTTTTGTTCCTTTTTCATCTTTTAAGCACCTGGCAAATAATTTGATTATAAGAACATTTGTTGGGTTTCATTCTAAGCAAAATAAATGTGAGAGAAGCCCCTTTTGCAAATAATCACCGCAAAGCAGATTTTAAATGGTGAGCATCTGGAAATGAGGGCGCTGCTGAATGGTGCATTTTACTGTGAACTCAAATGCAAATCTAGACTCTGGAAACCTGCTGTGCTCCTCATAGCTCCACATAGCTCAGGGAGCTACAGCTAAGCACCTTCAGTCCTAAGGACTCCCTCATCCCCTCCTCAAGTCTTGACATTTTCCTCGTTTATACTGTGAGCAAGTAGCTTTTTGTTTCTCGGTGTATGCCCTTGTTCTTGCTTGCCCAATGTGGTTCACATCAAGACTGTAATTGTAATAATTCTGTAAGGCTATGTACCTGGAAGTGACTTCAGGAAGCATCCAGATGTAAAAAGAAATACTTCCATTTTCTGCAGCACCTTCTGAGGAGATATTCAAACCCAACAGTCTTCTGCAACTGCTTCCAACTATGAACTGTGAACTCCCAAGCAGCATAAAGGAATTGCTAGAACACTGTGCTAAGAGACTTAACCAATCTTCAGCCTGGCTTCTACCTGCACTGGAAAATTTCATGCCCAAGAAAACACAATGTTTGAGGCAAGGGAAGCAAAAGCAAAAATAAAGGGTCATAGGGGAAAAAAAGAGAGAGGCAAACCAAGAAATAGACTCTTAAATATAAAGAACAAACTAATGGTTATTAGCAGTGGGGAAAGGGGGGTATGTGGGTTAAATAAGTGATAGGGATTAAGGAGTGCACTTGTTGAGATGAGAATCAGGTGTTGTATGGAATTGCTGAATCACTATATTGTATACCTGACAATAATATTACCCTGTATGTTAGCTAAGTGGAATTTAAATAAAAACTTAAAAAAATGAAAAGAAAACACAATGCTGCCAAACAGAAAAATGAACATTGTCCCAATTCACATTGCCAAACCAATTTAAGTAATTTTCCACACCTCTTTTCTGCAATTATCCATTTCCTTATAGCCCCAAAGCCTCCTTTTTTGTTCCCTTATTTTTCACTTCCCACGGCCCTTTTTATTTCCTTCTCTGCTCTTTCTTTAAAGCTACCAGTCCCCTTTAAGTCTTAATTGTCACTGAGCTCCGTTTATACTGGAGTCTCTCCCTACTATGGCAGCAGCCTGAATCAAATCTATTTTGCTACCTTTAAAGAGTTGCACTAGGGTTGTGAGGAATGAATGGTTATATATTATGGAATCAGGGGAGGTAAAGACAGAAGGAAAGCCTCCAGAGGGACTTTATATGCTAAAGAGGACTCCTAAGATACCTGAGACCTTGCTATTTCAAGCTAAGGTTGTTTTTCCTCTAATAACGCATTAACATTAGGATGGTAGGGGGTTCTTGGAGAAATGTCATACTCTGTATTTGCCTCAAATATATGTCAATGAGCTGCAGGTTATAAGGAAATTTAATTTTGCCTGTCATTTCTTTCTTCCCTTTGTTCCCTACATCACAATGGAGGGGAAGGTCATACTAGGGGCTCCAGGAAACTGAGACTTTAGGTTTTTGGAGATTAGGCTATTGATAAGATTGTCTTTTTCTTGTAATTTACTAAGATATTTGTAAACTGATAGAGACTCATGTCTTCTATGACTGTGATCTCTATCAGTTAGCCATTTGTTTTGTTTCCTTTTCTTTGTTCTTGGGCAGCCAGGAGTGCATGAAGAATATCTCACATATCCCACCTGCGGGGGTGGGAGGGTTGGGGTGTGTGTGCTAGCTTGTGCTTTGCCTTCTGATTGCTTTATGGTCCCTCACTCCTGGCCAGTGAGCCATGGGTACAACCAATCAGTTAATCCACATTGCCAGCCTCAACCTTCTGTTAGCATAACCATAATAAAAACACTTTCTTGGAACATAAACATTCCTGACACTTTTCTCTTAGAGCCACAGGTAAGTTGACTCCCTCACTGGTGTGGGAACCCTTGCCTGCCAAGCAAACAACCCTAGCTCTTACTAGCTGAGCGTTGTGGCACTCAGTATCTTCCATTTGTGCAGGGAAGCATCAGTGATAGGTTAGGAGGGGGTCAATCCCAACAAGCTCATTATCAAGAATCAAAGCTTTATACTGAACTGCAAACTACACCACTCAGAGCTACTATTGATTGGGTTCTATGTGTCCTGCAATGTGGGAAATTCACACATCACTTATTTTCATTTGATTCCCCACAACAAACCCATTTTACCAATGAGGAAACCAAAGAGCCAGGGATGGATGGACAAGACAAGCTCAGTATCCTATATTCTTGGCTCCAAACAAATGACACTGTCCAATAAACCATTAACTCAGGATAGTAAACATTTGAATAAGAGGGCCAAGAAGGATTAAAGCAAAAGGTAGATAAAACTTTAAGAATGAGGCCTTTGGGCACGGACTAGCTCTAGAGATCAGTGGACACGGGGTTAGCAACACATGACTGAAACCTTCTCTGCCCCAATAGCTGGATAGATGGTCTGCTGCTGACATATGGCCCAAGATAGTGAGAAGCCAGGTGAAGAAAGGTAGGACCTCTAGGAGCTGAAAAGCATTTCTAGGTTGGCCCCAGGGCAGTCTAAATCCAAGGAAACACTCTTGGGGTCTAAATATGGAAGCATCTTCTTCACACCTGATTGCAGGGCAGAACTCATGGATTTTGATGGTGCCAGTGAGAGTGAACTGACCATGGCCAAGCCCCTTCTGGAGAGAAAAGAAGGAAGACACTGGCAGGATGGACATGCCTGGTAACCACTTCTGTATGTCTGCATTCAAGCACAGATAACTTGGCCTTGCTTCGAACTACCTGGTCCTAGAAAAAGACCTGGGCACCAGGTGGTCAGGGAAGTCTGGACAAGATTTTGGCTACCTCAGAAAATCACTATTTTTTTTTAACTAAAAACATATTTTCCCTACTTCTTTAGTAACATATTTTTAATTTTTAAAAAATATAAAACACTTATAACATAAAATTTACTATCTTAACCATTTTAAGTATATACTTCAGTGGCATTAAGTATTTATGTTATTATGCAGCTATCACAACCATCTATATCCAGAATGAATGAAGCTCTATCCAATTAACTGCTAACTCCCTCTTATTCCCTCGCCCTCAGTCCCTGGCAACCACCACTCTACTTTCTGTCTCTATGAATTTGATTACTCTAGGTGCCTCATAGAAGTAAATTCATGCAGTATGTATTTTTGTGACTGCCTTATTTTACTCAGCATAATGTCCTCTTGTTCAACCATACTGTAAATGGCAATATTTAATTATTTTTAATACTTAGCAATATTCCATCATGTATATGTGTGTGTGGATAGATGATAGATAGATAGATATAGATATAGATATAGATATAGATAGATGTATATATACCACCACTTCTTTAACTATTCATCAGTCGATAGTCATTTTGGTTCTCTCCATAGTTTGGCTATTGTTTTTTTTTTTAACGTTTATTTATTTTTGAGACAGAGAGAGACAGAGCATGAACGGGGGAGGGTCAGAGAGAGGGAGACACAGAATCTGAAACAGGCTCCAGGCTCTGAGCTGTCAGCTAAGAGCCCGATGCGGGGCTCAAACTCATGGACCACGAGATTGTGACCTGAGCCAAAGTCGGCCGCTTAACCGACTGAGCCACCCAGGAGCCCCTGGCTATTATTGATAATGCTGCTATAACCATAAGGGTGCATGTACCTTTTCACATCTGTATTTTTGTATTCTTTGGTAAATATTTAGTAGTGCAATTGATGGGTCTTGGGGTAGTTCTATTTGTAACATTTTGAGGAACCTCCACAATGTTACCCAGAGTGGCCACACCAGTTTGCATTCCCACCACCAGTGAAACAGTGTTCCCCTTTCTCCACATCCTTGCCAACACCTATTGTTTACTGTGTTCTTAATTTTAGCCATTCTGATAGGTGTGAAGTGATATCTCATCATAGTTTTGATTTGTATTTCCATGATGATGGGCAATGTTGAGCATCTTTTCATGTGTCTATTAGTATTCTGGATGTATTCTTTAGAAAAAAATATCTATGCATGTCTTCTGCCCATTTCTTAAATGGATTATTTGTTTTTTGGGTGTTGAGTTTGATAAGTTTTTTTTAAAGTAGATTTTGGATACTAACTCTTTATCAAATATGTCATATGCCATAGCTTTTCCCATTCTGTAGCCTTTTAGTTTTGTGGATTGTTTCCTTCACTGTGCAGAAGCTTTTTATCTTGATGAAGTCCAAAAAGTTCATTTTTATTTTTGTTGCCTTTGCCTCTGTTGACATGTCTACCAAGAAGTTCCTCTATGGCTGAGGTTAAAGAAGTTTCTGCCTGTGTTCTCCTCTAGGATTTTGATGGTTTTCTGTCTCACAATGAGGTCTTTCTTCCCTTTTGAATTTATTTTGTGTATGATGAAAGAAAGTGGTCATTTCATTCTTCTGAATGTTGCTGTCGAGTTTTCCCAACACCATTTATTGAAGAAATTATCTTGTTTCCACTGGATATTCATTCCTGCTTTGTCAAAGATGAGTTGAATATATAATTGTGGGTCCATTTCTGAATTTTCTATTCTGTTCCATTGATCTATATGTCTGTTTATGTGCCAGTACCATAATATGCTGATGACTACAGCTTTATAATATAGCTTGAAATACAGAATTGGAAGGCCTCCAGTTTTCTTTTCTTTTTCTTTTTCTTTTTCTTTTTCTTTTTCTTTTTCTCTTTCTTTTTTTTTTCTTTTTCAGGATTGCTTTGGCCATTCAGGGTCTGTTGTGGTTCCATACAAATTTTAGGATTGTTTGTTCTAGCTCTGTGAAATATGTTGGTGATATTTTTTTTTAAGTTTATTTATTTCTTTTGAGAGAGAAAGCACACAAGCGGGATAGAAGCAGAGAGAGGGGGAGAGAGAATCCAACACGGGGCTTGATCTCAGGAACCTTGAGATCATGACCTAAGTTGAAATCAAGTTGGACACTTAACAGACTGAGCCACCCAAGTGCCCCTGCTGGTGATATATTGATGGGGATTGCATTAAATATGTAGATTGCTTTGAGTAATATAGACATTTTAACATGTTTCTTATTCCAATCCATGGAAAATGCTTTTCCATTTCTTTGTGAACTCTTCAATTTCTTTCATAAGTGTTCTATAGTTTTCAGAGTACAAATCTTTTACCTCTTTGCTTACATTTATTCCTAGGTATCTAATTTTTTTTTGGTGCAATTGCAAATGGGATCAAATACTTAATTTCTTTTTTTTCTACTTCATTATTGATTTATAGAAATGCAACAGGTTTCTTTACATTAATTTTATATCCTGTGACTTTGCTGAATTCATATATTAGTTCTAGCAATTTTTTTGGTTGAATCTTTCACATTTTCTACATAGAGTATCATGTCTTCTGCAAATAGTGAAAGTTTGACTTCATCCTTGCCAATTTGCATGCTTTTTATTTCTTTTGTCGGATCGCTGAGGCTAAGACTTCCTGTACTATGTAAAATAGTAATGGTGAGAGTGGACATCTTTGTCCTATTCCTGACCATAGGGGAAAGGCTTTCAGTTTCTCCACATTGAGAATGATAATAACTGAAAACCTTTCATATATGGCTTTTATGATGTTTAGTTATGTTCCATTAATCCCTACTTTGTTGAGGGTTTTTATCAAGAATGGATGTTGTATTTTGTCAAATGCTTTTTCAGCATTTATTCAGAGTACCATATGATTCTTATCCTTTCTTTTATTAATGTGGTGTATCATGTTGATTGATTTGTGAATATTGAACCAGCCCTACAGCCCAGGAATAAATCTCACTTGATCATGGTGAATAATTCTTTTAATATACTGTTGGATTCATTTTACTAGTATCTTGTTGAGAATTTCTGCATCCATGTTCATCAGTGATATTAGCATGTAATTCTTCTTTTTAGTGGAGTCTTTGTCTGGTTTTGGAAATTAAGGCAATTATCACTTCACAGAGAATTAATTATTTATTTAAATTATTTAAATAAATAAATAAATAAATAAATGTACTGGAAGGCACTTGTCTCCAAAATAAATGATACATCCATTTTGAAAACAAAAAATTCCATTTCTAAAAAAAAATTTTTAATGTTTTTACTTATGAGAGAGAGACAGAGCACAAATGGGGGAGGGCCAGAGAGAGAGAGGGAGACACAGAATTCAAAGCAGACTCCAGGCTCTGAGCTGTCAGCACAGAGCCCGATGTGGGGCTGAAACTCATGCACTGCAAGATACTGACCTGAGCTGAAGTTGGATGCTCAACCAACTGAGGCACCAAAGCACCTCAAAAAATTTCATTTCTATTTTTTGGAACAGTTTGAGAAGAATAGGTATTCACTCTTCTTTAAATGTCTGGTAGAATTCCCTGGGAATTCATCTGGCCCTGGACTCTCTTGGGAGATTTTTTTATTGTTCTTTCAATTTCTTTGCTGGTTATGGTACGTTCAAATTTTCTATTTCTTCATGTTTCAATTTTGGTAGTTTGTAAGTTTGTATAAATTTATCTATTTCTTTCAGAATGCCCAGTTTGTTGTTATTAATTTTTCATAATATTCTCTTATAATTGTTTGTATTTCTGACGTGTTGGTTGTGATCTCTCCCTTTTCTTTTGTGATTTTATGTGGGTCCTTTCTCTTTTCTTTTTGATAAGTATGCCTAGGGGGTTATCAATTTTATTAATTCTTTCAAAGAACCACCTCTAATTTTGTTGGTCTGTTCTACTGTTTTTTGTTTGTTTCTATTTTTTAAAGTTTATTTGTTTATTTTGAGAGAGAGAGAAAGAGAGAGAGAGAGCATGAATGGGTGAGGGACAGAAGGAGAGGGAGAGAGAGAGAATCTCAAGCAGGCACCACACTGTCAACTCACAGCCTTATATGGGGCTCAAACCCACAAACCATGAGATCATGACCTAAGCCAAAATCAAAAGTCAACTACTTAACCAATTGAACCACCCA
This sequence comes from Panthera uncia, assembly GCF_023721935.1. Lineage (NCBI taxonomy): Eukaryota > Metazoa > Chordata > Mammalia > Carnivora > Felidae > Panthera > Panthera uncia. The sequence goes on from NW_026057582.1 coordinate 119,566,370, forward strand.
CGTGCCCTTTGTTTGGTTCTTTCTATATCATTTATTTCTGCTCTAGTCTTTATTATTTCCTTCCTCTTGCTGGCTTTAGGCTTTATTTGGTCTTCCTTTTCTACCACCTTTAGGTGTAAAGTTAGGATGTATTTGAGACCTTTCTTGCTTCCTGAGATTAGCTGGAATTGCGACATACTTCATTCTTAGGACTGCTTTTACTGCATCCCCACGTTTGGACTGTCATGTGTTCATTTTCATTTGCCTCCATGTACTTTTTCATTTCTTTTTAATTTCCTGGTTAACCCATTCATTCTTTAGTAAGATGTTCTTTAACTTCCATGTATTTGCAATCTTTCCAAACTTGGCGGGGGGGGGGGGGGGGTAGTGTCAAGTTTTGTAGCATTATAGTCTAAAAATATGCATGGTAAGATTTCAGTCTTTTTGTACTGGTTGAGGGCTGAGATGATTTGAGACACGGTATGTGAGAATGTTCTTGAGCACTTGAAAAAAATGTGTATTCTGCTGCTTTAGGATGGAATGTTCTGACTATATCTGTTAAATCCATACTGTTCAGTGTGTCATTCAAAGCCATTGTTTGTTGATTTTATGCTTAGATGATCTGTCCATTGCTGAAAGAGGGGTGTTAAAGTCCCCTAGTAGTATTGTATTATTATCACTGAGTTTCTTTGTGTTTGTTATTAATTAACTTACACATTTTGATGTTTCAAGTTGAGGGCATAAATATATACAATTGTTACTTCTTCTTGATGGATAGACCCCTTAATTATGATATAATGCCCTTCTTTATCTTTTTTTATAGTCTTTGTTTTAAATTGTAGTTTGTCTGATATAAGTATGGCTACTCCAACTTTCTTTTGGCATCCTTGGCGTGATAGATGTTTCTCTATCCCCTCACTTTCAATCTGACAATGTCTTTAGGTGTAAAATGAGTCTCCTGTTTGGTCTCCTATATGGCTCAGTCAGTCGAGCATCTGACTCTTGACTTCAGCTCAGGTCCTGGTCATGGGATCAAGTCCCATATCAGGCTCCATACTGAGATTTCAGCCTCCTTAAGATTTTCTCTTTTCCTCTGGCCTTCTCCCCAGCTCATGCTCTCTCTTTCTGAAAATAAAATGAAATAAAATGAAATAAAATAAAATAAAATAAATAATAAAAACAGTCTCCTGTAGGCAGCATATAGATGGATCTTGTTTTTTCGTCCATTCTGTACCCTATGTCCTTCTATTGGAGCATTTAGCCCACTTACATTCAGGGTAATTATTGAAAGGCATTAGTGTCATAGTGTTACCTGTAAAGTAGTGTTTTTGGTGATGCTCTCTGATCCTTTCTAGTCTTTGTTGTTTTTGGTCTTTTTTTCTCCACTCAAAGAGTCCCTTTTAATATTTCTTGCAGGGTCAGTTTAGTGGTCATGAACTCCTTTAGTTTTTCTTTGGGAAACTCTTTATCTCTCTTTCTATTCTGAAAGACAGTCTTGTTGGATAAAGTACTTTCGGCTGCATGTTTTTCCCATTCAACACATTGAATATTTTCTGCCATCCCCTTCTGGCCTACCAAGTTTCTATGGACAGATATGCTGTGAACCTGATCTGTGTTCCCTTGTAGGCTAAGGACTTTTTTTTCCCTTGCTGTTTTCATGATTCTTTTCTGTGTATTTTGTGCATTTGACTATGATATGCCTTGGTGATGGCCAGCTTTTGTTGAATTTAATGGGAGTTCTCTGTTCTTGGATTTTGATGTCTGTGTACTTCCCCAGATTAAGAGAGTTTTCAGCTATAATTTTCTCATAAAAACCTTCTGTGCCAGGGAGTGCCAGAAGTCAAGATGGCGGAGCAGCATGGAAGTTTTTTGTATGTCTCACGTCCATGAAATATAGCCAGACCAACACTAAACCATCCTACACACCTAGAAAACTGGTGGATTAACACAACAATCTACACAACCTGAACCACAGAATTCAGCAGGTACGCAGTGTGGAGAGGTGAATTTGGGGAGCGAGAAGCCACAAGAAGTAGGGAACCACTTTTGCGGGTAGAGAGAGGATAGACACTGAGGGGGGAGACTATGGGAAAAGCATCCCTCCCCAAAAGCACCTGAAGAGAAAGTGGAAAACTGGAAACAGCCACAGGGACTAAACTAAAAAGAGAGAAAGCTGGCCATAGTCTCAGGGCACCTGCAGCAGCAGGGGCCAGCAAACATTCCTGGGTTCAGCTGGCATTTGCCATTGCTCATTTGCCCATTGCTCGGTGAGATCTTCCCGCAGAAGGGCAGAACGGGTCAAAGCCACAGTCCTTCAGGAGTAAGGGGCCAGGGAAAACAGCCGCATCTAAAACAAAACTCAGGAGAGAGGTACTGCCTGGGGCCTGGTCACAGAGACTGAAAAAGTGGAGAGTGGATGAGAACTGGAGACAGAGGATGGGTGCACGATTGCTGATCCGAGAAAACAGACTGGGTAGCTGCCTGGTGTCATTTTCACCACTCCCACACATGTATATATGCACCTATGAGCAGCACAACAGTCCACCCCAGTAGGCTAGCAGCGTCATCTAGTGGAGAGCTGAGCTATTACACTGAGCCCCACCCAACTGGGCCAACTTCGCTCTTCAAGAACACAAGTCTTACCGCCGGCTTAATATATGGACTATAAAGAGCTACATAGACTGACGTCTAGGGGAAAATGAAGCAATTTCAGTTCTACTTCAATCTGTTAGCAGGTTCATCTATTCAATTTTCTTTCTTCCTTTTTTCTTCTTTCTTTTTTTCTTTTACAATTCTTTTATTTTCCTTGAATAGAGAGAGAAAAAATTCATTTTTATTTTTAATAAAAATATTCTCCTTTAACTTTTATTACTATATTTTTTATTTTCATGTAATTTTTTTCAAATTCTATTTTACTTCCATAATTTTATTTTAGTCTACTTCAGTGTACTCACATTTTCAAATGTTCAAACAATTTCCTTTTTTTTTCCTTTTTTTCTCTTTTTCATTTCTTTTCTTTTTCTTGAATGAAGAAGGACAAAAAGTTCATTTCTACTTTAAATTTCTATTAAAAATATTTTTTAAATTTTTATTAATATATTTTTTTACTTTTATGTAAATTTTTTCAAATTCCATTTTATTTCATTCATTTTATTTTAGTCTACTACAGTGTATTCACTTTTTCAAGTTTTTAAATGATTTCTTTTTCTCTTTTTTTCTTTTTTCTCTTTTTCATTCCTTTTCTTTTTTCTTAAATACAGAAAAATAAAAATTCACATTTATTTTTAATTTTTTAAAAAAATATTTTTCTTTACTTTTTTCTACTATATTCTTTACTTTTGTGTATATTTTATCAAATTCTATTTTACCCCCATCATCTCATTTTAGACTACTTCAGTGTATTCCTTTTTTCAAATTCTCAAAGGATTTCCTTTTTTTTCTTTCTCCCCCGCCTTTTTTTCTCTAATCTGTCAAACCACTTTAAACACCCAGATCAAAACACACCTAGGATCTAGCATAATCTATTAGATTTTTGTGTGTGTATGTGTTTAATCTTTAATCTTAGTATTTTTGTAGTTTTAATTTTTTTAATTTCAATTTTTCTACCTCATTAATTCCTTTTCTCCCTTCAAAATGGCAAAAAGAAGGAATTCATTACAAAAGAAAGAGTACGAAGAAACAACAGCCAGGGAGTTAACCAACATAGATACAACCAAGATGTCTGAACCAGAATTTAGAATCACAATAATAAGAATACGAGCTGGAGTCAAAACTAGATTAGAATCTCTTTCTGCAGAGATAAAAGAAGTAAAAAATAGCCAGAGTGAAATTAAAAATGCTATAACTGAGCTGCAATCACAGACAGATGCAGCGGTGGCAAGGACAGATGAGGCAGAACAGAGAATCAATGATATAGAGGACAAAGTTATAGAGAATAATGAAGCAGAAAACAAGATGGAGATTAAGGCAAAAGAGCACGATTTAAGAATTAGAGAAATCAGGGACTCATTAAAAAGGAACAACATCGGAATCATAGGGGTCCCAGAAGAGGAAGAGAGAGAAATAGGGGCAGAAGGGTTATGTGAGCAAATCATACTGGAAAACTTTCCTAACCTGGGGAAAGACAAAGACATCAAAATCCAGGAAGCACAGAGGACCCCCATTAGATTCAATAGAAACCGACCCTCAACAAGGCATATCATAGTCAAATTCACAAAATACTCGGGCAAGGAGAGAATCTTGAAAGCAGCAAGGTAAAAAAAGTCCCTAACCTACAAGGGAAGACATAAAGTTTGCAGCAGACCTATCCACAGAAACTTGGCAGGCCACGAAGGAGTGTGGCAGAATATATATAATGTGCTGAATCAGAAAAATATGCAGCCAAGAATTCTTTATCCAGCAAGGTTGTCATTCAAAATAGAAGGAGAGATAAAAAGTTTCCCAGACAAACAAAAAGGAGTTTGTGACCACTAAACGAGCCCTGCAAGAAATTTTAACAGGGACTCTCTCAGGAAAGAAAAGATGAATATATATATATATATATATATATACATCAAAAGCAACAAAGATTAGAAAGGACCAGAGAACACCATTGGACACCAACTCTACAAGCATCATAATGGCAATAAATCCATATTTTTCAGTACTCACTCTAAACATCAATGGACTCAATGCCCCAATCAAAAGACACAGGGTAACAGAATGCATAAGAAAACAAGATCCATCTATATGCTGTTTATAAGAGACCCACTTTAGACGTAAAGACACCTTCAGATTGAAAATAAGGGGATGGAGAACCATCTATCATGCTAATGGTCAAGCCATACTTATATCAGACAATCTAGACTTTAAAATAAAGACTGTATCAAGAGATACAGAAGGGCATTGTATCATAATCAAAGGGTCTATCCACCAAGAAGACCTAAAAATCATAAACATTTATACACCAAATGTGGAGGCAACCAAATATATAAATCAATTAATCACAAACATAAAGAAACTCATCAATAGTAATACCATAATAGTAGGAGACTTCAACACCCCACTTACAGCAATGGACAGATCATATAATAAAAAAAAATCAACAAGGAAACAATGGCTTTGAAGGACACACTGGACCAGATGTATTCAGATGTATTTAACAGATGTATTCAGAACATTTTATCCTAAAGCAGCAGAATATACATTCTTCTCCAGTGCACATGGAACGTTCTCCAGAATAGTCCATATACTGGGACACAAATCAGCCCTAAGTAAGTACCAAAAGATCAAAATCATACCATGCATATATTCAGACCATGATGCTGTGAAACTAGAAATCAACCACAAGAAAAAATGTAGAAAGGTAACAAATACCTGGAGACTGAAGAACATCTTACTAAAGAATGAATGGGCTAAACAAGCAGTTAAAGAGGTCCTTAAAAAGTATATGGAAGCCTATGAAAATGATAACACCACAACCCAAAACCTCTGGGATGCAGCAAGGGCGGTCATAAGAGGAAAGTATAAAGCAAGCCAGGCCTTCCTAAAGAAGGAAGAAAGTCATATACACAACCTAACCATATGCCTTAAGGAGCTGGAAAACGAACAGCAAATAAAACCCCAAACCAGCAGAAGACAGGAAATAATAAAGATTAGAGAAGAAATTAATGCTATCAAAACCAAAAAAGACCAGTAGAACAGATCAATGAAACCAGAAGCTGGTTCTTTGAAAGAATTAACAAAATTGATAAACCACTAGCCAGTTTGATCAAAAAGAAAAAGGACCCCAATTAAATAAACTCAAGAGTGAAAGAGGAGAGATCACAACCAACACAGCAGAAATAAAAATAATAAGAGAATATTATGAGCAATTATATGCCAATAAAATGGGCAATCTGGAAGAAATGGACAAATTCCTAGAAACATATAAACTACCAAAACTGAAACAGAAAGAAATAGAAAATTTGAACAGACCCATAACCAGTAAGGAAATGGAACTAGTAATAAAAAACCTGCCAAAAAACAAGAATCCAGGGCCAGATGGCTTTCCAGGGGAATTCTACCAAACATTTAAAGAAGAGTTAACACCTATTCTCTTGAAGCTGTTCCAAAAAATAGAAATGGAAGGAAAACTTCCAAACTCTTTATATGAAGCCAGCATTACCTTGATTCCAAAACCAGAGACCACACTAAAAAGGAAAACTATAGACCAATTTGCCTGCTGAACATGGATGCAAAAATCCTCAACAAGATATTAGACAACAGGATCCAACATTATATTAAAAAAATTATTCACCAGACCAAGTGAGATTTATACCTGGGATGCAGGGCTGGTTCAATATCCACAAAACAATAAATGTGATTCATCACATCAATAAAAGAAATAACAAGAACCGTATGATCCTCTCAACAGATGCAGAGAAAGCATTTGACAAAATACAGCATCGTTTCCTGATAAAAACACTCAAGAAAGTAGGGATAGAAGGATCATACCTCAAGATCATAAAAGCCATATATGACAAACCCAATGTTAATATCATCCTCAATGGGGAAAAACTGAGAGCTTTCCCCCTAAGGTCAGGAACAAGACAGGGACATCCACTCTCGCCACTGTTATTCAACATAGTATTGGAAGCCTTAGCCTCTGCAATCAGACAACACAAAGAAATAAAAGGCATCCAAATTGGCCAGGAGGAGGTCAAACTTTTACTCTTCACAGATGACATGATACTCTATACGGAAAACCCAAAAGATTCCATCAAAAAACTGCTAGAATTGATTCATGAATTCAGCAAAGTTGCAGGATATACAATCAACACACAGAAATCGGTTGCATTCATATACACCAACAATGAAGCAACAAAAAGAGAAATCAAGCAATCGATCCTATATATAGTTCTACCAAAACCATAAACTACCTAGGAGTAAATGTAACCAAAGAGGTGAAAAATCTATACACTGAAAACTATAGAAAGCTTATGAAAGAAATTGAAGAAGACACACAAAAAAAGGGAAAAGACTCCATGCTCCTTGATAGGAAGAACAAATATTGTTAAAATGTCGATACTACCCAAAGCAATCTACAGATTCAATGCAATGCCTATCAAAGTAACACCAACATTCTTCACAGAGCTAGAACAAATAATCCTAAAATTTGTATGGAACCAGAAAAGACCCCAAATAGCAAAAGCAATCTTGAAAAGGAAAACCAAAGCAGGAGGCATCACAATCCCAGACTTCAAGCTATAACACAAGCTGTAATCATCAAGACATATGGTACCAGAATAAGAACAGATAGATCAATGAAACAGAATAGAGAACTCAGAAATGGACCCACAAACGTATGGCCAAGTAATCTTTGACAAGCAGCAAAGAATATCCAATGGAATAAAGACAGTCTCTTCAGCAAGTGGTGCTGGGAAAACTGGACAGTGTCATGCAGAAGAATGAATGTGGACCACTTTCTTACACCATACACAAAAATAAACTCAAAATGGGTGAAAGACCTCAATGTAATACAGGAAGCCATCAAAATTCTCAAGGAGAAAGCAGGCAAAAACCTCTTTGATCTTGCCCACAGCAACTTCTTACTGAACACATCTCCAGAGGCGAGGGAAACAAAAGCAAAGATGAACTGCTGGGACCTCATCAAAATAAAAAGCTTCTGCACAGCAAAGGAAACCATCAGCAAAACTAAAAGTCAACCAACAGAATGGAAGAAGATATTTACAAACGACATATCAGATGAAGGGTTAGTATCCAAAATCTATAAAGAACTTATCAAACTCAACACCCAAAAAACAAAGAATCCAGTGAAGAAATGGGCAAAAGACATGAATAGACACTTCTCCAAAGAAGACATCCAGATGGCCAACTGACATATGAAAAATGCTCCACATCACTCATTGTCAGGGAAATTCAAATCAAAACCACAATGAGATACTACCTTACACCTGTCAGAATGGCTAACATTAACACTTCAGGCAACAACAGATGTTGGTGAGGATGTGGAGAAAGAGGATCTATTTTGCACTGTTGGTGGGAATGCAAGCTGGTGCAGCCACTCTGGAAAACAGGATGGAGGTTCCTCAAAAAACGAAAAATGGAACTACCCTCCAATTCAGCAATTGCACTACTAGGCATTTATCCACAGGATGCAGGTACACTATTTCAAAGGGACACATGCACCCCAATGTTTATAGCAGCACTATC
>NW_026057582.1:119574551-119806588 GCF_023721935.1 Panthera uncia
AAAGAATGAAATCTTGCCATTTGCAACTACGTGGATGGAACTGAAGGGTATTATGCTTAGTGAAATTAGTCAGTCAGAGAAAGACAAAAATCTGACTTCATTCATATCAGGACTTCAAGAGACAAAACAGATGAACATAAAGGAAGGGAAACAAAAATAAAAACCGGGAGGGGGACAAAACAGAAGAGACTCATAAATATGGAGAACAAACTGAGGATTACTGGAGGGGTTGTGGGAGGGTGGATGGGCTAAATGGGTAGGGGGCATTAAGGAATCTACTCCTGAAATCATTGTTGCAGTATATGCTAATTTGGATGTAAATTAAAAATAAATAAATAAAAAAATAAAAATAAAAAAATAAAAATAAAAAAATAAAATTAAAAATAACACATGCAAAAAAAAAAAAAAAACAAATAAATGATGCTAGATCCTAGGTGTGTTTTGGGCTGGGTTTTGAAAGGGGATTGATATGTTAGAAAAAAAAATGGGGAAAGATAAGAGAAAAGGAAATCATTTGAAAATTTGAAAAAAATGAATACAGTGAAATAAAATGAAATGATGGAAGTAAAATAGAATTTGAAAAAAAAATTACGCAAAAGTAAAAAATATAGTATAAAAAAATTAAAGAAAAACATTTTTTAAATATCGAAAATAAAAACAAGTTTTTTCTCTCTCTGTATTCAAGAAAAAGAAAAAAAAAACGAAAAAGAGAAAAAAAACCCAAAATTGAATAGATGGACCAGTGAACAGACTAAAAGATGATTGAAATTACTTTGTTATCCCCTAGAAGTCAAACTATGAGGCACTTTATGGTCCGTAAACTAAACAGGCAGAAAAATTTGTGTTCCTGAAGAGCGAGGTTGGCCCAGTTGGGTGGGGCTTAGTGTAATGGCTCTGTTCACCACTAGGTGGCACTGCTTACCTTACTGGCCTGGATTGTCGTGGCACTTTTAGGTGTGTATGGGCATGTGCAGGAGTGGTGAAAAGGGCATCACCCAGCTACCCAGTCTCTAGTATCAGAGCTCTGTTCTCCCACAGGTCCTTTGTCTTAAGCTTCCATCCACTCCCCACTTTCACACTCTCTGTGACCAAGCCCCAGGCAACACCTCCCTCCTAAATTTTATCCAGATGTGGCTGTGTTTCCTGTCCCCTCACTTCTGAGGATCTTCAGCTTTGACCCATTCTGTCCCTCTGTGGGAAGGTCTCACCGAGCAATGGCCAGGTTCTGTCCACTCCCAGGAATATTCACAGGACTGTACTGTGGCTGATGCCCAGATACTGTGGCTGGGTGCCAGTCCACCACAGAAAAAGTTCACGCCATCATGTAGCAGCAGCATTTCAGGGATTATGGAAAATCACAACACACATCTGGCACCAGGCTTCACCCCCAATGGCCTTGTTCCAGCACCAGCAAACGTGGTGTTCTCCCAGGTCCACTGGGCCTTTGCCTATCCAGGAGCCACACAGCCTCTACCAGATGTCCTCCCAGCAGGGGAACTGCCTCTCCCTGTGTGGCCCAAAGACCCCTGAACTTCCCTCTGATCCTGGGGCTTCGCCTTCTCACCTTCTCACCAGAGCACCCCCAGGTATTGAACTGCAGAGTTTCAGACTCTGCACTCCCCCTGTTTATAGAGTCTTAATCGAATTTAAGCCCTCTCCTTTCTCCTTTCTCCTTTTTTTGTTCAGTCCCTGTGACTGTTTCCACTTTTCCACTTTCTCTCCAGTTGCTTTTTTGGGGGTGCTTTTCCCATATTCTTCTCACCAACACTGTCTCTGTCCTCTCTCCACAAGCAAAAAGAGTTCCCTGCCCTCTGCGGCTTCTCTCTCCCCCAGTTCACCTCTCTGTGCCATGTACCTGCTGAGTTCTGTGGTTCAGGTTGTGCACATTGTTGTGTTAACCCTCAAATCAGTTTTCTAGGTGTGTAGGATGGTTTAGTGTAGATCTGGCTATATTTTATGGACATGAGATGCAAAAAAAAGTTTCATGCTGTTCTTCCATCTTGGCTCCTCTGATAGACTTTATTTTTTAGAGCAGTTTTAGGGTCCAGCATAATTGAGCAGAAGGTAATGAGATTTCTCATATGTCCTCTCCCACACACAAACATAATGTCCCCTTTATTAACATCCTCCCCTAGAATGGTGCATTTATTACACTGACCTAAAAATCCTGCACTCTGCCTATTCATTCCTTCCTCCCAAACCCTGGCAGCCATTGATCTTTTTTATCTCCATAGTTTTGCCTTTTCCAGAATATTATTGGAATTATACAGTATGTAGCCTTTTTAGATTGACCTCTTTCATGAAGTAATATGCATTTAAGTTTCCCCCATGTCCTTTCATTCTTGATAGCTCATTTCTTCTTAGTGCCAAATATTGCTCATTGTGTAGATATACCATGTGTAAATGTACCACTTTTTATTTATCCATTCATTTACTGAAAGATATCTTGATTGCTTCCAAATTTTGACAAGTAATGAATAAAGATGTTATAAACATTTATGTGTGGGCATAAGTTTTTCACTCCTTTGGGTAAATACCAAAGAACACAATTCATGGATCACATGGTGATAGTATGTTTAATTTTGTAAAAAACTGCCAAACTGTCTTCCAAAGTGATTGTACACTTTGTATTCCTATTTTTAGCATTTTAAAGATTTCAGATCTGTTGTTTCACCCAATCACCAAGTAAAGTTCTTTGGGGGGGGGGGTGCTATAAGTCCAAATGTGTAGCCAGAAAATAGAGGCTCTGAGTGGCAGAGACATTTGCCCAGGGCTGCATAGAAAGCGTGAGGCAGACCCTATGAAAAGTCAGAGCTTACGATAAATTACCATATAAGACACCTTACAAATATGGAGTATTAGTAACCTGGCTTCACCAGACTCTAAGGATAGCACTGCAACAGACTCCAAAATGCAATAAAAGTTACTGTCAACTAAAATGGTAGTGCTTTACTTTTTTAATTATTAATATCATGTCATGATTCACCAAATGAAATGCTTATCTTCTTGAATGTGATTGTTTTGACAAATTGAAAATATTTTTTTCCCCTCAATCATCCTATGTCCTGCTGTATGTGGAGTGTACACATCAATCCTTGAAGCCAGAGGTCACCCAGGAGAAGCTACAGGTCATCCACAAACTGGATTCTTACAGCCTTATACCACTCCACATGCAAAAAGCCCCTCCCTTTTCAAGATGTTTGGTTTCTTAGGGATAGAAGATATACTATCCAGTTCTTTACAGGACTTATTTATTAGGATCACTGTCATTTTCTGAGTTCTGCACAAAGTGGGTTGGCTAGCCGACAGTTCTGATTTCCTTTGACCTCCTGTGGTGTCCAAAAGGATCAGTCTCACAAACCCATATCTGAATAACCTTTGCAAGACAAAACATGCTCAAAGCCACTTCCCCAGTACCAATGGCAAACATCTGTGCCCTCTTCCTACCTGGCTTATGGAACCTCAATTTCCTTTCACAGACTTCTGTTCAGTGAGGGTGAGGCCTCTCTCAGCCCCTGAGATTCATCTAAACAAAACCTGATGTGTTAAATGCTGGTGGTACTCCCGTATTCTTAGGCCTGCTCCATGGTCATACTCTGCAGCTTTTCTTTTTTTTTTTTAAATTTTTTTTTTTTCAACATTTTTTATTTTTATTTTTGGGACAGAGAGAGACAGAGCATGAACGGGGGAGGGGCAGAGAGAGAGGGAGACACAGAATCGGAAACAGGCTCCAGGCTCCGAGCCATCAGCCCAGAGCCTGACGCGGGGCTCGAACTCACGGACCGCGAGATCGTGACCTGGCTGAAGTCGGACGCTTAACCGACTGCGCCACCCAGGCGCCCCACTCTGCAGCTTTTCTATGAATGTCTTAGGACTTTCTCTGGTAGCAGGAGTATGTGGTTGCTCCTTCCCTCTCACTACCTTGTCTTTGGTCTTGTTCTTGGGAATAAATCTGTATCAATAGATCCTAGTCTCAGTTACTATCTTTCTATCATTTTTAAAGTAGACTTCATGCCCAGGGCAGAGCCCAAAGTAGGGCTTCAGCTCATGACCCTGAGATCAAGAACTGAGCTGAGACCAAGAGTAAGAAGCTTAACCAACTGAGTCACCCAGGTGCCCCTTTCTTCTTATCTTCCTATCTTTCCAGCCACTGAACATTTGTTTAGTTTAAGACATGGGTATATTGTTGCAACCGGTGCAACAAACACCGAGATCAGGGTCCTGAGGGTAGGGGAATGTAAGAAAAAAAGAGACAAGAGAAGACAGTTTGGGAACAGGAGGGTCCCCTGGGCTGATGGCCCAAGTGACGGCTTTATTGTTGCTGTACACAATTTTTTATATCAAGACTCTTATGGATCAGGTCATTCTAAGAATAAACAGGTTTCACATAATCGCTGCCAACCAAAACATTTAATTCTGTGTTCCTTGTGAATTTTCTAAACGGGTCACAACAAGACCTTGTTGATAAGATTGCTAGCAAAACACAGTTCCCATGTTTGTTTCTATCTGACCCGGGGTAGAAAAAGGGGAGGTAACATTACTGCCAACACCCACAGACCACAGGCTTCAGGAATTAACTTTCTCAGCCTTGACAAGGCTTTCGTATGCCCTTGAAAGTGGGGGAATGGGAGGGGGAACCACCGGGTTGGCTGAGTCAACAGGGAACCGTTGCTCGACCCGGTCTCAGCCTGGCACCAGGTCCCGGCCTCCCACAGTATATCTGAGAGGGAGGAGGTGGCAGGCTGATGTAGAAGAAAATTATATACATACAGACATGAAATTAGATAATAGCTTGCCAACAACAAAATAAAAGACTAAAGGTTGATGAGGAAGGTCTAGTATGCCACATATGTGGGTCTCTACAAATAAAAGTGGCCTTTCCATGTGGATACATTATCAGGAATTCCCTGACCTCAATAACTATGTAATATAAAACCCAAATATATTACCCAAAATGGAATTTTACCCATGAGATTACTGGTTTCCAGACTTTCATAAAGTAGCAAATTAAAAGAAAAGATCTTTTATTTTGCCAATAAGAATTTAAAATTTAAAAATATAATTTATTGTTGCTATTATTCGATTACAGAAAGATATTTTAACATAAAAAATAAAAAAGGATATAATGCCATTTCATTAAGTTTTTGTTTTCTAAGAATCTCATTGTCCTGCTCCCTCTGTTTTGATAGAAGTTAGTAAAAACCTCACTGTGTAAGGATTGGCACCTGGGGACTATTGCTTTGAAAACTTTTTAAATAAAAAAGAAATGTAAACAGTCATCTTCAAGTCAAGTGACACTAAAAGGACCAGGGTTCAGATAGGTTTCCTTGCTCATGCCAAATTCTATCAACTGGGAGTCAGCATGGATCTCAACACACTACCAATATATAGTATAGATGTTGCATATACTATAACATGCTATGTATACATGCACTAGCCTCATATTTGTCTCCAATATATATATGGGTGGCAACACCATAAACTTCTAAGTCCCTGTGCCATAGAGGTATATTCTTATCTAGACATGGCAATGCGGCAATTGGACAAAGCCTTTTCTGCAGGATGGGCATTTTCCAAGTGCTTGTGTAGCTCCTCCTAAGACAGCAGGATCATTGTGTTCCTAGTGTCCTTGTGGATGCAAAGTAGAACCCAGCAACTTTTGGCAGCACACACATCCAGTTGGAAGGAAATCTGAAAAATGATCCAAGGAAAGGTGTCAGTGATGGTTAGGTGGGAAGATGCTCTATTCTAAAATCATCTGCCCACTCGAATTTTTATTTTTTTCTTCAAAACAGGGTTTGTTTTCCTCCAGCCTGCTCAGACCATAAGGAGAGGAAACGAAAGAGTAGAAAGTCCAAACCATGACAAAGAAAATGAAGTAGGGAGGGGAAAATGTTTGACTTCACAGCAGAGACTGGACTCATGCAGGACAGTGGAGACACAGCCAGCACACTCTTGATTCAGGAGAGCATTGGTGGCAATGGTAGAGGTTAGTGAGCTTGTGGGAGGGCAGCCAGCAATTCCAGGAGCCAGATGGCTAGAATCATAGGCTCATGGATCTGGAAGGGGCCTTTGTATCACTTCTTCAAGCCCTTCATTTATAGGTGAGGAGGGCACAGGAGGAGGCACAGAAACAGCCAGAGAGACCCGCAATGATCCTGGGCAGATCAGACCTTGCCCATTTCTGAGTCCAGGGCCCTCTCCAAGCTGCCTCCCTTTGGAACCTGCTCACTCCAGCTCCTTCATAAAGCTGTCCTTGACCTCCATGGACAGAAATTATGTCTCCTAATTAAGCCTTATACCCATGATTCACATACACCTTGCCTAGATCCTTGAGCCTACTTATATAGAAGCAGTGTTTGGAAAGCTCCTTGTTTTTTAAGATTTTGAGAAGCACTACCCAGCCTTCTTGTAACATATAACTGGACATCTTCCTTGTCCTTATGTTTCCTGATACAAATTTTATTTATTTGGCCTTGGCACATAAATTAATTGTTCTCAACTTTGTCTGCTCTAATCTGCTTGAGGAACGTGATGCATTCCCATAGTCAATAGCAGAAAGTCTCACCTGGTAGGCAGAGATAGTGGAAAGACTTCATACATGATTTGTACACCTATCACCTCCCCCAACTGCTACTGAAAATCATTAATCTGAACAATAATAGAGCATTTATTATTCAATTCATAAATTACTAATCTTAATGATAGTAGAATAACAGCACACCAAAGTTTAGCACACAGTATTGGGCACACAGTGGGTGCCCAATAAATGTTTACCAAATTGATTTAAGTGACAGATGAACAAAATATTTACCAAATGAATTCATGGATGAATTAATTTAAAAAATTTAGGTTTAATCCAAGGACAATCTACCAGCTTTGAAGCCACAAGATAGTACCTCCTCATTCTAACAGCTAAGGGCCAAGGGACATAAATATCTCTAAGGGAATTCTGACCCTCGCCCCAAATATCCAGTACCTCTTGTTTGGGTTTCTACTCATGCCAAGTTGTTTCACTTGTCCAAGGCCTTGAAAATTATCCAAACTAATAGTTGAGTTGCCTAGAAAAAGAGTAGAATTGGCTAGAGAGGTTCCATTTTAAGAACAGAATCCAGAAGGAGGCAACCCACACTTGTACAACCCAAGAAACAAAAGCCAGAAAGCGCTGTTCATGACCATAATGTGGAATGTGTTGAGGGGTTATCAAGGGCCTATGCAATAGGTCTCTGCAGGCCTGCTATCACCATTGTTTCTATGTCTCCCTTCTTTGGACCCTGGCTCCAGTCCTACAACCCAACTCTATTTCCTCAGTCTTTCATATCTCTCCCTTATCTGGTCTGAAACTCACACTAAGGGGAAGCCCAGGAAGCCTATCTCTGATTTTTTCACTCCATTAAGCTTTTCCGAGGAGGATAGCATTCAAAACTCCAGGAACCCCTTGGCCCACCACTGCCTTTCCATCAGTGGTCTATAGAAAAGGGTCTGTCCTGGCAAAAAAAAAAAAGGTCCCCTGACCTGGGTTGACCTAAGCCACAAATTTTTCCCATCTCCCTAAACCATCAGGTGTGGAGTGTTTATTTTTAATCTTACTTCTAAGTGAGATTGACAAATTGAGAAAGGCACTGGTTTTGTGAATGCCAAATTTAATTCCTCACAGCCTATTCTTCTTTTTCCACCTGGCACATTCCTACATGTCCTTTGAGGTCTCACACAAACCTTATTCCCTGGGAGAAAGCCTTCAGTGACTCCCCCCAGACATCCATATACTCTCTGTCCACACTGCTAGGAGACCTGGAGGTGGTGATATAACAATTTGTTTATATTCCTGCAGCCTCTCTAGATGGAATGCCCTAAATGTAGTAGTGGGGTGGAATGATGTCATTAATTTTTGTATTCATTCTATGCTTGGCATACAGCAGAAAGCTTTAAATAAATGTTGGCAGACAAGTAACATTTTAATTGTCTTTACATCCCAATCAGAATTATGTCCCTTATGATAAATATATAAAGGAAATATGTTGTTTAATACCTTACAAACTCACAGATTATGCCAAAATAAAACAGAAAATAGACACAAGCTTTCCAAACAATTGCATATTGGGAGAAGATTGTTTCTGGTTGCACATCTAGGCCTGAGATGAGAGCCCTCTAGCCACTGTGGAGGGGCACAAGGATTGACTTCATGGGGAGTGGGCTAGAACACCAGATGATGGCTGTGATCTTGCCTTTTAACTATGGATTTGTGGCAGTAAGACCAACCAAATGAGAAAAGCAAAGGCTATTCAGAGCTTGCTAGAGCAAGGGAGTCAGCTACTGTCAGTTGGGTTTGGCAAAGACTCAAAAGCAGACATGAAAGGTTTATAGTGGAAAAAAGAATGGCTTCAGGTGTATGCTGATCTCAAACTGTTAGCATGGGGATGCTTGAGGTGAGCTAATTAGAAGTGGTATGTTCTATGTGATTGCTTAAAGGTGCATATTTGGTTTTCTTTGATTGGTTTTAAGTTGGAAATGGGGGTAAAAATTAGGGAAGTGGTCAGTTATTAATCAAGCCCTGGCCAATTTTAGCTGATTGTTACAGAAATTGTTTAGCTTCCTGGATTGTCATAGTGACTATAGCTAATAACAATCTGGCTTTCTGCAAGTCTGACTGATAACAAGCTGGCTTCTTGGGCTGTTTATTGTAGATAAGAGGGGGGTGGTTAGTTGGGTTGCTGCAGGTTGTGGGTCCAAGTTCTACTTTTATATATGGTCTGGTCATTGTCCCTTTGTATATCCATTCTCTCAGTTTGGAATCACCAATGTGAAAAAGCTGTTCAGAGCTATAGAATTTGGGAGCTGTAAGAAAACCTAGAATCCTCTGTTCCAGCCCTAATTGTCACACACACACACACACACACACACACACACACCCTTCTCTCTCAGATATGAGGGAGGGGGTGTCTCTCAGACAGCCTGTCTTCCAAAAATTACACAAAATCCCAAAACATCCTTGGATGCCCTCCTAAATGATAATTGTTCCTCTACCCCACTGCCCTGTGCCCTCTAAGAGAGGGGGCAGGACATCACTTCTGGGCTTTGTTCTCCTCATTATGCATACAGTTATCTTAACATTTACATTTCACTGCCTTTCTGGGGTGTCTTTTGTATGCTTAAATCATTCACACTTCTCAGAAGTCAGATGGTGACTGCTTTTGTCTACTGGTAGTATTTTTTCAGAAAAATTTCAGGATGCATAAACCCAGAATCTTCTCAAAGGAGCAACCCATTAAGCTTGTGAAACCCAGGATACAGGGCTCAATTCGATTAATGATGAGGCTTATTCCTCAACAAAAAGCCCGGAAACAAAGAGAGGAGGGCACTGCCCACAGCTCTATTGGCTGTCCACCAGCGGACACAGGATGAACTGCCTTGCATCCCTTCTTGATGGTTGCTGGGTCTGTGCCTTCTGGGCTGGCAGCTGCATTGGTGCCTGTGTCCTCCACTCCTTCCAAGCACCTGGAGCCTGGCTAGGAGCAGACTTTGCAGTTCAGTCCCCTCTACTGCCATTTTTAGCTTCCCTAGAGGGCTGGAACCAGGTGATGGCAAATACACTATGATGAGGAGCCTCTTTAGAGGGACTGCAGATGCCCCCCCTCTGTGCAGAAACTCTCCTCCTGCAGCCATTTACCCTCCTGAAACATCACTTTATAAATCTTTGGGTCCCCATATAAATGCAAGTGTACCTAAGGTGGTCAATATTATCAGAATAAAAAGGAGACGTATCAGAGACAGGAAAGCCTCTCCCCAACCATGAAAGCCAGGATCAAGTTCATCACCCTGCTTTACAGTTCTTCCAGGGCCAGAGCCAGGCATTTACACAAATGTTCCACACTGTGGGGCTTGCCCACCCCAGCCAAAGAACTCCCGTTTTTCCCAGGACTCTACCAACATCACTTTTACAAATGGAGTCACTTAGACCCACCCTTCAGACCCTTGTTATGGTGGAAGCAGCACCCCTTACTGCCCTGGTGTTTCTATACTCCTCTCTCTACTGGTCATCCTCCTATGATTCAGATCAGCAGGTGAAGCTCTGCCTTAGCAAAGCCTTGAGTCCTCCACACACCACCTTTTGGAATATGGTCTGCTATGGAAACTAATGTGTTTTAGCAATCAAGTCAAACATAATTAGGCAAGTAAAACTAAGTTGTATACTATACTCTAAAGTCACTTAGAAATGTTTTGTGAATTTGCTATTGTTTTGTATTATCTGGTGAGTGATTCTTTGAGGGCATAGGTTGACCTTGTCTATGAATTAAAGAGTTTTATATTGTATTGCTAACAAGTAAGATTTTAGTTTCAATCAGTAGATCTAAGGAGCTAGAAGACAGGGGAAAGTGTGTGTGTGTGTGTGTGTGTGTGTGTGTGTGTATGTGCATATGCTTGCAATCATGGAATCCAGCCTGGATAAGAGTTTGCTGATAACAATGCCAAGAAGCCTTATTCATATATTAAGTTATTTATAGAAACCAGTCTGTGTGAAAGGCTCTGGCCATAATGTGGAGGCAAAATGGTAAACCAACCCCATTTTCTATTCTCCAGAAGTTTAAGAAGTAAAATGAAAGACTGACCAAGGGATCAATGTTATCCAGAAGGGTGAATGCTGTGAGCACCTGGGCAGTATTTCTGTTAATGAGAGACAGCACTTGATGGATGAAAAACACAGACTGTAAGGAACCTGTTCAAGCCTGACTACATAATTTGTGGGGCCCAGGGAAAAATGAAAGTGGGAGACTCATTGGTCAAAAATTATTAAGAATTTCAGTGCACCTGGGTGGCTCAATAGGTTAAGCATCTGACTCTGGATTTCAGCTCAGGTCATGATATCAAGGTTCATGGAATTGAGCCTTGTATCAGGCTCTGCACTAACTGCATGGAGCCCTCTTAAGATTCTCTTTCTCTCCCTCTCTGCTCCTATCCCTCTCTCTCTCTCTCTCTCTCTCAAAACAAATAAACTTTGAAAAATTATAAGAACTTCAGGATGGTCAGAGTAGAGTGTTAAGTTCAGGGTGGGTCCTTGTGAGACTCCCCAGGTTGTGTCTGGTGAAGTGGATATTCCATGATGTGGAATTCACTAGAATGTGTACTGAGACCCACCACAGTAGCAGGAAACAATTCTATGCAGAGAAATATTCTATCAACTGCAGGGGGAATAAGGAAAGTTAAATGTTTGTTAGTGTGGTTCTGCTGAGATGTCCAGGTAAGTGTAATGTCAGCTGTCTTCTCCCTAATAGTTCAAGGAAGACTAATCCTTTTGGAAGGCATAGCCCACCCAAAAGGAGCATGTTGACAGTGAGCCTCTGTTCTGGGGTAAAGTCTTTCTACCCTGACCTTACCTCAATTTCCATCTAATGATACACCAGATCAAGCATGGTTTGTTATAGCTATTATAAGAGGTCTGGCAAGAACAGAGGAATAAGACCATCAACATGAGTGGAAGCAAGGAAGCCTGAGTGTGACCTTCCCATAACCTCAGTCTTACCTAGAATTTTCCAGTAATGATTTTTTATACCTCCAAACTGTTTCTTCTGATGATAGAAATTTTTCAATAAGCTGATAGTTGGAGGTAATATGGGTGTATCCAAACTGGGGAATCCTGATGCTTACCTCCCAAAAGAACAATGTAACTTGCTATATATGCTCTAGTTTTTCATCCAACATACGGAAAATGGACTATCAGAAATACCCTGCCGTATTTTATTTATACTGATACAAAAGGGCCCAGGACTTATGCATGCTTGTTTTGGACATTTTCTTCTCACTTTTTTCAGAAATACACAGAAAGCTATTTTGCTTTAAAAAGTGCCTGAACCATTGCTTTTCCCATAATCGAAAACACAAGAATGAGAATTTGGTTTAAAAATAATAATCCTTTAATGTCATAGACTCTAAGTCTAAAGTTCTCTTTTGGCCAGCAAAAGACCAGGATGCAGGATGAAAAGCAAGAAATGGCTAATGTCCAGAAAAAGACAAGAGACTCAAAAAAAGGGCCCTTGTCCCATTTTTATTAGGATCAGAAGCCTTACAAACATGGCGATAGATGTGCATAAAGAAATAATGAATCTGTGAACCTTAACTTGTGGACATGAGGGAAAGGGGGTCTTGAAAATATTTGGGGTTAGGGATTTGGGTTAATACAAAGAAAAATCCTGACGCTGGGCAGTAGGGTGGGTGGAAGGTTGTTTACAGTGGACATGAGGCACCACCTCTGTTTATCTTAGCTAGCCTAGGGAATGAGACAGGTAGGACATGTGACCTCAGAGTTAACAAGGCACTTTTTCCTTTGTTAATCATCTTTGCTCTGGGCAGTTTCACCTGCAGTGCAGTGGTCTATAGCCCAATTTACCTGTTTACCTAACCTGGTCCTTCCTGTGAAAGCAACTTTCTGTTATAGTACTAAATTTGGGGCTGCTTCTACCTTGAATGCCTAATCTTGTTTATTTCATATACCTATGTATCAGGTGCTTTGCACCTCCCTATTCTTGGTTGCCTTGTCTTGTTCACCCAAACTCGGTGTGAGCATCCTATGGCTTTGTACTTCTTAATGCCTTGTTAACCCATTGGTGTAAGCCCAGGGGATTCCTAAGCTTATCCCCCCCATACTTCAACAAATACTGGATCTTATAATAAGCATATGAAAGAATTATGTAAATGGATTACTTTTAATATCTTTAAAATAACTAAGCAAATCCTTTGGGCTAAAAGCCTCCTCTAAATCACTCATGACAGAACAGATGGAAGTCACCAGACCTTTCCAACATGTATTCCTTCCACAAGCACTTATTAAAATTGAGTCATTATTATTATGACTTATTATTATTATTCAGTCATTTATGAAAGTTTGTGGGAGAGGATTAATTCCCATTCAGCTGATTACTTCCAGAACACTGGATTTTGCTGAGTGAACAAGAAAGTTGAAAGACATTTTTGGAGGTCTATTAGAAGAATATTATTTGAACCAAGACTCACTATAAATATATAAAACTTATTTTTGTGTATCATATGTCTTCATGAAGTTCTTTGTTAAACATGTATAAACATTCAAGTGGAAAAAGGTGGTGATCTACCATCAACATTCTTCTTTTAGGAAGTTCCAAAGTACCTCCTGCTCTTAAAACACAGAAATATGTTCGTGATCCCATGCCTTTTCTGAACCTGATCTTTCTCAGTTCAGAATTCATGTTCATTTAGATAGAAAAAAGAGTACTGCCAGAATAATGACTTTCAGCTATGGGCCTTAAGGAAATAAACAAAGACCAGTCAGATGGAATGGTATTAAAAGAAAGGAATTCCAAAGGAGAAGGGTATTCAAGGTGTGTATAAGTTTCAAGGGTGTAAAATTTGCAAAAAGGCCAATAAATAATAATAATAGCAATTGAGCTGTAATATTTACTCTCTGGTAGGTACTTTATACAACTATTATTATTATCGTCTTTTTACAGATGAGTAGACTAAGGCAAAAACAGATTACTAATTTGCCTAAAGTCACTGGCAGATAAGCAGGAAGGCCAAAATGTGAAGCTAGATGTTCTAATTAAACCATGCACTGTCCCCCTGTCTAGAGTAGTGGCATGAAGACCAGTCCTGGGATGCAATGAATGAAGAAAGAGGTTTGTTTCCAACCTAGTTGAAATATTAAAGACCGAGAATTTTAACTCCAGGAGGGATCTTAGAGCAATTTTCAAGTTTTTATAGGACACGCCCCCCCCAATAAAGTATTACAGAAATGTCAGTATGTGATTACTTTCAGTCCTACCAATACAGAGAAACCCCATTTCTCCCAGGTCTTCTCCTCGCAAAATCCCTGAATATAACCCAACAAATGCACCTGGGAAAACTGAAGGTAAAAGGAGAAAGGCAAACTGACTAGGGACCAGGAATTCCATTGTGGTGTTGCCCCCATAACCTCAGTGGGGTTGCAGAGCATCCCCTCAGTGTGCCTCAGGCACAGATACAGAAAGCCCTGAGGGAGGCTGGCCCTCCAAGCCAAGAACAAGGAAGGGTGAGCTAAGGACAGAAAACCTTGGGTTTCCCTACTCCAGCCAATGCCAAGGAAAGAAAAACACTTTCACTCAGTTTCAGTGGCCTAATGGGGAGTTAATTTTTCACCCACCTCCTATATCATGGAGTAGGTAATCAGCACGACACAGCTAGGAGCTGACCTTATGCTGTTATGGAACCAGGCTGGAACGCTGGCGGAAAAACCAAGAGGCACTCGGAGATCTTGGTGGATTGGAGATTTATTTAACACCAGTGGGTTCAGAGGAGACTGTTTCTCCAAAGGTGTGAGCCCGGAATGCAAGTAGGGAGGGTAATTTATAGCTGACAGCCTCCATATCTGTGGGGGTTTTCCTGCACACAGCAAACAAAGAAAGAAGAAACCGGAGGAGGGGTCTCTAAGCTAGAGACCAGAGTTTGTTTTAACCCCGTCGGCCATCTTTGGTGTACTTTATTTACTTCTCCAACAATACTCCTCCAACTTGGAAGCAATGAGGTGGGACAAGTTTGTATCCCATTTTCACCCAGAAGGAGTCAACAGCAGAAGGGAAAGTTATATTTTTACCCACCCCTCTGTAAGGAGGCAGGTGACTGACTCAGCATATTCTACTAAATGTAGTATTGGTAAGGCTCAGTGGAAAAGATTAATATACACACCTTTTAGGTCCTTGTGCTGCACCTCCACAGAAGGACGTCTGTTTAAAAAAAGATGATTAAATAGGATCCAGAGTCTCATAATATATCTGAAAGTCCATGATACAATTGAAGATCATGCATCAAACCCAGGAACCAGAAAAACCACAACCTGAATGAGCAAAGGCAATCACAGACACCAACATCAAGATGAGTCAAAAGTTGGAATTATCTGAAAAGGATTTTAAGGCAGGTGTCATAAAGACACTTCAACAAGCAATTACTAATTCTCTTGGAACAAATTGGAAAAAAAGAAAATTACAGAAAACAAATAGAAGTTAAAATGAAAAAAACTGAATGGAAATTATATAACTAAACAGAACTAAACAATATAATAACTGAAATGAAAACTAACTGGATAAGCTTAATAGTAGAGTGGAGATGACATAATATAGAATCAATGAACTGAAGGACAGATGAGTAGAATTAAAACAATCTGAACAAGAGGAAAAAATAGTCTGGGAAGCAAAAAAAAGAATAGACTCAGGAAATTGCAAGACTGTAATAAAACTAATATTCAAATTATTGAAGTCCTAGAAGAAGAGAAGTGGGGAGGACTGAAAAATATTTATAGAAATAGTATCTTGAACTTTTCAAATTTGGGAAAAGATATACATCTTCTGTATTAGCTTCCTATGGTTGCTGTGAAAAATTACAACAAATTTGGTGGCTTAAAACAACAGAAATTTGTTTTCTCACGGTACTGGAGGCCAGGAATCCAAAATCAGTATTACTGGACCAAAACCAGGTGGTGGCAAGCTGCAAAGGCTTTAGGAGAGAATACTTTCCTTGCTACTTCCAGCTTCTGTAAGCTGTTAACATTCTTTAGCTTGTGCCTGCATCATTCCAATCTTTTTTTGTCAAGGTCACACTGCCTTCTCCTTTCTGTGTCTTCTCTGTTTGTCTATTGTCTTCTCTTTTCACTATAGGATATCTTATAGACAATTTGTAAGGATTTAAGACCCACTTGAATATTACTCTGCCTCTCAAGACTTTTAACTTAATCACAACTGCAAAGACCTTTTTCAATAAAGTAACGTTCACAGGTTCCAAAGATTTGACATGGATACCTTTTGAAGGGGGCCATTTGTCAGCCAACCATATCTACAGATTCAAGAAGCTGAACGAATTTCAAATAAGATCAATCCAAAGAAATCCACGCCAAAACTATCATAAAATTCTGAGGACTAAAGGCAAAGAGAAATCTTCAAAGCAGCCAGAGAAACAATGCATTGCTTTTAGGGGAAAAGCTATTTAGGTGACAGTGGATTCCTCATTAAAATCATAAAAAAATCAAAAGGAAAAATTCAACACGTAGAAGCCAAAAGTGTAAAACAGCAGCACTGCTCTTGTCCATGCCTCATCTGGTCACTTACATTAATCTTTACCTCCGCTGCCCAAGGAATGTCACCAAATAAAAATAACACCTAAGATTTAGCAAGCATTTTTACACAGGTACTCCAAAATATAAAATTTTAAACCATTTGCTTTTCTTCTTTTAAGATCTATTTAAATGACTTTCATTCATGTTTTAACATATCAACTATATCTCATTCATAATCGGATCAAATAACATGCAGTGAATATGGAATTTATAGGAATAACACTTTGGACACTAGAGCAGCACTTCTCAAATTTTAATTTGCAAAGCAACATCTGAGGCTTTTCTAGTTCAATGGGTTGGGGGGGGTGTTGGAGCAGGAAACTTAGAGTCTTCAAGGTTATTATACCTTTTATTTAAATGTAGAATTAGTTTTATTTACATATTTTGCAATTATAAACCCTGTAAAGTCAGAAGCATGTATACAAGTTAGGAATGATCTAAAATTAATATGGAAAGACACAATTGGAAAAAAGGGTGTAATTTCTTTGATATTAATTGTACAAT
Source organism: Panthera uncia (assembly GCF_023721935.1). Lineage (NCBI taxonomy): Eukaryota > Metazoa > Chordata > Mammalia > Carnivora > Felidae > Panthera > Panthera uncia. The sequence continues at coordinate 119,591,167 of NW_026057582.1, forward strand.
ATAAACATATCAACTCCATATAAAAAGCTTCACTTATTGATATTTACCAATAAAAGAGGATAGTACATATTTTTGCTATAATTTATACCCTTTAGTCGATTATCTAAATGTCAATAAATAAACTAAAATCACTTAAAGTCTTGCCAGCATGATGTTTACAATTCCATAATATTGGTGTCTTCATTTTTTTTGCATAATTTTCTAACTTTATAGTGCAATATTGTTTGATTCTATATAATTTTCCAGCTTTACTGAGGTATAATTGGCAAATAAAATTATATTTAAAATGTATATAGTGATGACTTGATATAGGTATACCTTGTGGAAGGATTCCTCTTATCTAGTTATTAACACATCATTACCAAATATATACCACTAAGAACAATGCCCTTGACATATATCTAAGTGTTTGTATCAATAATTCATTTTATTTATTCCTAAGTAGTTTTGCATGGTATGGAGTTACTCAATTTGTTTAGTTATTCTCCTATAGGAATATTTTGATTGTTTCCAATATTTGGCTATTACAAATAACACTGCTATGAACAATTATGTACATATCTTTGTGAAAACATAAGTCTCCATTTCTCTGAGATAAACACTGAGGGCTATGTATGATAAATATATATCTACTTTTTAAGAAACTGTCAAAATGCTTTTCATTGTAGTATGCCATTGTACATTCCCACCAGAAATGTATGCAAAATCCAATTTTTCTGCCTGCCCTGCAGGGTTTGGTATTATTATTATTATTATTATTTTTTAGTTTAGATGTTCTAATAAGTAAGTCCTGATTTTATTGTGATCTTAATTTGCATTTCTCTATTAGCTAATGATGTTGAACACCTTTCCATATGCTTATTTTCCGATTGTATATATCTGTGTACTTTTTCTGCAAAATGTTTCTTCAGGTCTTTTGCACATTTCCTAAATAATTTGTTTGTCCTTTAATGTTGAATTTTATACATTCTAGATAGGACTCCATTGTCAGATAAATGATTTGCAAATACTTTCTCCAGTTTTTACTTTGTCTTTTCATCTTTCAAACTGGGTCTTTCCCAAACCAAAAGTTTTTAATTTTTATGAAGTTCTATTCATCAACTTATTTCTTTTATGGATATTTTTGGGGTATAATGCCTAAAAAAAAAATTCACTAGGCCTTAAGCCCTGAAATTATCTTCTAAAAGATTTATATTTGTATGTTCTCCATTAACATCTATGACTCACTCTGAGTGTTTTTAATAGTGTGAGGTTCATATTTTCGCCTGTGGATATCCAATTACCTCCAGCATCAATTCTTGAAAGGAAATATGTTTTCACATTTGTCAAAACTCAGGTGGCCATACTTGTGTGGGGCTTTTTCCAGGTTCTTCAATCTATTCCATTGATCTATCTATCTATCATCATCTATCTATCACCTATCTATCTCTCGCTGCCAATACCACACACTCTTGATAATGGTAGCCATATAAAAAGTCTTGAAATAAGATAGTGATCCTCCCACTTGATTCTTCTTTTCCCAAATGATTTTTTGCTATTGTCTTTCATTTACCTTTCAATAAAAATGTTATTTATTTGTTTGTTTGTTTTAAAGTTTATTTGTTTTGAGAGCACATACACGTGCAAGTTGGGGAGGGGCAGAAAGAGAGAGAGGGAGAGAGAAGCCCAAGCAGGCTCCATACTGTTAGCACAGAGCCATGCAAGGCTCAAACTCACAAACTGCAAGATCATAACCTGAGCTGAAGTTGGACGCTTAATCGACTGAGCCACCCAGGCTCCCTTCAATAAAAATTTTAGAATAATCTTGCCTATATCTACAAAAATCTTGCCAAGATTTCATAGAAAGTTGATTAAATCTGTATTTCACTGAGGTGAGAATTGACCTCTTTACAGTGTTGCATCTTCAAAGCCATAAACATGGAATAGTTCTCTATGTACTTAGATCTTTTTAATTTCTTTTGTCAGCATTTTGTAGTTTTTAGCCTACAAGTCCTGTACATATTTTGTTAGATTTATTAAATGTTTTTAAAATTTTTAAATATTTATTTTTGACAGAGAGACAGAGACAGAGACAGAGACAGGTCTCTAGTGGAAGAGAGGTAGAGAGAGAAGGAGACAGAATCCAAAGTAGGCTCCAGGTTCTGAGCTGTCAGCACGGAGCCTGATGCGGGGTTAGAATTCATGAACTGCAAGATCGTGGCCTGAGCCAAAGTTGGACACTTAACCAACTGAGCCACCCAGGCACCTCTGTTACATTTAAAACTATACATTTCTCCCTCTCTCTCTCTCTCTCTCTCTTTAAAAAATATTGAATGATTGCTAATGGCATTTATTATATTTTTAATTTTAATTTTTATGTGTTCATTTTTAGTGTATAGAAATACAATTGATGTTTGTAGAATCCTACAACTGTGCTAATCTCCCTTATTAGTTCTGAATTTTTAATATATTATTTGAGATTTACTACATAGACAATGTCTTCTGCAAAGAAGACAGTTTTATCTATCCCATTCCTATGTGTATTTTTTTTTTTTGGTCTTTTACTCTTACCTTATTGTTCTAGAACTTCCAGTGCTATGTTGAAAACAATGTAAGAGTGAACATCTTTGCCTTGTTCCCAATTTTAGAGAAAGTATTCAATATTTACCATTATATATGATATTAGTTGTAACTTTTTTGTAGATAATTTTTAACAAGATAAGAAAGTTCCCCTTAAATTCCTGTATTTCTGAGAGTTTGTATCAAAGAAGGGTATTTTTCCATAAGTAATTACTTTTATTTAAAGTAAAAATGATATATGAACAGATACTAGGAAGTTCACATCTCTGGTCTAGGCATATCAACCAAATCTGGTTCCAGTATTTTGTGGATATTTATGAAATTATGAAATTTATATGAAATAAATTAGATTAAAATACTACATGATTTCACTTATGTGCGAAATCTAAAAAACAAAATAATCACAAACAAACAAAAAGCAGAAATAGATCTATAAATACAGAGAACAAACTGATGGTTGCCAGAGGAGGGAGGGGATGAACAGAATGGGTGAATGGGAGTGGGAGGTACAGGCTTCAAGTTATGGTGATTAAAGGTACAGCATATGGAATATAGTCAATGGTATTGTGATAGTGTTGTATGGTAACAGATGTTAGCTATACTTGTGGTGAGCATAGCATAACTTGCAGGGTTGCCAAATCACTGTGTTGTACATCTGAAACTAGTGTAACATTTTGTGTCAACTTTACTTCAATAAAAAAAAATAAACAGAAACAAAAAAGGTATTGAATTTTATCAGATGCGTTTTCTGCGCCAATTAATATAATCATGTGATTTTTCTTCTTTAGCGTATTAATAGAGTAATTTTCAAGTATTAACCTAGCCTTCCATCACTGGAATAAGTTTCTCTTGGTCATTGTGTATAATCCCTTTTATATATTGCTCAAACATATTTGCTAATTTTAAGGGATTTTTGTATCTATATTCATGCGAGACATAGGTCTGAAGTTTTCTTTTTGTACTGGGTCTGGTTTTGGTAGCAAGGTTATACTGGCTTTTTATAGTTTGTGTTAATAGATTTTCTGAAAGAGGTTGTGTAAAATTAGTATTATTTCTTCATTAAACATTCAGTAGAGGTTTCCAGTGAAACTATCTGCATCTAGAAAAATTCTTTTGGGGGAAGTTTGAAATTATGAATTCAACTTTCCTAGTAGCAATAAGGCTATTTAAATAATCTATTTCATTTTGGGAGGGTTGAGGTTGTTTAATATGGTCTGTTTCACATAAACTGTAAAAATGTAGAGTTGTTTCTAATATTCAAGTTTTTAAATATCTGCATGGTTTGTAGATATTCCTTGTTTTATTTCTGGTATTGATAATTTGGATCCTCTCTTTTTTCCTACCCCAGTCTTGCTAAATCATAGTAAATTTTACTAATCTTTTTCAAAAGACCAGCTTTTTGTTTTATTGTTTTTTCTCTATCATTTTTCTATTCTAATTTTTTTGCTTTCTGCTCTTATTTTTATTATTCCCTACTTTTTCTTGCTTTGAGTTTATTTTGCTCTTTTTCTAATTTCTTGAGGTGAAAGTGTAGATTATTGATTTCAGATTTTCCTCTTCTCTAAGCATTAAAAGTGCCATAAATTTCCCTCTTACTGTATAGCTGTTTTTCACAAATTTTGATGTGTTTTATTGTCTTTTTTATTCAGTTTAATGTATTTTTAAATTTTTAAATTTCCCTTGAAACTTCTTTAACCAATGGGATATTGAGGGATGCATTATTTTGTTTCCCTATTTTGAGATTTTCCTATTATCTCTGTTATTAATTTATAGTTTTGTTCTTTTGTGGCCAGAGAACATACTCTGTATGATTTCAACCTTTTTTTTTAATTGGCTGAGGCTTGTTTGCTCACACTGTATATAATTTATACTGGTTTATATTTCAAGGGTGCTTAAAAAAATGTGATTGTGCTGTTATTGGGTAGAGTATCCTATAGATGTTGGTTAGATCCTGTTGGTTGATGGTTTGTTGAGTTATATATCCTTGGTGATTTTCTGTCTAGTTTTCTAATAATCATTGAGTGAATTATATTGATGTTTCCAAATGGAAGTGTGGATTTGTCTACTTCTTTCAATTCTATCACTTTTTGCTTCACATATTCTGTAACTCTGTTTGGTGAATTACACACTTAAGATTTCTATATCTTTTTAGTGCATTTATCTTTTTATCACTATGTAATGTCCTTCTTTGTCCTTGGTATGTTTTTTTTTTTGAAGTCTACTTTATCTGATATTAATATAGCCAATTCTGCTTTATTTTAATTGATGTTTACATCAATGGACATTTTTTCATCCTTTTACTTTCAACTTACCTACATAATTATATATGAAGGGAGTTTCCTGTAAACCATACAAATTTGAATTGTGTTTTTTAATGCAGTTTGTCAATCTCTGAATTTGTGGTTAGGCCATTTACATTTAATATATTTTTAGATATGTTAAGGCTTAAATCTGCCTTTTAAATTTTTCCATTCTGTATGTCTTTTCTCTTTTTCATTTCTCTGCTTTCTCCTTCCTATCCTGTGGATTTTTTGAACACTTTTAGAATTCAATTTTGGTTTATGTACAGTTTTTTTTTTAGTATGTCTCTTTATATAGTTTTTTTATAAATGATTGTTCTAGGTATTGCACTATATACACATACCTGATTGCAGTATACATGTGTCAACACTTCACCAGTTCACATGAAGTGTAGAAGTTTTCCCTACTTTTGTCACTTTATCCTCATTTACAACATATTTATGTTAAATATTTGCTATAATGTATTGAGACCTACATTAGATATTGTTACAATTTTTCTGCTTCAATCACTAAACATAATTTAGAAAATTCAAGAAGAAAAGGAAATTCTATTGTATTTACCTATAATTTAACTCTTTCCATTGTTCTTTCATTTTTGCTCAATTTTCTGCATTACTTCTTTTATCATTGTCCTTCCATTTCAAGAACTTCCTTTAACCATTCTTTTAGTTAGATCTACCAACAAAAAAATTTTCTTAATTTTCATTTATATAAAAATGATCTCCCCTTCATTCCAGAAGAAAAATCTTCACCGGATATAGAATTCTGGGATTAAAATTCTTTTCTTTCAGTACTGGAAAAATGTGCCATTGCACCTGGACTTCATGGTTTCTGACATTATATCTCTTGTTCTTTGAGTTGTTTTTTTTCTTTACATATATTGCATCCTTTCTTTCTGACTCCTTTCAAGATTACCTTTTTCTTATTTTACAGATTCCATTGTTTGGCTATGATGTGACTTGGTGTGAATTTATTTGGGTTTACCCTGTTTGGGATTCTCTTGGTTTTATAAACTCATAGGTTTATGATTTTTTACTGTTTAGAAAATTTTCAACTATTAATTCTTTCAATAATTTTTCATTGCTACACACCTTATTGTCTTCTGGGACTCCCATGACATCTTTTTCCTATAGTCACATGTCTCTGAATATTTGTTCGTTTGTTTGTTTGTTTATTAATTTATTTATTTTGAGAAAGAAAGAGAGAGAGGACAAGTGAAGGAAAGGCAGAGAGGAAGGGGAACACAGGATCAGAAGTGGGCTCTGTGATGACAGCAGAACCAAAGTGGGGTTCAAAATCATGAACAATGAGATCATGACCTGAGCTGAAGTTGGATCCTTAACTTACTGCCCCAACCAGGTGCCCCATTTATTTATTAAATTGCCTCATATATCCCAGACTAGACGATGGAGAAGAGAAATAAATAATATGTTCTTTATATTGTTAAGATTGGGTAATTTTTCTTGTTCTGTCATCAAGTTGACTGATTCTTTCCTCTTTACTCTTTACTCTGTTGTTGGGAATCTTCCTGGTTCGTGGAATGTTGAGTGATTTTTTTTAATTGACACTTGGATATTTTTATTATGTTATGAAAATAGATATTATTCGAACTTTCTGTTTTAACAAGCTTCCTTTGACACAATTTCAGCAGGAGAAGAGTGAGTGCTGCATCATTACTGTCAGATGTAGCTGAAATCCAGGTTTACTACTAGGTCACCCTTGACACCTGAAGGAATGAATCCCTTTTACTGTGGGGTATTTGTGGGCGTGCCCGATCCCCAACAGGCCTCCACGAATATGTCCCTACCTGAGAGAGGATGGAATATCTTGTTACTGCTCCTCATGTGGCTTCCACTGAAATCATGTGTGGGTGACCTTAATACCATTGAACAGTGGTGAAAGTTTTCTTATTCTGGTTGTTTCTGAGGACATTCCAGAAGGATGAGTTGCCTCATCAACACCAGATTAATGAAGGTGGAAGTCTAGGCACCTCCTATGGCCTCCACTGACATGGTGGAGCTAAGTGGGGAGATGGCTCCCTGCTTGGCCATCTCTGACTCCACTCTGGTGGGGGGAGAAGAATTGGATTGCAAATATGGGAGTCTAGACTCTTTATCTTATATTTTCTATTGAGGATAAGGCTAGGGCTGGAATTTCTTCTTCTTCTTCTTCTTCTTCTTCTTCTTCTTCTTCTCCCCCTCCTCCTTCTTCTTCTTCTTCCTCTTCTTCTTCATGGTGTGAGGCTGGAGTAGAATGTTTATTGACTAAAAGTTTTTGGTTTTCAAAGGTTGTTCCTTTCCTAATCTTTTGATTAGAAATAAAACTTTTCTTGGGCTGTTATTGTTGTCATTGTTGTCATTGTTGTTTTGTGCCTATTGGTGTTTCCAGGTAGCCAGCTTCTCCAGTTTCTGCTCTGGGATATATGAGGCAAAAATAAAATCTAGGAAACCCATCACTGTCATTTTCCAGACTTTAAAGCTGAACTTAGCAGAAGAAATACAGAAATGTACATCTATTTCTTCATTCCAGAAATGGAAGTCATCAACTGACTGAGAATGATTAATGAAAGATGCCAAAGCAATTCAGTAGGGAAAAGATAGCTTTTTCAACAAATAATTCTGGAATAAAAGGACATCAAAATAAAAAATGAACCTTGGCCTTTATTACATCATATGTGAAAATTAACTCACCATGGATCTTAGACCTAAATTAAGAGCTCAAACTATTAAACTTCTTGAAGAAAGGCTAAGAGAATATTTTAGAGGTGCTATGATAATGACCAGCATAAAGAGACCTTATACTTTGTGAAGACTTTAATATTTAGATAAATTTAGATGCTCAAGTAATTGATTCTCGTTTGATTTGTCATTTTATATAGGTATTTTTATGCTTTCTATCATCTATTTTCTTCAAATGTCAAGTATACAATTTCTTGTCTGACTTTTCTATAAATTCCATTCAAATCAATAAGTATTTACTGATTCCTTCCTGTCTAGAACTCTGTTGTGCTGACTTTTGTGGGAAATTACAGAGACAGACACAAGAATTTCTCTGCTTTCAGAGTATCAAAATCACCTCCTCTTTTTTTCTAATGCAAATTTCTGATGGGTGAAATTAAAAGCTTAATTTCAATAAAGACCAAGAAGTAAGATGATGCAACTTTCAACTTTTCACTTATATTAAGAGACCCTAGAAAATTTTTAGAAGAATTGAACAGAAATTGAAGTTTTCAGTGGTCTCTCTGTTAGTGCCTGTTCAAAATGATATTCTGTCATGGTGTCTTGTTGGAGCCTTGGCCCAATTCTTAGAAGCAGACACTGACTCCGTGGATAGGCTCATCTAGCACCAGTTACCTTCTACAGTTTCCTCTCACTCACCAGTACTACAGAAGGGTAACTTTTGGGGTAGAGGGACATGTCTACCTGTTGGAATTCATCTTGGGAAAAGGATTCCTGTTCACAGAGGAGACATTGCTGGTGCCACTCTTTCCTCTATTTTGTTCTGTTTACCATGCAGCTGAGATGCAGAGTATGGTAGCTATTTTGTGACCATGAGAGAAATACAAAAAGAATGGCAAAGTTACAAATTGTTACCTAGAAATGCTAAACCACTGCCAGCAGCTACCTACTTCTAGATTCCTTGTTTGTTGAGAAAAATAAATCCTAGTTTATTTAAGAAAGATTTTAAAGGAAATGTTGTGTAGATGGTTCAGGGCAGCAGCCCTTGAGCCAGACTTCCCAGCTTCAAATATGAACAGTATTACTTACTAGCCATGTGAGCCAGAGAAAGTTATTTAATCTGCCTCTGCTTTGATCTACTTATGTGCAAAATGGGGATAATAGCACATATCTTTTGGGCCTTGAGGGCTTTTCAGGGTATTAAACTCCAACAGAAACCATGCTCCATTTTAGGTCACAAACTAGTTGAAATACTACCTATTGGAAAAGGGGAAACTTTCTGTTGTGCCAAAGTTTTCAGAATCTTTATGTAAAATCCACTCTAAGAAAGTCAAAAATTCAGAAGAGCCACCTCCCTAACATGTTCCTATAGATTAAAAAAAAATTAAAAACTCTAGATAAGATGGCATTGCTTCAGACAAAACACCAGTGAGGAGATGTTTGGCTTATGTTACATAGTTCAGATTAATTCACATCAGAAAAAATAAAGTGGCTATAGTTATATTATAGGTATTAATATCGATATTGAGTTCCACAGGTCTATATGTAAAACTAGGGTCTATTTTAGTGTTTTAGAATTACAGTATTTTAGATACTATTGACATATTCTTTATTTCAAAACAATATTGTATTTAAAAATACATACTGTTATAAATGTAAGTTCTCTCTAAATTGATCTATTCATTCTCAATAAAAATCTCAACAAAGATTTTTAAGGTCATTAATAACATAATTCTGAAATCTAAATGGAATTTAAAAGAGCCAAGAACAGTTAGACACCCTTGAGAAAGAACAATAAAGGAGAATTTCCTCTTCTACATATCATGATTTATTATAAAGCTGAAATAGTTAAGGCAGTGTAATACTGTTCCAAGGATAGACACATGGACTAGTGAGATCGAATAGAAAGCCTAGAAAAAAACCAGCACATATTTTCACAGCAAATAATTAAAAAAATGGGTAGTATTTTAGATAAAATACTGGTGCTGAGTTAGTTGTATATCTTCTTGAAAAAAATAATTAAAGTTGAATCTCTTGATATATAAATCAGGTTCAGGTAGATTGTATATCTAAATATAAAAGGTAAAAGAGAACTCTTCAATAACTTAATAAAGGAAAATATTTTAATGGCCTTAGGGCAGCAGGGAAATATTTCTTAAACAGGACACAAAAAGGACTAATTGTAAAGGAAAATATAAGTAATTCAAACTACATTTAAATTAAGAATGTGTGTTCCACAAAAAGCACAATTATGAAAGTTAAGGGCAAGCCACAGACTGAGAAAAAATATTTGCAATTCATGTAACCAACAAGAGTCATCTCCAGAATATCAACTGTTCCTAATAAATCAATAAGAAAAAGATTGCCAACTCAATTGAAAAAATGGGCAAGTGATCTAAGCAGGGATTTTTCAAAGTTTTTCTAAGTGGACATTAACTACATGAAAAGATTCTCAAACTTATTAGTAATCAGAAAAATGCAAATTAATGAAAAATGTGGTCAACACAAGTGTTAGTGAGGAGACAGAGCATAAATTACCATCAGCTTGGAAATCACCTGGTGTCATTACTGGATTTGGAAATAAACATTCATCATGACTAGGGTGACCATATTTTGGAGAGCAAATGACAGCTCTAGCCAGATAGGACACCAGGACAGCTGGCGTAAGTTGGGACTGTTCAAGGCAAACCAGGATATTTGTTCACATCAGTTCTCTTACCCAGAAATGACAGTCCTAGGAACACTAAGATACAGGCACAAGAAGGTGCAGCATATGTAAAAGTCCCAAACTGGGAACAATGCAAATATCCATCCATTTAGAGTGTATACATAAATTGTGGTGTATTCACACAATAGAAGATTATAGTAAGGAATAAATGAACTAGAGTTACGTGCAACAACATAATTTCACACAGTGTTGAGGGAAAAAAGTCAGATACAAAAAAGTCCATAATACATAATGGATACATTGTATCCATAAATACAAACCTTAATTTAAGAAGTAAAGATTGTGTTAACATAGTTGGCAGAATCATGGCCACCCAAATATGTCCACACCGTAATGTCCCCAAACCTGTAATTATATACATGGCAAAGTGACATTGCAGATGTAATTAAGATTAAGGCTCTTGAGATTATGAAATTGTCCTGAATTATTCTGAGGACTCAATATAATTATGAGGGTCCTTAAACGTGAAAGGAAGGCAGGAGAGTCAGAGGCAGAGATGTAACAATGGAAGCAAGGTCAGAGTCATGTCATGTGAGAAAGACTCAACTGCTCATTGCAGTGGCTTTTAAGATGAAGAAGGGTTAGTGATCCAATGAATATGGGTGGCCTCTAGAATATGGGAAAGGTGAGGAAATGGCTTATACCCTAGAAACTCCAGAAAGGAATGCAGACCTGTCAACATCTTGACTTTAGAACTTCTGACTTGTATAAGATAATAAATTTGTGCTGTTTTAACCCAGTAAATTTGCAATAATTTTTTACAACAGCAACAGGAAACAGTTATCTTTCAGAAAGAGGGAGGGGGTTTAAAGGTCCTGGAACTATTCTATTTCTACATCTAGGTGATCATGATACAAGTGCTCCTTCAGAGGTATTTGTTGAATCATACATTTATTTCCTGTGTTGTTTTCTCTAAGTGTGTTACACACACACACACACACACACACATACACACACACACTCTCTCTCTCTCACACACACATGCTTACACACACACCTACTTAATGAGGAAAAGAGGCAAGACACTCAGAACCATTCCCACAATAGATTCACTGCCCAAGGCCCAGGCATATAGATGTCCCAGGAAGGCATTGTTTCCCTCATGATTCCAATTAGATGTAAGAAGCTCAAACTTAATGTAAGACAGGAGGTATGTGGATACCTCAAACCTTCTAGCAAATAACTACCTTTTAAGAAGGCTCAGAGCATTGTCTTTTTTGTTTTTAATAGGTTACCCTCTGCAATAGGTAAGACTGATGAGATTCCCAGCACAGCATCTGGCACAGACACACTAACTCCCAATGGCAAATTCAAGTTTGGAGATTTTTTTTTCTATTTTGGGATCATTTAGGGAAGGGAATCAGCAATTAGGCTTCAATTTACCAACAAATGATGACTCTTCTAATAGAAAGTGTAATGTGTTCAGACTCAACTACCACATTGATTTCTGAAAACCATGCTTTGTAAAAATTACCCGATTCATGCACACTCCGTGTAGAAGATATCCAATTGGAAGATTCAAAAGAGGACATCCTTATTAACCAGAGGAAGCCATATGGGAAAAAAGAAATAGGAAATGTTATGCCACAGTTATTTGCCCCATTGAAGCAAACACAAAATACAGATATTTTTAAATATCAGACTTAAGCATTAGATACATTGGTAATGATAAAAGGATTATCTGGCCTAGCATGCTCCTCCTGAAATTTATTAAGAAAATTATTCTATAGCAGACTAAAGAGTATGAGGGAGATCTTTTCATTTATAGTTAAGTGTTTTCCAAATATTCTGGTGCCCCACTGAATGGTCTCATGTATATCCACAAAATAACCATGCTTACCCTACTGTTAATGCTATGAATTAATTAAAGGTGGAAAGAAGTGGAGACACTCAAAACATTCATCACATTTACTACTGGAAACATGTTCAATGCAAAATAATAAAAATATGGATAGCATTTAAGATATAATGATGCAGTGATGCGGGAAAAGAACCTGCTGCTAATCTATTCTGTAGTTTTGATTAAATAAAATGTATATGGCTAATACACAAAAATCCAGAAAAAATTACAATTGAAATAAGTCACATTTGAGTTAGGAGATTATGAATGGTTAATTTGTTATCATTTTTTACACTTCATTTAATTCTATTATATTGATTTTATATAAACCTAAAGGATTTATTGCTTTATAAAGAGAACTCATCATAGGATTCCTTCAAGAATGAGTTCCACATTTGTAAGATAATTCAAATGTAAGCATTTAAATTTAAAAAAATAGTATTTAAGCTGTGCATATACGACATGAAATAAGGAGCACTTGTCTCCTGTGAGACTTATGAAGAAAGAACTTGACTGGAGTGATAGTCTAGTCATTGAAACCTTTGCTGGGTTTTGAGGCTAGGACATCTGCTTATCTTGGCTTGGCCTGTTCTATTTTTGGTGTTCATAGAGAATTGGGGACTGTATCATCTGGGACCTACATAGAGAACAATGTGCTTTTTGTGATAGCAATGGAGCTGGAAAGTTTTCTTTAAGGTACTGTATCTCAAAAGAAAAAAAAAGTCCTCTTTAATACACACTGCATGCTCAGACTACACAGTAGGGTGCAAAAGGGACAAGTAGACTCAAATCAGAGACATGTTTTGTAATGCACAGCCAGCTTTATAAATATATTGACACTATTTTCTGCAGGGAAATGAAGACAAGAGAAGTTTCCGTAGCCCTGTTCAAGGGTGCTTCCTGCTCATCCTATCTAATAGCTTGGCATTGTTTTTTGTTGACTATGTTGTGGCTACTGGAATAAATTCCTTAGGGAAACTAGGGGCATAATGCAGGGGATGGGGAACTAATTGGCCAATATGTAAGCAAAATTCCTAGTGCCAGCTCCTTCCTAATCAAGGCTACAAATCAAAAAGAACAAAGTTCAGAAATCTTGAGATCCTCCTAAAAATAAAGACTAAGGAAAATAGTGGCAGCTCAATGTGCAGCAATTACTTTATATCTGGGGAATTTCTTTCTTAGAGGAAGATGAGATCAGAGCACCTGAAGATTTAAAATGATCTTCTTAAAATGCAGGCTTGGTTGGTTTGTATGAACTGGCCAAGCTCTGCATTCTTCCCCAGCTACGAGGCATGTTGAGACTGCATCATGAAGGCATCCTTTTGCTAGGCACATATCAGGAGCTCAAAAAATGGCCATGATATTAAACTGAACAAAAATACAAAACTAATATATGGCATTTCTCCTCCTCTTCCACCTCCTCCTCCTCCCCTTCCTCTTCCTCCTCTTCCTCCTTCTTCTTCTTCTTCTTCTTCTTCTTCTTCTTCTTCTTCTTCCTATTTTCATATTTTATTAGTCACAAGGTTTAATTTATATGGCTCTATTTCATTTAGAACCTATATGGCATTTCTTATGAAAAAAGTAAAGACTTTTGGTAAATTTGCTTCATACAAAGAGGGAAGAGGATAAATATTCAGAAGTGGAATTTCTGAATCATATGGTAGTTCTATTTTTAATTTTTTGAGTAACCTCCATACTGGTTTTTATTGGATCGTGAAAATATTCATGCACTCCCATGTTCATTGCAACACTATTCACATAGCCATGAGTGGAAACAATCTAAATGTCCAACAGATGGATGGATAAAGAAAATATGGTATATATGTACAATGGGATATAATCTAGCCTTAAAAAAGAAGGAAATTCTGCAAGGTGCAACATGAATAAACCTTGAAAACATTATGCTAAGTGAAATAAGCCAGTTACAAAAAGATGAATACTGGGGTGCCTGAGTGGCTCAGGGGGATAAGCCTCTGACTCTTGATTTCAGCTCAGGTCATGATCTCACAGTTGTGAGTTGGGCTCCATGATGAAGGTGCAGCCTGCTTGGGATTCTCACTCTCTCTCTCTTTCACTACACCCTCCCTCTCTCTCTCAAAACAGACAGACAGAAAAATACTGTAGATTCTATTTACATGAAGTATCCAAAATAGTCAAATTCATAGAATCAAAGGGTTGAATTTGCCAGGGATGAGGGATCATAAAGCAAGCTGAGTGCCAAGCATAAGCTAGCATTACCCTCCCACCAGATGAGATATGTGTGACATTCCTCAGGCATTCCTGGCTGCCCAAGGACAAAGGAAAGGACAGAAAACAAATGGTTAAACTGATAGAGTCTTCATCAGTTTACAAATATCTTAGTAAATTACAAGAAAAATGTAATCTTATCAACAGCTTAATCTCCAGAAACCTATAGACTCAGTTTCCTGGAGCCCCTAGTATCACGCTCCCCTCCATAGTGATGTGGGTAACAAAGGTGAGAAGGAAATGGCAAGTAAAATTAAATGTATAACCTGCAGCCCCTTGACAAATACTTGACATAAATACAAATATGTTTCTTCAAAAAGATCACTTTTATGCACCAAAGACATCTTCAAGAATTCTTTCCTGGCCATCAGCTCCAAACCCCACGAATCCTAACATCACCCAAAACTCATCATTTGGCACCAACGTGGGGCTATGGGTCTGGATGCTGAGCTTCAGTGCAAACTTGGTGAGTACTTTCTCTCTTCTTCCTTATTCTCATTTCAGGGGCTTTGTGAGAAGTATGGTCTTACTGGAACACTTAAATTTCAATTGCTCAGGCTGGAGCATGGTCCTCTTGACTGTGGCTCTATGGGAAGGAGAAATCCTGCCTTTTGGCTGGAAGTTAGTACCCTGCACGGAATGGTAATAAGATCCAGAAACTTGATGCCTTCTCTTTGTTCTGTCCTTATACAAAGTTGTCTGTCTTGGCATGGGATGGCCACCTAAATGACTAGAACAGCTGCCAATCTTAAGACTCCCATGAGAGGTTTCCTTCTCATTGGTCTAACGTGATTCCCTTCACAAACCTGGTCTAGCCACTTCTGGCTGCAAGACCTCCACTGGGAGCTAATGGAAACCAGTACCTGATTGAATTAAAACCCACCTGGGGACCATTTCCTAGAGAAATTGGCTGTAAAGACTATATGTGTTGGAATGTTGCTCAGATCATGATGGATTTCTATCTGTGTTTTCTGTCAATGTCCTCTACTAACTAAAATTACAAAATTGGGTAATTCTCCTTGTAAAATTTTTCCAGTGTTTTCCATGGGTTAAAAATGGTGGTTTCTTGGCCTTCTCAGCAAGGCAAATTTCCTCCATTTGCCGGCACCCATTTACAGCCTAGGATGCAATGGGGAAGCAGGTGGGGGGTGACGTTACCAGCATCCCTCCTGCAGGGGCCCTTAAGTGGCTGGTCAGTGATCATAGCAACTTCATCTGAGAGATGCCTCCTGTCGCTTTGACATCTCAGGAACCTCTTAGATAGCCTGCGTGTGGGACACCACCCGGGAGTTTGGGGGATTTTCATGGTAATTGACCTTTTCTCTCTCTAGGAAGAGCATGGGAGCTTCTTCTTCATTCCCCCAAAGGGGAGAGCCCTAGGGATGCCTTTTTAACCCTCTGGAAACAATTTGGATTGAAAAATTTAAGAACAGACTGATCTCCTGCAACACTGCATGGTCTTAGTAGGATCTAGCAGTTAGATCTCTACTGCAGGAAACAGGGCAAATGCATAAAGGTACAGGCATTCACGACTCTAAATCAGCATCTGGACCAAAAGGTCTCTTGCAGAATGTGTTTGCCCAGATGTCTTTGGCTAGTAAACTCTCACCTGACATTGGATGTCTAAGCATCCTTCCCCCTGGCAGAACTCAGTCGCTGGAGGAAACAGAGGCCATCACTAACAAGGGGAGCACTGACCCATCTCTCTGTTTCTCCTCATTAGTTTCCTGGGGTTAATGGCTATAATTGGTACCAATCATGGTTAGTCTACCTCATGGCATGGACTTTAAGGAATATTCCCAAGAAGTTGCTGAAACTCCATTTGTTTCAGGGAAGATCCCTGTCCTCTCCAGCTCGACATGGACTACTTACCACTAGTTGGTAGGCCAAAAAAAAAAAAAAAAAAAAAAAAAAAAAAAAAAAAAAAAAAAAGACATGGCATCTGCTCCTCTTTTGGAGCTGACAAGCTTCAGAACTGGGAACTCTCTTGTCTGCCTTCTGCTGGCATCTCGCCTCTTCAGCCTTCCTTTCCCCATCCTCCTGTTTCTGCGTCACCTTGCATGGGGCCTGCATAATTGGTTCCTATACCACCTCAGTGCCTCAAATCCACCAGCTCCTCCTCCCACCCTCAAGGTAAAGGAGCAAAAAGCACCCACTTGGGCCACCCAATTCAGATTCCCGCACTGGTGTCCCAGGTAAAGATTGACAATGGGGAACAGAACGTCTTTTAAATGGGTGCAGGTGGAACATATTTGGTGTATTTTTTTAACTTATTTTTATTTTTTTATTTTTATTATTTTCTTTAAATGTAATTTATTTTCAAGTTGGCTAAAATACATTGTATACAGTGTGCTCTTGGTTTGGGGGTAGATTCCCATGATTCATCGCTTAAATACAACACCCAGTGTTCATCCATCAAGTGCCATTCTCAATGCCCATCACCCATTTCCCCTCCCCACTACCTCTCCATCAACCCTCAGTTTGTTCTCCATATTTAAGAGTCTCTTATGGTTTGCCTCCCTCTCTGTTTGAAACTATTTTCCCCTTCCATTTCCCCATGGTATTCTATTAAGTTTCTCAAGATCCACATATGAGTGAAAACATATGATATCTTTCTCAGACTGACTTATTTCATTTAGCATAACATCCTCCAGTTCCATCCACGTTGTTGCAAATGGCAGAATTTCATTCTTTCTCATCGCCAATTAGTATTCAATTGTATATATAAGCCACATCTTCTTTATCCATTCATCAGTTGATGGACATCTGAACTCTTTCCAAATTTGGCTATTGTTGAAAGTGCTGCTATAAACATTGGGATACATGTGCCCCTATGAATCAGCACTCTTGCATCTTTGAATAAATTCCTAGTAGTACTATTGCTAAGTTGTAAAGTAGTTCTATTTTTAATTTTTTGAGCAACCTTCACACTGTTTTCCAGAGTGGCTGCAACAGTTTGCATTCCCACCAACAGTGCATGAGGGTTCCCATTTCTCTGCATGCTCACCAGCATCTTTTGTTTCCTGAGTTGTTAATTTTAGCCACTCTGACCTGTGTGAGGTGGCATCTCAACATGGTTTTGATTTGTATTTGCCTGATGATGAGTGATGTTGAGCATCTTTTCATGTGTCTGTTGACCATCTGGATGTCTTCTTTGGAAAAGAGTGTATTAATTCCTTCTGCCCATTTTTTTCACTGGATTATTTGCGTTTTGTGTGATGAGTTGGATAAGTTCTTTATAGATTTTGCATACTAACCTTTTATCTGATGTGTCATTTGCAAATATCTTCTCCCATTTCATCTGCTGCCTTTTAGTTTTGTTAATTGTTTGCTTTGCAGTGCAGAAGCTTTTTATCTTGATGAGGTTCCAATAGTTCACTTTTGCTTTTATGCCCCTTGCCTTCAGAGATGTGTCAAGCAAGAAATTGCTGTGGCTGAGGTCACAGAGGTTTTTTTCCTGCTTTCTGCTCCAGGGTTTTGATGGTTTCCTGTCTCACATTTAGGTCTTTCATACATTTTGAGCTTATTTTTGTGTATGGTGTAAGAAAGTGGTCTAGTTTTATTCTTCTGCATGTTGCTGTCCAGTTCTCATGGCACCATTTGCTCAAGACACTGTCTTTTTTTCCATTGGATACTCTTTCCTGCTTTGTCAAATATTAGTTGGCCATACATTTGGGGTCCAATTCTTGGTTCTCTATTCTATTCCATTGGTTTATGTGTCTGTTTTTGTGCCAATACCACACTGTCTTTACAGCTTTGTGGTGGAGGCTAAAATCTGGGATTGTGATGCCTCCCACTTTGTTTTTTTTTCTTCAATATTACTTTGGCTATTTGGGGTCTTTTGTGACTCCATACAAATTTTAGGATTGTTTTTTCTAGCTTTCAGAAGAGTGCTGGTGCAATTTTGATTGGGATTGCATTGAATGTGGAGATTTCTTTGTTTAGTAATATTTTAACAGTATCTTTTTTTCTTCCAATCCATGAGCATGGGATACTTTTCCCATTTCTTTGTGTTTTCTTCAATTTCTTTCATAAGTTTTCTATAGTTTTCAGTATACAGATTTTTTACATCGTTGGTTAGGTTTAGTCCCAGGTATTTCATGGTTCTTGGTGCAATTGTAAATGGGATCAATTTCTTGAGTTCTCTTTTGGTCACATCATTATTGGTGCATAGAAATGCAACCGATTTCTGTACATTGATTTTGTATCCTGCGACTTTGATGAATTCATGTATCAGTTCTAGCAGCTTTTTGCTGGAGTCCTTTTGGTTTTCCATGTAGAGTATCATGCCATCTGTGAAAAGTGAAGTTTGACTTCTTTGCCAGTTTGAATGCTTTTGGTTTCTTTCTTTTTTTTTTTTTTTTTTTTTTTTTTTGGTCTGATTGCTGAGGCTCGGACTTCCAACACTACATTAAACAGCAGTGCTGAGAGTGGATATCCCTGTTATGTTCCTGATCTTAGGGGAAAAGCTCTCAGTTTTTCCCCATTGAGGATGGTATTAGCTGTGGGCTTTTCATAAATGGCTTTTATGATGTTTAAGTATGCTCCTTCTATCCCTACTTTCTTGAGGGTTTTTATTAAGAAAGGATGCTGTATTTTGTCAAATGCTTTTTTTGCATCTATTACAGAATCGTATGGTTCTTATACTTTTTCTATTAATGTGATGTATCACATTGATTGATTGTGAATATTGAGCCAACCCTGCAACCCAGGAATGAATCCCACTTGATCATGGTGAATAATTCTTTTTGTATGCTGTTGATTTCAAAATGCTAGTATCTTGTTGAGAATTTTTGCATCCATGTTGTTCATCAAGGATATTGACCTCTAACTCTCCTTTTTATTGGGGTCTCTGTCTGGTTTTGGAATTAAGGTTATGCTGGCTTCGTAGGATGAGTTCGGAAGCTTTCTTCCATTTCTATTTTTTGGAACAGCTTGAGCAGGATAAGTAATAACTCTGCTTTAAATGTCTGTTAGAATTCCCCTGGGAAACAATCTGGTCCAGGACTCTTATTTGTTGGGAGAGTTTTGGTAACTGATTCAATTTCTCACTGGTTATGGGTCTGTTCAAATTTTCTATTTCTTCCCATTTGAGTTTTGGTAGTGTGTGGATATCTAGGAATTTGTCCATTTCTTCCAGATTGCCCAGTTTGTTGGCATATAATTTTTCATAGTATTCTCTGATAATTGTTTGTATTTCTGTGGTGTTGGTTGTGATCTGTTTTTTTTTTCATTCTTTATTTTATCAATTTGGTTCCTTTCTCTTTTCTTTTCTAGAAGTTTGGCTAGGGGGTTATCAATTTTGTTTATTTTTTTCAAAAACCAGCCTTAGATTCATTGATCTGTTCTACTATTCTTTTGGATTCTATATTGTTTATTTCTGCTCTAATATTTATTATTTCTCTTCTTCTACTGGCCTTGGAATTTCTTTGTTGTTCTGCTTCTAGTTCCCTTAGGTTAGCTGTTAGATTTAGTATTTGGGATTTTTTATGTTTCTTGAGATAGGTCTGGATTACAATGTATTTTCCTCTTAGGACTGCCTTTGCTGCATCCCAAAGGGTTTACACTGTCATGTTTTCATTTTCATTTGCTTCCATATATTTTTTAATTTCTTCTTTAGTTGCCTGGTTGACCCCTTCATTCTTTAGTAGGATGTTCTTTAACCTCCATGTATTTGGAGGTTTTCCAAACTTTTTCTTGTGGTCGATTTCAAATTTCATAGCATTGCAATCTGAAAATATGCATGGTATGATCTCAATTCTTTTACATTTGTTGAGGGCTTTTTTGTGACAAGTATGTGGTCTGTCTTGGAGAATGTTCCATGTGCACTCAAGAGGAATGTGTAGTCTGCTGCTTTAAGATGAAAACTTTTTAATGTATCTGTCAAGTCCATCTGGTCCAGTGTATCATTCAGGGCCGTTTCTTTATTAATTTTTGCCTGGATGATCTGTCCATTCTTGTAAGTGGAGTAGAAAGTCCTCTACGATTACCGTATTCTTATCAATAAGACTGCTTATGTTTGGAATTAATTTATTTATATATTTGGGTTTTCCAAATGGGTACATACACACTTATAACTGTTAGTTCTTGATGGATAGACCCCTTAATTGTGATATAATATCCTTCTTCATCTCTTATTACAGCCTTTAGTTTAAAATCTAGTTTGTCTGATATAAGTATGGCTACTCCAGCTTTCTTCTGACTTCCAGTAGCATGATGGATTGTTCTCCATCCCATCACTTCCAATATGAAGGTGTCCTCAGGGCTAAAATGAGTCTCTTGTAGACAGTATATAGATGGATCTTGGTTTTTTATCCTATGTCTTTTGATTGGAAAATTTAGTCTATTTACATTCAGTGTTCTGATTGAGAGGTATGGATTTTGAGTCATTGTGTTATTTGTAGGTTTCATTCTTGTGGTGATGTCTCTGGTCCTTTGTAGTCTTTGCAGCATTCCACTTACAGAGTTCCCCTTAGGATCTCTTGCAGGACTGCATTAGTGGTCATGAACTCTTTCAGTTTTTGTTTATCTGGGAAGGCCTTTTTCTCTCCTTCTATTCTGAATGACAGCCTTGCTGGATAAAGGATTCTTGGCTGCATATTTTTCCTATTCAGCACACTTAATATTTCCTGCCAGTCCTTTCTGGCCTGCCAAGTTTCAGTGGACAGGTCTGCTACTACCCTTATTTTTCTAGCCTTGTAGGTTAAGGTCCTTTTGTCCCTAGCTGCTTTCAGAATTCTCTCTTTATCTTTGTATTTTGCCAGTTTCACTATGATATGCTGTGGAGAAGACCTATTCTTTTTACATCTGAAGGGATATCTCTGTGCCTCCTGGATTTGGATGTCTGCTTCTTTTCCCGGGTTAGGGAAGTTCACAGCTATAATTTGTTCAAGTAAACCTTCTGTCCCTTTCTCTCTCTCTCTTCTTCTGGAACTCCTATGATGCTGATATTACATTTCATTGAATCACTTAGTTCTCTAATTCTCCCCTCATGCTGTAGTATTCTTTATCTTTTTCTCAGCTCCATCCTTTTCCATAATTCTATCTTCTATTTCACTTATTCTCCCCTCTGCCTCTTCCATCATTGCTGTCACTGCATCTGGCTTATTTTGCACCTCATTTATAGCATTTCTTAATTTGTTGTGACTGTTTTTCAGTTCTTTGATCTCTGCAGCAATCAATTCTTTACTGTCATCTATGCTTTTTTCAAGCCCAGCGATTAATCTTATGAATATTCTTCTAAATTCTTGCTCAGATATATTGTTTATATATGATTTGATCAATTCTTTAGCTGTCATTTCTTCCTGGAATTTCTTTTGAGGAGAATTCTTCCGTTTATTCATTTTGGTTCATTTTCTGTCCTTATGTGTTTTAAAAGCTTGCTATGTGCGCTGCACCTGAAAGCACTACTATATTAAAGAAGGGTCATAAACTGTTCAGGTCCTGGCCCTTCAAGATGTGTTTTTGGAGTGTGCTACATGCTCTCTGTTGTCACTCTGGTTGTTTTATCTCTCTACTTGTAGTGGTGGTTTGGGGCTTCCATCAGGTGTTCTTTGATTTGTTTGTTGAAGTTACCCTGGAAAAAATTTTTTAAAAGAAAAATAAAAGGGGTGTTGCTGGTGGTGGAAGAAGTCTTATCCCATAGAAAGAGATAAATTATAGGATCCAGGAAAAAGAAAAGAAAATAAATTGGCCAGGCAGAGAAACTACACAGTTTAATCCAAGAGAGAGGGGAAAATAAAGAAGGAGATACAGAAGCAGTATGAAAAAAATAGATTAAATATATTGGCTTAAACCAAACAGCAACCAGAATAACCAGACTAGAGAAGGGAAAAAAATAAAAGTAAGAAAAGGAAGAAAAAAAGAAATAATTAAAATAAGAATTGACCAAGAACTAAATCAGAAAATGCAAAACTGCTGGGTGCCTTAGAACGAGTGGCTGCACTGGTTTGGAGGAGAAACTGTTTAGTTGGTCAGTGTCAATCTTGCTCCAGTAGATACACAGTTACCAGATGCAGATGAGCTTGGCTTGGTGTAGGTAGGTCCCACTTCCACTGTGGGCCCCTTTTCCATTCCCTGAAGCCCCACTTTGTTGATAAGGGTGAGAAAAATGATGACACCAAGTTTCTCCTCCCCAGATTAGGTGTCCCAACACACTCTGTTTAGGCTGTCTTCACAGTGCTGTGCAGGAGCAAGCCAACTGTTTTTTTTTTTTCCACTCCACAGTCTCCTGTGCTTCCCAGTCACTCAGCTGGGAATCAAACCCCAGTGTCTTAATGAATCCTTCTCTGCCCACCCTGGTTCCAGGGAAATGCCACTCCACCCAGCCAACAAAGGGTCTTTGGTTCCTTGCAGTGCCATGCGGGCATGAGGGAGGCAGTTTGTCCCACTCCACAGTCTGCTGCACCTCCCTGGCACTCAGCCATGATTCAAACTCTGATGTCTTAAAGGATCCCACTCCACCTTGCTGACAAAGTGCCTCTGGCTGGCAAGCTCCTGCAGGGTCTTTTTTTCCTTGGAATGGCTCTTTGCCTTCTTCCCACAGCACTGAAGGGAGATGACTGTTTTCTCTGACTGTGGACTGTGCCTCTGAGCCAGTTCCCAAGACTGGGGCTGGCTCCCTCCTCCCCAGGTGTGCAAACAGGGCAGCTAACCCCAGTGTGGAAAAAGTTCCACAGTTAGAAATTGGATCTCTCCATCTTTTCTGATACCCGGTCCATGGTTTTTCTCTTGTCCAAATACAATCCTGCACTTCCACAGGCTCTCTTTCTCTTACTTTTGTCTCTCCACAGAAGGGGATCCCTCCCTCCTGTGCTTACACCACCCATTTTATCTCTCCCAGTTTGAAATCTCACACCTATGGCCTTTCAAGTTGTCCCCATGGGCCCCTGGAGATGTCTCTCCATATTTGGTGTTTAAGTTAATTTAAGTTTGTGGGTTTAATTAAGATAGGCCTGTCTTTAAAGTTATCAGCATTAAGTATAAAACTTATTCTACCTAGGTTTGCTGAAGGTCAAATAAGCTTATGTTACCTCTGTTGCAATTTGCTAGCAAAAAGATGACTTAAAATAGTGGTTAATTTTGTCTGTCTTAAAGTTTTAATTGGTAATAGTTAAGATAGCTTTCAAAGTCTTTGGTAATCTGACACTTGAATACATTGGATTCGATTCTTGGGACATCTAGGTCTTTTCCAAATTGAATAGTGTGCTAAAGCATTGAGTCCTAAATGTAGGTTTGCACTTTTGACTTATTGTAGAGAAACTAAGGATATTTGGGTGTTGGAAAACATGTTTTGTGCTTAGTTGATTCATGAATTTGCCATCTAAAGAATTCTGGTGTAATAGTTCACAATTGGTTAATAAGTTTTCACTGGAGATTAAGGTTTCTAAGAGTTAAAATTCTGCTAAATATAATTAAGACAGATGGAAATAAGGGAAACAACTCTATATGTAAAAAGTAGGAGGTAGGTAAAAAAGATATGAGAAATGGAAATACATTTTTGTTGAAGGTGAAAGAAAGTAATTTTGTCATAAATAAGATTGATTGAAGAGAAATGTCTTGGGACAATATTTGAAAGAAAAGGAAACTTGTAGAAGGTTTGTGAAGAGAAGGCTTTGGAAAAAAATATTATGTGTGGTTAGGACAGACTGAGGATGCAGTGAATGGATTTTAAAATACACTGGTATAATATTAAAATTCTGCTCTTCTCTATGTTAAAAAAAAGGTTTTCTTGGATTGTTGATCTGCTCTTGATAAGAAAATGTAAACAAAGTTGTTTTTTTTCCTCTTTTGTTTGCCAGAAAAACCAAAGCTTTGTTTGGTCTTTATCAGGTCTTCCATTACTTAAAGTTAAAACTTTTCAATATTAAAAGAATAAAGTTTTACTAACAACTATATAACCCTGCATATTTGCTTTTAAAATCTCTTATTGCCACCTTGGTTAAATAAATAATTAAGACTTGTAATAATCTGTAATCCTATTTAGGATGTGCTTGATAACTTTCTAAGGTTTTAACAAACTTCCCAGGATTTAAAATGTAAATGAAGCCCTTTTGACCAATCAGGTTTATTTGGTATGTAAAGTTACTCTAGAAACACTGTCAAACAAATAATGGTAAACCTTAAGTTGTATTGCTTCAGTAAATGCTAGAACTGCTCAAATATAAATGCAATTCTTGAAGTTTTAATATGTTTGGGTAATAAGGTCATCACTTGATATTTTGATTATCAAAGGGTTACATGTCACAGAAATAACCAGATTACCTTGTCAATTGCATCATAATAAACTCTCATCAGATTGTTAACCATGTCCATTTTTTAATCTTTTGTCATTTATAGTTATTGTTCTTATTCTCTTAAAAAACATGTTTTATCTTCAAGGAGATTTATAAGGACTTTTGGGAGTATGTATTTGGCATCTTTAAAATTAATACTAAAATGGGTAAGAATTTCCAGAATTAAAAGCTGAATTTGAACTGAACAAAAATTAGTAACATGGGACTAAATGAACTAAAGAAGATGGTTATAGTTTTGTGAGTCTTGTTTTGAAGTATTGCTGGTTCTCTAATGTTAGCTCTTCTAGATTAAGGAAACCCTCTCTTAAGATATCTGTGATATACAAAAATTTGATAAAGTATTCATTTGTAAACTGAAGCATTTAAATTTTCTTTCTACCTAAACTCTCTGGAATTCAAAAACTCTCAGTGAGTATTCTTTCTTTTATGGCAATTACAATCATTTGCATAAGTTCAATAAGAATCTTCTCCTTGTAACAGGACACCTTTGGAAATATTGGTTATTTTACCAAGGCCTTGATTTGAATGTCATATTTGAGAGTCATGCATAGACTCAGATATGACCAAACAGCTCTAAGGGCTAAGGTTGACTTTATGAAACATGGAGCCATAAAGCCCCTTGGAAATGGCCTGATACCTTACTTGCAGAGTTACCAGCAGCCTTACTGGGTGAGTAAAGAATGTCACTTCCTGGCTGGTGCAGGAACCTCAGGATATCTCAGGGACCTTATAAAGAGGAATTCGCCCAAATCTACAGATATTATAGTCATGTTTGATGGCAAGTATGTGGTTTGGCTTCTGGCCTGGAGAGGCTACTAAAAGTCAATCTAGAGATTCCTTATTAAAAGTTCCAGTAAAGCAAATTATAAAACATCTATATGATCACTATTCTTGCTGAACTTATGTAAATAATTAGGCCAAGTTTATTAAAATTAAGCTTGTTCTATAAGCGAATTAGTCTTCATTTGTCTGTTTCTGGAAATGAGGGTTTTTAGAGAGAAAAATTATGTTTCAGTAACACACCTGTATGGATGTTAAGTTCTAGTTCTGATTGTATTTAAATGTTTTTTGTTTGCCTAAACTAGACAACTTGAGGTAAACTTCAGAAAAATTGTCACAACAATAGCACAGGTATGGACAATCTTCTTGTTTGTTGTTCTGTGGAAATAGTAACATGACCCCATAGACATATGATTATTTAAACAACTGTAAAATGGAATAGATTCCCCTGACAATTGTATATAAAGTCTTTTCTCACTGTACACCAATCAATAGATAACGACTATAGTTCTTTATTAAATTATTCACTTGAGACTAGGTTAATTCCTACATCTCTAAATGAATATGCAAACTATATCTTCTCTAAGCCTGATCTGACAGTTCCTAGAAACCCTCCCCATACAAACCTAGAAAACCTGGCTTATTTAGAAGATTGAAAGTCTAATACAACAGGTGATTCAACTCCTAAGTGGAAGTGCCCCTACTGGGTTATATTATGTACTCCCACTGCGGTAAAATTAGAGGGACACTCTTCATGGACTCATATCTAGAATAAAGCATCTACCTTCATTACAGAAAAACAATGAGCAAACTTATACACCTTATTCCTGTGAACCTTTGAAAGACCTCAAACTCCTCTTTAAAGAAAATTGATGGTTGTCCCTTTCTTTTTCATTCTCCTTTCCCCAATTTATACTGACAATTCCTTATTAAAGTGGACCATTCCAAAGAATCACGAGACACATTTGAATTACAAACCAGAAAACTCCATGTGATTCCTGCTGTCTGTTCCCACTCTATCTGAAGATGCTTCAAGCCTGACATCTAAAAAAAATCTCACCAGCAGCACTGGCAGACACTGGGTTTGTAATCTGCTCTAACCATTAACCTATATTTTGTTTCGATAAAAATGCCTTTTATTAATTACTTGACTGCTTACTAAACAAAACAGAGGGTATATGATGGCAAAACACCACCTGTTACACAATTAAGGCATTAAATGACTCTCAAAATAACATTATAGTATTAAATACTGAAATAACTCTAATGAATGAAATAGTTCTATAAAATAAAACAGGATTAGATGTCTTAACTGTGCACAAGGTAGAACCTGTGCTTTCATAAAAACCATGCTATGTGTACCTTCCAGATTACAACAAAAATATTTCTGGATTTGTGACATGAATACTCAAATTAGCACTTTTAAAATTCTCTGTTTTCTTTAATGATTGGCTAACCTCCTGGACTGGAGGATTTTTATCAACTACTATTTGGGCTTCTCTTTATTGTTATTCTAATTGTGTTTTGTTGTTTTTGCCCATGTCTCTCTGTCTAGTGCCAAGACTCCATCACTGCAATAGCTTCAAGCCAACAGAGGATCCTTTCTACTCAAGACGGCTCATGTATGTTGTCCGTGTTGGATTCAGCTGCCTCTGTGTTTGTAAATCCCCTAAATGTTCCCTGACTGACCAATATTGACCCATATAGGTAGGGACATCTCTACACCCTTATTTGGCAGAAAGAAGCTACAGAAAATGAGACCTTCCACCTTCAATAACCTTAAAGATTTAAGGGTCAAAATTGTTGGGAGGGCATGATGAGGGGCCATAAAGCAAGCTGAGTGCCAAGCACAAACTAGCATTATGCCAGCCCCCTGCCATCCCACCCAGGTGGACTACGTATGACATTCCTCAGGCACTCCTGGCTGCCCAAGCACAAAGGACAGGACAGAAAACAAATGGTTAAACTGATAGAGTCTCCATCAGTTTACATATATCTTAGTAAATTACAAGAAAAAGGCAATCTTATCAATAGCCTAATCTCCAGAAATCTATAGGCTCAGTTTCCTGGAGCCCTTAGTATTACCCACCCCCCACCCCCCCATAGTGATGTCGGCAACAAAGGCAAGAAAGAAATGGCAGGTAAAATTAAATTTCCTTATAAGCTGCAACCCATTGACAAATATTTGAGGCAAATACAGAGTATAATATTTCTTCAGGAACCCCCTACCATCCTAATGTTAATGCCTTACTAGAGAAAAAACAACCTTAGCTTGACAATAGCAAGGTCTCAGGTATCTTAGGAGTCCGCTTTAGCATATCAAACTCCTTCTGGAAGCCTCCTTTTTGTCTTTACTTCCCCCAATTCTATAGTATATAACCAGTCACTTTTCATAACCCCAGTGCATCTCTTTCTGCACAGGTGTTCTGTCCCTATGCTTTAATAAAATCACCTTTCTGCACCAAAGATGTCTTCAAGAATTCTTTCTTGGCAGTCAGCTCTGAACCCCACGAACCCCACCATCACCCCAAAACCTCATCACCAGTGTCTGTGGGAAGGCAAATAGGGACATTTCAACACACATAAAGTATCAGTCAAGCTGATGTAATTTGAAGTTTTGGGGTTTGGAGCGGATGGCCAAGAAAATTCTTGAGACGTCTTTGGTACAAAAAGGTAGTTTTATTAAAGCATGGGGACAGGACCCATGGGCAGAAAGAGCTGCACCACAGTCACAAAGGTGACTGATTATATAAAACTTTCTATCCTATGGAGGAGAGGGCAAAATCAGTGTCCCAGAATATTGAATCTATAGATCTCTGGAAGTTTGGTTACTGATAAAATTGTTTTTTTCCCCTTGTAAATCATTTAGACAGTTGAAAACTAATAAAGACTCATGTCCTATATGACTGTGATCTCTATCAGTTAGCCACTTGTTTTTCCTCTAGCAAAGCATTAAGTCAACTGGGCATGCCTGGAGGAATGTCACTCTGCTGTCTCAAGGACTTGTCAATGGGCTGTAGGTTGTAAGGAAACTTAATTTTCCACTTGCCTGTGTTTTGCACATCAAATCAAGGTGAATAAACTCTAGAGATATGCTGTACAGCATTGTGCCTGTAGATAACAATACCATCTTGTACACTTTAAAATATGTTAAGAGGAAAGATCACAACATTAGTGTTCTTACCATTATAAAATAAAATTAAGAAAGAAAGGAAGGAGTAAAAAAAAGAAAAGAAAGAAAAAAGAGAGAGAGGGAGGGAGGGAGGAAGGAGGGAGGGAAGGAAGAAAGGAAAGAAAGAAAGAAAGAAAGGAAGAAAGAAAGAAAGAAAGAGAAAGATCAAGTTTATGAAGGAGAAGCCTATGGGTTGTCTGTGAGGAAAAAGCAAATGGCTGAATCCTGTTCTGTCAGAAGCATGGGAAAGGCCAGTGGGGCTTGTATGGAAATGCTAAAGGGGAGCTGATATTCAGAACCGACTCCAGTGCACAAATACCAAATACCTCAAATACTGTGTGCTCCTCAGTGACTTTGGTTGATCACTCAGAACCTACAGTGGCTTGTCAAGACTGTCTCTTTAAATTCAGTTATAGTTTCTTCCCAGGAGCCTATCCTATTTCTACTGAAGATCTCTGGGTTTCCTTTCTTCTCACTTCATGCTGGTGAGAATGATCTCTTGCAATTCAAGAAAAGAGGGTCAGGGGGAGAGGTGCTTATTCCTGGCTTCTCTTTGACTCTCTTTTCAAAGGAAGGAAACAAATAGGATAAAATGGGCATAGGGAAGAAGCAAAACATTTATTTTTTGATGGAATAGATTTCAAGTAGCTTTCTAAAATAAGAACAGGTTGTGCCAAATCCAGGTTATAAAATTCATGTGTTTTAAGTAGCCTATTTTAAATGTTGTAACCACCTGGAAATGTGAGCAGAAAGGAATCTATTTATTTCACAGTCACCAAAGACTCTATCATCTTTTGCTTTTTCCCACATTTAGCTACAAGGGTATACACATATTTCTGAAACCTCAGGGTCTTGCAACCCCCCTCTGGCCCCCACATCAATACCTGAAACACAGATGAGCAGAGAACAGACAGTAAATTTATATGTGTGTGGTTTCCTCTGAAAAATGGAAAACATGTACCATGCTCTCTCAGGTCACACTTGTTTGATTTTTCCAACAATTTAAGCTGACTATGGGTCCAGCAACATACCAGAGATACCCAGAGACAAGAACAATGCACTGTTTTAAAATAAGGACAAAAGGTCAGAGAAAGAAGGGTTGAGTGGACACAGCATTTGAACTCAGCACAGACAGACCTCATTTCTGTGTCAGTGGAGTCATTCTTTGCAATTCTCTTTCTCTCCCTGTGAGGTTCTCAAACCACCCTATCAAACTGAGCTGGAACTAAACCAGGTGCTTTAGGAGAGACCTGCCCCGTATTGCCTTGTAACAGGCAACCTGGAGGGATTTCTACCATCTTATGTATTTAACTTACCAGCAGTTTCTTTGCTTTCTTGATCACCTTCTTTTCAGCTTTCTATTTTACTGATGAGTTTTCTTTATTCCCATATTATTCCAACTGATTTGGAAGTTATACATCCCATTTAAGTTCTTTGAGAGATTATTCTTAACTGTTTAACAGAATTATTTAATATAGCCGAAACTTAATAGATATATCTGTTCTAACCCATAGAATACAAGACTCTTAATCTCTGTTCCTTTTAAATTCTTATCATCTTCTATGTTTATTGTTTCCCAATATTTAGATCTATTGCTTTACTAAAACTTACCCAGATCAGCTTTAATGTTATTATTTATAAACAATACTCATTTGGGTTTGCCAACATATTTATGGAGTTCTTTATTTGTTGTTTTCAGTGTCCTACTCTTTCTCTTTTAAATTAATTTCCTTTTTGCTGAAGTTCAAGCTTTAGTTATTTTTTTATTTTTTTTTATTTTTTTTATTTTATTTTTTATTTTTTATTTTTTTTTATTTTTTAATATATGAAATTTACTGTCAAATTGGTTTCCACACAACACCCAGTGCTCATCCCAAAAGGTGCCCTCCTCAATACCCATCACCAACCCTGCCTTCCCTCCCACCCCCCATCAACCCTCAATTTGTTCTCAGTTTTTAACAGTCTCTTATGCTTTGGCTCTCTCCCACTCTAACCTCTTTTTTTTTTTTCCTTCCCCTCCCCCATGGGTTTCTGTTATGTTTCTCAGGATCCACATAAGAGTGAAACCATATGGTATCTGTCTTTCTCTGTATGGCTTATTTCACTTAGCATCACACTCTCCAGTTCCATCCATGTTGCTACAAAAGGCCATATTTCATTTTTTCTCATTGCCACGTAGTATTCCATTGTGTATATAAACCACAATTTCTTTATCCATTCATCAGTTGATGGACATTTAGGCTCTTTCCATAATTTGGCTAT
Source organism: Panthera uncia (assembly GCF_023721935.1). Lineage (NCBI taxonomy): Eukaryota > Metazoa > Chordata > Mammalia > Carnivora > Felidae > Panthera > Panthera uncia. Next base: position 119,622,029 of record NW_026057582.1, read on the forward strand.
TGTTGAGAGTGCCGCTATAAACATTGGGGTACAGGTGCCCCTATGCATCAGTACTCCTGTATCCCTTGGATAAATTCCTAGCAGTGCTATTGCTGGGTCATAGGGTAGGTCTATTTTTAATTTTCTGAGGAACCTCCACACTGCTTTCCAGAGCGGCTGCACCAATTTGCATTCCCACCAACAGTGCAAGAGGGTTCCTGTTTCTCCACATCCTCTCCAGCATCTATAGTCTCCTGATTTCTTCATTTTGGCCACTCTGACTGGCGTGAGGTGATATCTGAGTGTGGTTTTGATTTGTGTTTCCCTGATAAGGAGCGACGTTGAACATCTTTTCATGTGCCTGTTGGCCATCCGGATATCTTCTTTAGAGAAGTGTCCATTCATGATTTTCTGCCCATTTCTTCACTGGGTTATTTGTTTTTCGGGTGTGGAGTTTGATGAGCTCTTTATAGATTTTGGATACTAGCCCTTTGTCCGATGTGTCATTTGCAAATATCTTTTCCCATTCCGTTGGTTGCCTTTTAGTTTTGTTGGTTGTTTCCTTTGCTGTGCAGAAACTTTTTATCTTCATAAGGTCCCAGTAATTCACTTTTGCTTTTAATTCCCTTGCCTTTGGGGATGTGCCGAGTAAGAGATTGCTACGGCTGAGGTCAGAGAGGTCTTTTCCTGCTTTCTCCTCTAAGGTTTTGATGGTTTCCTGTCTCACATTCAGGTCCTTTATCCATTTTGAGTTTATTTTTGTGAATGGTGTGAGAAAGTGGTCTAGTTTCAACCTTCTGCATGTTGCTGTCCAGTTCTCCCAGCACCATTTGTTAAAGAGACTGTCTTTTTTCCATTGGATGTTCTTTCCTGCTTTGTCAAAGATGAGTTGGCCATACGTTTGTGGGTCTAGTTCTGGGGTTTCTATTCTATTCCATTGGTCTATGTGTCTGTTTTTATGCCAATACCATGCTGACTTGATGATGACAGCTTTGTAGTAGAGGCTAAAGTCTGGGATTGTGATGCCTCCTGCTTTGGTCTTCTTCTTCAAAATTACTTTGGCTATTCGGGGCCTTTTGTGGTTCCATATGAATTTTAGGATTGCTTGTTCTAGTTTCGAGAAGAATGCTGGTGCAATTTTGATTGGGATTGCATTGAATGTGTAGATAGCTTTGGGTAGTATTGACATTTTGACAATATTTATTCTTCCAATCCATGAGCAGGGAATGTCTTTCCATTTCTTTATATCTTCTTCAATTACCTGCATAAGCTTTCTATAGTTTTCAGCATACAGATCTTTTACATCTTTGGTTAGATTTATTCCTAGGTATTTTATGCTTCTTGGTGCAATTGTGAATGGGATCAGTTTCTTCATTTGTCTTTCTGTTGCTTCATTGTTAGTGTATAAGAATGCAACTGATTTCTGCACATTGATTTTGTATCCTGCAACTTTGCTGAATTCATGTATCAGTTCTAGCAGACTTTTGGTGGAGTCTATCGGATTTTCCATGTATAATATCATGTCATCTGCAAAAAGCGAAAGCTTGACTTCGTCTTTGCCAATTTTGATGCCTTTGATTTCCTTTTGTTGTCTGATTGCTGATGCTAGAACTTCCAGCACTATATTAAACAACAGCGGTGAGAGTGGGCATCCCTGTCGTGTTCCTGATCTCAGGGAAAAAGCTCTCAGTTTTTCCCCGTTGAGGATGATGTTAGCTGTGGGCTTTTCATAAATGGCCTTTATGATCTTTAAGTATGTTCCTTCTATCCCGACTTTCTCAAGGGTTTTTATTAAGAAAGGGTGCTGGATTTTGTCAAAGGCCTTTTCTGCATCGATTGACAGGATCATATGGTTCTTCTCTTTTTTGTTGTTAATGTGATGTATCACGTTGATCGATTTGCGAATGTTGAACCAGCCCTGCATCCCAGGAATGAATCCCACTTGATCATGGTGAATAATTCTTTTTATATGCTGTTGAATTCGATTTGCTAGTATCTTATTAAGAATTTTTGCATCCATATTCATCAGGGATATTGGCCTGTAGTTCTCTTTTTTTACTGGGTCTCTGTCTGGTTTAGGAATCAAAGTAATACTGGCTTCATAGAATGAGTCTGGAAGTTTTCCTTCCCTTTCTATTTCTTGGAATAGCTTGAGAAGGATAGGTATTATCTCTGCTTTAAATGTCTGGTAGAACTCCCCTGGGAAGCCATCTGGTCCTGGACTCTTATTTGTTGGGAGATTTTTGATAACCGATTCAATTTCTTCACTGGTTATGGGTCTGTTCAAGCTTTCTCTTTCCTCCTGATTGAGTTTTGGAAGAGTGTGGGTGTTTAGGAATTTGTCCATTTCTTCCAGGTTGTCCAATTTGTTGGCATATAATTTTTCATAGTATTCCCTGATAATTGTTTGTATCTCTGAGGGATTGGTTGTAATCATTCCATTTTCATTCATGATTTTATCTATTTGGGTCATCTCCCTTTTCTTTTTGAGAAGCCTGGCTAGAGGTTTGTCAATTTTGTTTATTTTTTCAAAAAACCAACTCTTGGTTTCGTTGATCTGCTCTACAGTTTTTTTAGATTCTATATTGTTTATTTCTGCTCTGATCTTTATTATTTCTCTTCTTCTGCTGGGTTTAGGCTGCCTTTGCTGTTCTGCTTCTATTTCCTTTAGGTGTGCTGTTAGATTTTGTATTTGGGATTTTTCTTGTTTCTTGAGATAGGCCTGGATTGCAATGTATTTTCCTCTCAGGACTGCCTTCGCTGCATCCCAAAGCGTTTGGATTGTTGTATTTTCATTTTCGTTTGTTTCCATGTATATTTTAATTTCTTCTCTAATTGCCTGGTTGACCCACTCATTCATTAGTAGGGTGTTCTTTAACCTCCATGCTTTTGGAGGTTTTCCAGACTTTTTCCTGTGGTTGATTTCAAGCTTCATAGCATTGTGGTCTGAAAGTATGCATGGTATAATTTCAATTCTTGTAAACTTATGAAGGGCTGTTTTGTGACCCAGTATATGATCTATCTTGGAGAATGTTCCATGTGCACTCGAGAAGAAAGTATATTCTGTTTCTTTGGGATGCAGAGTTCTAAATATATCTGTCAAGTCCATCTGATCCAATGTATCATTCAGGGCCCTTGTTTCTTTATTGACTGTGTGTCTAGATGATCTATCCATTTCTGTAAGTGGGGTGTTAAAGTCCCCTGCAATGACCACATTCTTATCAATAAGGTTGCTTATGTTTATGAGTAATTGTTTTATATATCTGGGGGCTCGGGTATTTGGCGCATAGACATTTATAATAGTTAGCTCTTCCTGGTGGATAGACCCTGTGATTATTATATAATGCCCTTCTTCATCTCTTGTTACAGCCTTTAATTTAAAGTCTAGTTTGTCTGATATAAGTATGGCTACTCCAGCTTTCTTTTGGCTTCCAGTAGCATGATAAATAGTTCTCCATCCCCTCACTCTCAATCTAAAGGTGTCCTCAGATCTAAAATGAGTCTCTTGTAGACAGCAAATAGATGGGTCTTGTTTTTTTATCCATTCTGATACCCTATGTCTTTTAGTTGGCGCATTTAATCCATTTACATTCAGTGTTATTATAGAAAGATATGGGTTTAGAGTCATTGTGATGTCTGTATGTTTTATGCTTGTAGTGATGTCTCTGGTACTTTGTCTCACAGGATCCCCCTTAGGATCTCTTGTAGGGCTGGTTTCGTGGTGACAAATTCCTTCAGTTTTTGTTTGTTTGGGAAGACCTTTATCTCTCCTTCTATTCTAAATGACAGACTTGCTGGATAAAGGATTCTCGGCTGCATATTTTTTCTGTTTAGCACACTGTAGATATCGTGCCAAGCCTTTCTGGCCTGCCAAGTTTCAAAGGAGAGATCAGTCACGAGTCTTATAGGTCTCCCTTTATAAGTGAGGGCACGTTTATCCCTTGCTGCTTTCAGAATTTTCTCTTTATCCTTGTATTTTGCCAGTTTCACTATGATATGTCGTGCAGAAGATCGATTCAAGTTACGTCTGAAGGGAGTTCTCTGTGCCTCTTGGATTTCAATGCCTTTTTCCTTCCCCAGTTCAGGGAAGTTCTCAGCTATAATTTGTTCAAGTACCCCTTCAGCACCTTTCCCTCTCTCTTCCTCCTCTGGGATACCAATTATGCGTATATTATTTTTTTTTAGTGTATCACTTAGTTCTCTAATTTTCCCCTCATACTCCTGGATTTTTTTTATCTCTCTTTCTTTCAGCTTCCTCTTTCTCCATAACTTTATCTTCTAGTTCACCTATTCTCTCCTCTGCCTCTTCAAGCCGAGCCATCGTGGATTCCATTTTGTTTTGCATTTCGTTTAAAGCGTTTTTCAACTCCTCGTGACTGTTCCTTAGTCCCTCGATCTTTGTGGCAAGAGATTCTCTGCTGTCCTGTATACTGTTTTCAAGCCCAGCGATTAATTTTATGACTATTATTCTAAATTCACTTTCTGTTATATTATTTAAATCCTTTTTGATCAGTTCATTAGCTGTTGTTATTTCCTGGAGATTCTTCTGAGGGGAATTCTTCCGTTTGGTCATTTTGGAGAGTCCCTTGCGTGGTGAGGACCTGCAGTGCACTTCCCCTGTGCTGTGGTGTATAACTGGAGTTAGTGGGCGGGGCCGCAGTCCGACCCGATGTCTGCCCCCAGCCCACTGCTGGGGCCACAGTCAGACTGGTGTGTGCCTTCTCTTCCCCTCTCCTAGGGGCAGGATTCACTGTGGGGTGGCGTGTCCCGTCTGGGCTACTTGCACACTGCCAGGCTTGTGTTGCTGGGGATCTGGCGTATTAGCTGGGGTGGGTAGGCAAGGTGCACGGGGGGTGGAGGGGCAGGCTTAGCTCGCTTCTCCTTAGGTGATCCACTCCAGGAGGAGCCCTGTGGCAGCGGGAGGGAGTCAGATCCGCTGCCAGAGGTTTGGCTCCGCAGAAGCACAGAGTTGGGTGTTTGCGCGGAGCGAGCAAGTTCCCTGGCAGGAACTGGTTCCCTTTGGGATTTTGGCTGGGGGATGGGCGGGGGAGATGGCGCTGGCGCCTTTTTTCCCTGCCAAGCTGAGCTCTGCCGTCCGGGGGCTCAGCAGCTCTCCCTCCCTTTGTCCTCCAGCCTTCCCGCTTTCTGAGCAGAGCTGTTAACTTATGACCTCCCAGACGCTAAGTCGCGCTTGCTGTCGGAACACAGTCTGTCCGGCCCCTCCGCTTTTGCCAGCCAGACTCGGGGGCTCTGCTTGGCCGGCAAGCCGCCCCTCCGCCCCGGCTCCCTCCCGCCAGTCCGTGGAGCGCGCACCGCCTCGCCGCCCTTCCTACCCTCTTCCGTGGGCCTCTAGTCTGCGCTTGACTCCTGAGACTCCCTTCTGCTAATCCTCTGGCGGTTTTCTGGGTTCTTTAGGCAGGTGTAGGTGGAATCTAAGTGATCGGCCGGACGCGTTGTGAGCCCCGCGTCCTCCTACGCCGCCATCTTCCGGAACTTTTTTATCCGTGAGCGAGGCACCACAAGGCGGAAACTGGCTGCTCAATCGAAGCCCCGAGAAGGCACGTCTTCTTTCCTCTGCGAAGGCTCGCCAGATCCTAGTTATTTTTTTATAGTCAAGTACAGATCTTTGATTATAATTTACACTTAAAGAATCTCTGTACCTGCAAATATTGCTTTAGCCCAGTAGTTAGTTTCCCCAAGTACTTTTAAGGTATGATTCCATTTTTTTCTTAAATATCTAGTTGCTGATAGAGGAGCCACCATCCTTGGAGGACCACTAGCTGCCTCCTGCTTCTTCTCACCAGTGTGTCATGTATCTCAGTGGATTTTGTTATTTTTCTCTTTGTTTTGTTTTTGAAGTTCAGAAAACCCACTTCAACATATCAAGGTATGAATTTGTCTTTATTTATTTTGCTCAGGACTCAGCATGTTTGAACAACCCAAGGACTTATAAATTTATTTTGAATATTCTCTCTTCCATGATTTCAAATTACTCCTTCTAAGATCTCTTTTAGGTATTAAATCTCATTCTTAGGATGCAAATTCTCCATTTGTATTGCCCACTGACTCTTGTGTACATAATTCATTTCCTACTATGGTTTGTAATTGTTTTACTGTGAACTTGTCCTTCCTGGAGACTATGTTCTATAGAAGTCTGTACCCTAGAGCATAGAGGATTCTATTAGGATTATTTTGTTTCTACTCTGCCACAGCCTCATAAGTTTCATCTCCACCAACACCAACACCACTACCTCTATCTCTACCACCACCTCCACCACTTTCACCTCCACCTTCATCACTACCTCAATCAACGTATTACCTCCACCTCCATCACCACCACCACCACCTCCACAACTTTCACCTCTGCCTTCATCACCATCCCCACCACCACCACTTCCATCTCCACCACCTCTTCTACCTCTATTACAACCAAAACTTTAAACACTACCACTTTTACCCACGTCTCTATCACCAGTAATACCACCTTCACCATCACCATTACCCAAACATTTCATCTTGTGTAACTGCAAAGAAAACTGATTCAGTAAGTTGTGTGATAAAAGAAACCTCTGTTGAGGAGTGTCACAACAAATGTGGTGCTATGTCAGAAATGGAAATATGACAAAAGATGGGTAGGAGAAAGTCCAGAGCAATGAAGATAACAAAAATATCAATGAAGTTAGGGAGCTCTACAGGGACTTTACAGAGGTAAAGATCAGTGATGCAAGACCAATAATATTAGATATAATATAAATTGAGTAAAAAAAAAACAAAAAAAGTAAAAAGAGATATGCATTTTCATGATAAACTGAATTATTTTTTTTTTACTTAGTTTCAGCTGAAGAAAATAGAGTAAATGATAAATACCCCTATAACCTAGACATGGTGCTAAAGCACCAATGCTGAATTTACGAAATGGTTTTAAAACCAGTTCTGACAGAACTGGTTAACAAAATCTCGACCCTTCTCCAGGCTATGAATGAATGCAACTGAAAGGAGAGTTGGGGGGGGGGGGGGGAGAGGAGAGAGAGAGAGAGAGAGAGAGAGAGAGAATTCTTGTGAGGATACTGAGATGTTTCTCTCTATCTCATGGTGGAAGGGGAAGGGGTTTTCTCCCCCTCATCTTATGCTGAGTGAGAGGTGCTTCAAGGATAGCACATAGACAGAATGTGTCTTCAGAAGTTGGGGAGAAAAATGAGTTATACAAGAGAGAGGCTGTGCCTTCAAAGTCTGAGACCATGGAAAAAGTGACATTTCACTGGGAGCAGCTCTACTGTTCCAATGTGCACCTTTCCCAGGGACTAGGCAAACCAACCTGCAGTCACTTGAAGGACACTTTACCCAAGAAGGCCACCTGGAAGGGTGAAATGATGTAGAAGAGTAGGGTGAAAAAGGTAGCTAAGAACCCCAGAGGACAAATAATTGAATGTAACATGCCTGAGGAAGCCAATCCTGCATTACAAGATTCCCTAAGAGTTCTCCAAATAATAGTCCACAGAATCTATCCATGAGAGACTGAGCAGAGGATCTAATTACCTAGAAGGCTTGACACAAAAAAGACAATTATAGCAAAGCAAGTTTTGTCTTTTCCATTCGCCCCATGTATCACCCTGAATAGGGCAGAAATTAAAGTCTGCAATAAGGACATGAGCCCCCTGCCTATGCTACAGTCTTCCAAGTCTCATATGAGCTCTAACCTATGTTCACAGAGTTGATTCTTATACAAGATTGGACATTTTAGTTGCAAAAATAAAACCCGTCTAGGTATGGTGAGAGGACATATCATGACAGAAACATGTTCTACTGTTCCAAGCAACAGAAAAGTGTGAGTAATGAAATCTTCAGACCTAATCATGAGAACAGTAAATGTAAGAGTCAGTTATCATAGATAAGTCAAAATACATTGTCTCTCCTCAGAAACACACTTGATAAATTAGATGTGATTTTCTTTTCTCCTTTTTATGGTGAGAATTACACAAAAAAAATATTGACCATAATTCCTATATTTATAACCTTCTTTCAATCAGCTGTGGAAATGGGGTTCATCTATACTTGGACTTGCATGTTTTATGGATACCAACTATCAATAATAATTAAAATGTAAATCAATCAGAATGAGAACTGAATTGCTTTTCTAATCTCTCTATACAAATGGTATTATAAAATTGTAATCAAAGAGCATGTAGTAAAAAAATGCAGGATATAATTATGATACAGGTATGATACGGAGTTAATAAAATTATGATGTTTTCTAAATTTTGTGACATTTTTCAGCCTTTTAAAAATTTTAATTTTCTGAAATTTATTATCTCATTATAAATATTCTCTTTGTACATATTTTTGTATGTGTGATTTTCTATTTTTTTGTTGTTGTTGAAAGTGAGAGTTACAAAAGTTGTATGAGATTCAAGCTCTCAGAAAACTGGATTCATCCTGAATAAAAATGTGGGATTATGAAGTATTTTATTATACATTTTTACATAAAAAGTTGCAACTCAATGGAGGAATATGTTGAGCAAGACTTCAACCAAAATATTTACAACCTTCTGAGCTGATGGGTAGGCATTGGCCTTTACCCTTGGCAGAAGAAACTTGCATCCTGAGCATTGCAGTACGGTAGGTGACATTTTTCATATTACAAATCCATCAGCGAAGCTGCATATAAGTTAAGTTATTACACTAATTCTTCACACACAAACATGCACACACGAAGCTACAATACAATTTTATCTAATGCCTTAATTAGATAAGTGCTGGGGATCCCGCTAGTGAATCCCACTACTAGGAGAGGGAAAGAGAAGGTACACACCAGTCTGACTGTGACCCCAGTGGTGGGCTGGGGGCAGACATCAGGTCTGACTGTGGCCCCACCCACCAACACAAATTATTCAAGACAGCATAGGGGAAGTGCCTGGCAGTTCCGCACCACTCCAGGTACTACCCAAAATGATGAAATGGAAGAATTCCCTTCAAAAGAATCTCCAGGAAATAACGACAGCTAACGAACTGATCAAAAAGGATGTAAACATTATAACAGAAAGTGAATTTAGAATAATAGTCATAAAATTAATCGCTGGGCTTGAAAACAGTATACAGGACAGCAGAGAATCTATTGCTACAGAAATCAAGGGACTAAGGAACAGCCAGGAGAAGCTAAAAAATGCTATAAATGAGCTGCAAAATAAAATGGAGACAACCACAGCTCGGATTGAGAGGCAGAGGAGAGAATAGGTGAACTAGAAGATAAAATTATGGAAAAAGAGGAAGCTGAGAAAAAGAGAGAAAAAAAATCCAGGAGTATGAGGGGAAAATTAGAGAACTAAGTGATGCACTAAAGAGAAATAATCTACGCATAATTGGTATTCCAGAGGAGGAAGAGAGAGGGAAAGGTGCTGAAAGTGTACTTGAAGAAATAATAGCTGAGAACTTCCCTGATCTGGGGAAGGAAAAAGGCATTGAAATCCAAAGGCACAGAGAACTCCCTTCAGACATAACTTGAACTGATCTTCTGCATGACCAATCATAGTGAAACTGTCAAAATACAAGGATAAAGAGAAAATTCTGAAAACAGCTACAGATAAACATGCTCAAACACATAAAAGGAGACTGATAAGACTAGTGACTGATCTCTCTACTGAAACTTGGCAGGCCAGAAAGGAATGGCAGGAAATCTTCAATGTGATGAACAGAAAAAATATGCAGCCAAGAATCCTCTATCCAGCAAATCTGTCATTTAGAATAGAAGGAGAGATAAAGGTCTTCCGAAACAAAAACTGAAGGAATTCATCACCACTAAACCAGCCCTACAAGAGATCCTAAGGGGGATCCTGTGAGACAAAGCACCAGAGACATCACTACAAGCATAAAACATACAGACATCACAATGACTCTAAACCCGTATCTTTCTATAATAACACTGAATGTAATTGGACTAAATGCGCCAACCAAAAGACATCGGGTATCAGAATGGATAAAAAAACAAGATCCATCTATTTGCTGTCTATAAGAGACCCATTTTAGATCTGAGGAAACCTTCAAATTGAAACTGAGGGGATGGAGAACTATTTATCATGCCATTGGAAGTCAAAAGAGAGCTGGAGTAGCCATACTTATATCGACAAACTAGACTTTAAATTAAAGGTTGTAACAAGAGATGAAGAAGGGTATTATATAATAATTACAGGATCTATCTATTAGGAAGAGCTAACAATTATGAATGTCTATCTGCCGAATAAGGGAGCCCCCAAATATATAAAACAATAACTCACAAACATAAGCAACCTTATTGATAAGAATGTGGTAATTGCAGGGGAATTTAAAACCCCATTCACAGCAATGGATAGATCATCTAGACACAGGATCCATAAAGAAACAAGGGCCCTGAATGATACATTGGATCAGATGGACTTGACAGATATATTTAGACCTCTGCATCCCAAAGCAACAGAATATACTTTCTTCTCGAGTGCACATGGAACATTTTCCAAAATAGGTCACATACTGGGTCACAAAACAGCCCTTCATAAGTATACAAGAATTGAGATCATACCATGCATACTTTCAGACCACAATGCTATGAAGCTTGAAATCAACCACAGGAAAAAGTCTGGAAAACCTCCAAAAACATGGAGGTTAAAGAACACCCTACTAAAGAATGAATGGTTAAACAGGCAATTAGAGAAAAAATTTTAAAAAAATATATGGAAACAAACAAAAATGAAAATACAACAATCCAAACACTTTGGGATGCAGCGAAGGCAGTCCTGAGAGGAAAATACATTGCAATCCAGGCCTATCTCAAGAAACAAGAAAAATCCCAAATACAAAATCTAACAGAACACCTAAAGGAAATAGAAGCAGAACAGCAAACACACCCTGAACCCAGCAGAAGAGAAATAATAAAGACCAGAGCAGAAATGAACAATATAGAATCTGAAAAAACTGTAGAGCAGATCAATGAAACCAAGAGTTGGTTTTTTGAAAAAATAAACAAAATTGATAAACCTCTAGCCACGCTTCTCAAAAAGAAAAGGGAGATGACCCAAATAGATAAAATCATGAATGGAAATGGAATTATTACAACCAATCCCTCAGAAATAGAAGCAATTATCCTGGAATAATATTAAAAATTATATGCCAACAAACTGGAAAACCTGGAAGAAATGGACAAATTCCTAAACACCCACACACTTCCAGAACTCAATCAGGAGGAAATAGAAAGCTTGAACAGATCCATAACCAGTGAGAAAATTGAATCACTTATCAAAAATCTCCCAACAAATAAGAGTCCAGGAACAGATGGCTTCCCAGGGGAGTTCTACCAAATGTTTAAAGCAGAGATAATACCTATCCTTCTCAAGCTATTCCAAAAAATAGAAAGGGAAGGAAAACTTCCAGACTCATTCTATGAAGCCAATATTACTTTGATTCCTAAACGAGACAGAGACCCAGTAATAAAAGAGAACTACAGGCCAATATCCCTGATGAATATGGATGCAAAAATTCTCAATAAGATACTAGCAAATCGAATTCAACAGCATATAAAAAGAAGTATTCACCATAATCAAGTGGGATTCATTCTTTTATCATTTCTTGATAAAAACCCTCGAGAAATTTGGGATAGAAAGAACATACTTAAACATCATAAAAGTCATTTATGAAAAGCCCACAGCTAACATCATCCTCAATGGGGAAAAACTGAGAGCTTTTTCCCTGTGATCAGGACCACGACAGGGATGTCCACTCTCACCACTGTTGTTTAACATAGTGTTGGGAGTTCTAGCATCAGCAATCAGACAACAAAAGGAAATCAAAGGCATCAAAATTGGCAAAGATGAAGTCAAGCTTTCACTTTTTGCAGATGACATGATATTATACATGGAAAATCCGATAGACTCCACCAAAAGTCTGCTAGAACTGACACATGAATTCAGCAAAGTCGCAGGATACAAAATCAACGTACAGAATTCAGTTGCATTCTTATACACTAATAATGAAGCAACAGAAAGACAAATAAAGAAACTGATCCCATTCACAATTGCACTAAGAAGCATAAAATATCTAGCAATAAACCTAACCAAAGATGTAAAAGATCTGTATTCTGAGAAGTATAGAAAGCTTATGAAGGAAATTGAAGAAGATATAAAGAAATGGAAAAACATTCTGTGCTCATGGGTTGAAAGAATAAATATTGTCAAAATGTCAATCCTACCCAAAGCTATCTACACAGTCAATGCAATCCCAATGAAAATTGCACCAGCATTCTTCTAGAAGCTAGAACAAGCAATCCTAAAATTCGTATGGAACCACAAAAGGCCCCCAATAGCCAAAGTAGTTTTGAAGAAGAAGACCAAAGTAGGAGGCATCACAATCCCAGACTTTAGCCTCTACTACAAAGCTGTCATCATCAAGACAGCATGGTATTGGCACAAAAACAGACACATAGACCAATGGAATAGAATAGAATCCCCAGAACTAGACCCACAAAAGTATGGCAAACTCATCTTTGACAAAGCAGGAAAGAATATCCAATGGAAAAAAGACAGTCTCTTTAACAAATGGTGCTGGGAGAACGGGACAGCAACATGCAGAAGAATGAAACTAGACCACTTTCTCACACCATTCACAAAAATAAACTCAAAATGGATAAAGGACCTGAATGTGAGACAGGAAACCATCAAAACCCTAAGGAGAAAACAGGAAAAGATCTCTCTGACCTCAGCCGTAGCAATTTCTTACTTGACACATCCCCAAAGGCAAGGGAATTAAAAGCAAAAATGAACTATTGGGACCTCATGAAGATAAAAAGCTTCTGCACAGCAAATGAAACAATCACAAAACTAAAAGATAACTGACGGAATGGGAAAAGATATTTGCAAATGACATATCAGACAAAGGGCTAGTATGCAAAATCTATAAAGAGCTCACCAATCTGCACACCCGATAAACAAATAATCCAGTGAAGAAATGGACAGAAAACATGAATAGACACTTCTCTAAAGAAGACATCCGGTTGGCCAACAGGCACATGAAAAATGCTCAATGTCAGTCTTCATCAGGGAAATACAAATCAAAACCACACTCAGATATCACTTCACGCCAGTCAGAGTGGCCAAAATGAACAAATCAGGACACTATAGATGCTGGAGAGGATGTGGAGAAACAGGAACCCTCTTGCACTGTTGGTGGGAATGCAAACTGGTGCAGCCACTCTGGAAAACAGTGTGGAGGTTCCTCAAAAATTTAAAACGAGACCCACCCTATGACCCAGCAGTAGCACTGCTAAGAATTTACTCAAGGGATACAGGAGTACTGATGCATAGGGGCACTTGTACCCCAATGTTTATAGCAGCACTCTCAACAATAACCAAATTATGGAAAGAGCCTAAATGTCCATCAACTGATGTATGGATAAAGAAATTGTGGTTTATATACACAATGGAGTACTACTTGGCAATGAGAAAGAATGAAATATGGCCTTTTGTAGCAACGTGGACAGAACTGGAGAGTGTGATGCTAAGTGAAATAAGCCATACGGAGAAAGACGCATACCATATGGTTTCACTCTTATGTGGATCCTGAGAAACTTAACAGGACCCCATGAGGGAGGGGAAGGAAAAAAAAAGAGAGGTTAGAGTGGGAGAGAGCCAAAACATAAGAGACTCTTAAAAATAAGAACAAACTGAGGGCTGATGGGTGATGGGAGGGAGCGGAGAGTGGGTGATGGGTATTGAAGAGGGCATCTTTTGGGATGAGGACTGGGTGTTGTATGGAAACCAATTTGACAATAAATTTCATACATTTAAAAATTAAAAAATAAAAAAGAGATGGATGGATACCTTATTTTATTGTAAAATCAGTAATTAAAAAATCAAAACAAAATTTATTTAAATGAATAAGATGATTTCATATATAAAAGGTTGGGATACAAAGAACTTATTCAATTTCTCTTGACTTTTTTCATTTTCTTTTCCATATTGTTGCTACAGCTATAACCTCTTAATAATCTCCAGTATAATTTCTCTATGTAGTTATCAGAGTTTAAGGCAGGCTTTTCATTGTAGTACACGGTGTACATATGTAGTACATACTCTGTACTAGTGGCCAAAATAGTCTTACTTCAAAAAGGCAAAAGCAAAATACAATAGCCAATATATGGAAGAAACCTAAGTGTCCATCAATAGAGAAATGGATAAGGAAGATGCAATATATAATTAAAAATACTATATGATTTCACTCACAAGTGGAATCTTTAAAAAGAAAATGAATAAACAAAATAAAAATTAGACATATAAATACAGAGAACAAACTGATGTTTGGCAGAGAGGAAAGAGGGGGTGGGCAAAATGGTGAAAAGGACTGGGAGATACAGGCTTCCATTATTAAATGAATAGGTCATGGGAATAAAGTGTACAACATATAGAATATAGTCAGTGATATTATGATAGTTATGTATGGGGACAGATAGTAACTACACTTGTGGTGAACATAGCATAATAATGTACAAACTTGTCAAAGTATTATGTTGTACACTTGAAACTAATGTACCATTGTGTGTGAAAATATATTTTAAAATAATCATAAGTCACCCCCAACCTAATCAATGTAGGATCAAAATAGAAAAACTTCAAAGGAACCATGGGGCCACAGTATAGTTAATGCACTTCTTTACCCATAAATACACTTCTGTGCCTTTCAAACATTTAATTCAATGAAACAAACACTTTTTGACTACTTAGTGCAAGGCCCTGAGTTCATTAATAGGAAATCAGGAATAAGTCGGGAATGTTCTTCATCCTCAGAAGTTCTTTGTCCAATCAGAATGTGCTAATCTACCACTATTGTAGCTCTGACTCATTGAAAAGCAACCTCCTTGGACACTGCTTGGGTGAGATGTTGTAGTGTCTACACATACAATTTGAAAATGACTGAATTGGACTAGATTACCTTTACGGGCCCTTTCAAGAACCAATGGTCTATCACTCCTCCTTAACATTGTTTCTGGCTATATTTTCTATTGTAGTTCAAATATTTATATACTTCTAATAGAGTTTGTTGAGAAATATGACTAGCACACCAAACCAGTGAATTCAGATATATGACCCTTTGGAAGGGAATTATATGATTTACACGAAAATATTAATTAATGCGGGGTCAACATCAAGTGCTACAAAGAAATGGCAAATAATCATGCTGGTAGTACAGGAAGGACTAAAGTATGGAAAACAGTGAACAATCGGAGTCTGTCTGAGTCTATTAGGATGATACCCGTTTTCTAAACTTTTAAATTTATATACAGTAAAATTCATTTTAAGGGGTTGCAGTTCTAGGAGTTTCTACAGATGCAGACTCTTGTAATCATTATAGATAGAATAAAGAAAAATTCTAGCCCTCTAAAGAATCCTCCTGTAATATCTCTCTGTATTTATGCCCTTGTCCTACGCATAACCCCAGGAAACCACTGATCTATTCTATATAATTCTATTTTTCCCCCAGAACATTGCATAAATAGAATAATTAAGTTTACAATACTTCAAAACTGAATTTTTCACTTAGAATAAAACATTTTAAGATGCTTTTATGTTATTATTCTTTTATTCTATTTATAGTTCACTTCTTTTTTTTGTAAAGTTACTATGCTATTTATTTATTTATTTTTCCAAGTTTTATTTAAATTCTAGTTAGTCAATAGCAATATTGGTTTCAGAAGTAGAATTCAGTGATTCATCAATTACATACCACACCTAGTATGCATCTCAACAAGTGTCCCTTTAATGCCCATCACCCATTTATCCCATTTCCCCAACCCACCACCCTCCAGCAACCCTCAGTTTGTTTTCTATCTTTAAGTCTTTAATGGTTTGATTCCTTCTCTTCCCCTGCTCCCATATGTTCACCTATTTGGTTTCTAAATTTCACATAAGAGTGAAATCATATGGTATTTGCCCTTGTAATTGACTTATTTCAGTTATGCTAACTGAAATGTATTATGTATGTATTATGCTAATACATTCTAGTTCCATCCACATTGTTGTAAATGACAAGATTTCATTTGTTTTGATGGCTAAGTAATATTCCAGTGTGTGTGTGTGTGCGTGTGTGTGTGTGTGTGTGTACCTCTTCTTTATCCATTCATCAGTCAATGGGCATTTGAGCTCTGTCCATAGCTTGGCTACTGTTGTTAGTGCTGCTATCAACATCGGGGTACCTGTGTCCCTTCGAATCAGTATTTTTGTATCTTTTGGGTAAATACCTAGTAGTTCGATTACTGGATCCTAGGGTATTTCTATTTTTAACTTTTTGATGAACCTGCATACAGTTCTCCAGAGTGGTTGCAGCAGTTTGCATTCCCACCAGCAGTGCAAAAGGGTTCCACTTTTTCCATATTCTTGCCAACACCTATTGCTTATTGTGTTGTTAATTTTAGCCATTCTGACAGGTGTGAGGTGGTATCTCATCATAATTTTGATTTGTATTCCCCTGATGGTGGGCAAATGTTGAGCCTCTTCTCATGCCTCTGTTAGCCATCTGGATGTCTTCTTTGAAAAAGTGTGAATTCATGTCTTCTATTTCTTCACTGGATTATTTGTTTTTTGGGTGTTGAGCTGATGAAGTTCTTTACAGATTTTAGATATTAACCCTTTAACAAATATGTCATTTGCAAATATCTTCCCCATTCCATAGACTGCCTTTTGGTTTTGTTGATTGTTTCCTTTTCTGTGCTGAAGCTTTTTATTGTGAAGAAGTCCTAATAATCCATTGTTGCTTTTTTTATTTCCCTTGCCTCTGGCGACCTGTTTAGTAAGCAGTTGCTATGGTCTAGATTGAAGAGGCTGCTGCCTATGTTCTCCTTGAGGATTTTGATGGTTGCCTATCTTACATTTAGGTCCTTCATACATTTTGAATTTATTTTTGTATGTGGTGCAAGAAAGTTTGTCCATTTTCATTCTTCTGCATGTTGCTGTCCAGTTTTCCCAACATCATTTGTTGAAGAGAATGTAATTTTCCCATTGGATATTATTTCCTGCTTTGTCAAAGATTAATTGACCATATAGTTGTGGGTTCATTTCTGGGTTCTCTATTATATGTGTCTATTTTCGTGCCATTGATCTGTGTCTGTTTTTGTGCCAATATTACACCTGATGATAGCAGCTTAATAATATAGATTGAAATCTGGAATTGTGATGCCTCTAGCTTTGTTTTTCTTTTTTAAGATTGCTTTAACTATTCAGGGTCTTTTGTGGTTTCATACAAATTTTAGGAATGTTTGTCTAGATCTGTGAAAAATGCTGGTGGTATTTTGATGGGGATTGTATTAAATGTGTAGATAGCTTTATTTGAATAGACATTTTAACAATGTTTTTTCTTCCAACCCATGCACATGGAATGCTTTTCCATTTCTTTGTGTCCTCTTCAATTTCTTTCATAAGTGTTCTATACATTTCAGGCTAAATATCTCTTATCTCTTTGGTTAGGTTTATTTCAAGGTATCTAATTGTTATTGGTGCAATTGTGAATGGTATTAATTTGATGACTTCTCTTTCTGCTGCTTCATTGTTGGTGTATAGTAATGCAACCAATTTCTGTATGTTGATTTCATATCATACAACTTTGCTGAATTCATATATTAGTTCAAGCAATTTTTTTGGTGGAGACTTTCATATTTTTATGTTGTCTGCAAATAGTAAAAGTTTGACTTCTTCTTACTTGCCAATTTGGATATCTTTTATTTCTTTTTGTTGTCTTATTGCTGAGGCTAAGACTTCCAGCACTCTGTTAAATAACAGTGGTGAGACTAGACACCCTTGTCTTGTTCCTGACCTTAGGGGAAAAGCTCTCAGTTTTTCCCCCTTGAGGATGGTATTAGCTGTGGGTCTTTTGTATATGGCCTTTAATGATGTTGACGTATGTTCTATCTGTACACTCTAGAGGATTTTTAATAAGAATGAAGGCTACATTTTGTTAAATGATTTTTTCTGTATCTATTGAAAGGATCATATGGTTCTTTTTAAATATTTTTAAAGTTTATTTACTTATTTTGAGAGAGACAGAGAGAGATTGGGCATGCATGCAGGGGAGGGGCATGGAGAGAGAGACACAGAGAGAGAGAGAATCCCAAGCAAGCTCTGCACTGCCAGCACAAAGCCTGATGCAGGGCTCGAACTCAGGAACCATAAGATCTTGAGCTGAGCTGAAAACAAGAGTTGGATGGTTAACCAACTGAGCTACCCAGGCACCCAAGGATCATATGGTTCTTATCCATACTTTTATTAATGTAGTGTATCATGTTGTTTGACTTGCAAATATCAAACCAAACTTGCAACCTAGGAATAAATTTCACTTGATCAGGGTGAGTATCAAAAATCTATAAAGAACTTATCAAACTCAACACCAAAAAAACAAAGAATCCAGTGAAGAAATGGGAAAAAGACATGAACAGACACTTCTCCAAAGAAGACATCCAGATGGCCAACTAACACATAAAAAATGCTCCACTTCACTCATCATCAGGGAAATACAAATCAAAACCATAATGAGATATCACCTTACACCTGTCAGAATGGCTAACATTAACAACTCAGGCAGCAACATATGTTGGCAAGGATGCGGAGAAAGAGGATATCTTTTGCACTGTTGGTGGGAATGCAAACTGGTGCAGCCACTCTGGAAAACAGTATGGAGCTTCCTCAAAAAAAATTAAAAATAAAACTACTCTACAGCCCAGCAATTGCACTACTAGATATTTATCCAAGGGATGCAGGTATGCTGTTTTGAAGGGACAGATGCACCCCAATGTTTATAGCAGCACTATCAACAATAGCCAAATTACGGTAAGAACCCAAATGTTCGTCGATGGATGAAAGGATAAGAAAGATGTGATATATACATAATGGAATATTACTCGGCAATCAAAAAGAATGAAATCTTGCCATTTGCAACTACATGGATGAAACTAGAGGGTGTTATGCTAAGCGAAATTAGTCATTCAGAGAAAGATAAATATCATATGACTTCACTCATGTGAGGACTTTAAGAGACAAAACATATGAACATAAAGGAAGGGAAGCAAAAATAATATAAAACAGGGAGGGGGACAAAACATAAGAGACTCTTAAATATGGAGAACAGAGGGTTACTGGAGGGATATGAGAGGGGGGTGGGCTAAATGGGTAGGGGCATTAAGGAATTTCCGTCTGAAATCATTGTTGCACTATATGCTAACAAACTTGGATGTAAATTAAAATAATAAATTAAATTAAAAGAAATAAAAACAGAAAAGAATTCTTTTAATGTACTGTGGAATTCAATACTGAGAATTTTTGCATACATGTTCATCAAGGATATTGGCCTGTAATTCTTCTTTTCAATGGGGTCTTTGGTTTTGGAAATCAAGGTAATGTTGGTCTTATAAATGAGTTTGTAAGTTTTCTTTCCATTTCTGTTTTTTTTTTTTAGAACAGATTGAGAAAAATTGGTATTAACTCTTCTTTAGATGCCTGGAAGAATTCCCCAAAGAAGGCATCTGGCCCTGCATTTTTGTTTGTTGGAAAATTTTTTATTACTGTTTAAATTTCTTTGCTGCTTATGGGTCTGTTCAAATTTTATATTTCTTCCTGTTTCAGTTTTCGTAGTTTGTATATTTCTAAGAATTTATCCATTTCTTCCATATTGCCTAATTTTTGGGGCAATTTTCACAATATTCTCTTAAATTGGTTTGTATTTCTATGATATTGATTATGACCTCTCCCTTTCATTTGTTATTTTATTTATTTGGGTCCTTTCTCTTTTCTTTTTGGTAAATCTGGATATTTTATTAATTCTTTCAAAGAATCAGCTCTTAGTTTCATTGATCTGTTTTACTATGTTTTTTGTTTCATTTTTTGTTTTTTATTTTGCTGTTGTTTTTTATATATCATTTATATCTGCTCTTATGTTTCTTATTCCCCTTCCTCTGCTGGCTTTAAGCTTTATTTTCTGTTCCTTTTCTAGCTCCTTTAGGTGTAAAGTTAGGTTGTGTATTTGAGACCTTTATTGCTTCTTGAGAGAGGCCTATCTTGCAATATAATTCCCTTTTAAGACTGCCTTTCCTTTATCCCAAAGGTCTTGAACTGCTGTGTTTTTATTTTAATTTGCTTCCATGTAGTTTCTTTTGTCTTTAATTTCCTGGTTAACCCATTCATTCTTTAGTAGGATGTTGTTCAACCTCCACATACTTATGTTCTTTCCGTGTTTTTTTTTTCTTGTGATTGAGTTCAAGTTTCATAGTGCTGTGGCCTGAAAACATGCATGGTATCATCCTGATCTTTTTGTACTTTTTGAATTCTGATTGGTGACCCAATATGTGATCCTTTCTGGAGAATGTTCCATGTGCACTCTAGAAGAATGTGTATTCTATTTCTTAAGGATGGAATGTTCTGAGTTTATTTGTTAAGTTCATCTGATCCAGTGTGTCACTCAAAGCCATTGTTTCCTTACTGACTTTTTTCTTAAATGATATGTCCCTTGCTATAAATTGGAGGTTAAAGTCTCCTACTGTTATTATATTATTATCAATCAGTTTCTTTATGTTTATGATTAATTGATTTATATATTTGAGTGTTCATGTTGGGGGCATAAGTATTTACAATTGTTATATCTTGATGGATAGACCCCTTAATTATAATATAATGCCCTTCTTCATTTCTTGTTAGTCTTTGTTTTAAAATCTAGTTTCTCTGCTGATATAGCAGGTGTACAAATGTCAGAAACTGAGGTCTATTTAGTCCCTTTACTCTCTCTGCTCCTCCATCCTAACACATGGCTACCATAATTAGAGATGGTTCTAGAACTCTAACAATCTAGGCATCTGAAACGAAGGAAAGGGGAAGAGGGAAAAAGAAACATTTCCAAATTAAATCAGTACCACTTACTGGCTGCCTCTATTTGTAACAGATGGTAGCATTTAGCTAGGTACATTGTTGCTTCCATTAATACAGGGCTCTGGTAGGTAAGAAGGAGGCAAAAATGGATATTATCTCTGCCATAATTTGTTTAGTCTGAGCATTGAATTCTAAATCCCACTGGATTATTTTATAAAAGCAAAGAAACATGAATATATTGTCTAAATTTTGTTATTGGTATCAAAATAAGATATTCTTGGGGTGCCTGAGTGGCTCAGTAGGCTGAGCATCTTGTGCTCAGGTAATGATCTCACAGTTTGTGAGTTCAAGCCCTACATCAGGATCTGTGCTGACAGCTCAGAGCCTGGAGCCTGTTTAGAATTCTGTGTCTCCCTCTCCCTCTCTGCGCACCCCCCACTTGTGCTCACTCTCTCTCTCTCTTTCTCTCTCTTTCAAAAATAAATAAATAAGCATTAAAAAATAAAATCTAGTTTGTCTGATATAAGACTGGCTACTCTGGCTTTCCTTTGTCATCTGTTAGAAAAATAGGTATTTCTCCATCCTCCAACTTTTAATCTGTCGATGACTGTAGGTCAAAAGTGAGTTTCCTGTAGGGAGTATATTGATGGGTCTTTTTGTTTTTGTTTTTTCTCCATTCTGATAACCTATGTCTTTTAATTGGAGAACTTAGCCCATTTACATTCAGGCTGATTATTGAATTATATGAGTTTAATGTCATCATGTTACCTGTAATGTTGGTATTTCTGATGATAAGTTGTGCTCTTTTCTAGTCTTGTTGCTTCTGCCCCTCCCCCCAAAGTCTCCTTCTTAAAATTTTTTGTAGGGTTGGTTTAGTGGTCATGAACTCTGTTAGTTTCTGTTTGTCAGGGAAACCTTTTATCTCTTCTTCTATTCTGAATGAAAACCTTGCTGGTAGAATATTATTTCTTCTATATTTTTCCCATTCAGCACATTGAATATATCCTGCTACTCCTGTCTGTCCCACCAAGTCCATGGACAGAAATGCTGCAAACCTGATCTGTCTTCTTTTCCAGGTTAAGGACTTTTTTCCATTGCTGTTTTCAGGATTCTTTCCCTGACCATGTATTTTGTGAATTTGACTGTGATATGCCTTGCCAATGATCTGCTTTTTTTTTTTTTAATTTAATGGGAGTTTTCTGTGCTTCTTGGATTTTTATGTCTGTGTCCTTCCCAGATGAGGGATTTTTTTCAGCTATAATCTGTTCACATAAACCTTCTGCCCCTTTTTCTCTCTCTTCACCTTCTGAGATCCCTATGATATAAATATTATTCCATTTCAATAAGTTGCTGAGTTTCCTAAGTTTACTTTCATTATTCATTACCTTTGTTTCCCTCTTCTTTTCAGCTTCATTATTTTCCTTAATTTTATCTTCTATATCACTAATTCGCTCATCTGTCCTGTCCATCCCTGTTTTTATGGCCTCTTTTTGGATTTGCATCTCAGTTATAGCGTTTTTAATTTCAGTCTGACTAGATTTTAGTTTTTTTTTTTTTTAATCTCTGCAGAAAGGGATTCTCTGGTGTGTTCTTGGTCTAGCTAGTTTCATTACAATTGCTGTTTTAAATTCTAATTCAGACATCTTACTTACATCTATTTTGATTAAATCCCTGGCCATCATATCTTCCTCTTCTTCCTTGTTTTTTTTAATGTTTATGTGTTATTGAGAGATGGAGAGACACAGAGCATGAGCAGAGGAGGGGTAGAGATAGGGGGAGATACAGGATCTGAAGCAGGCTCCAGGCTCTGAGCTGTCAGCACAGAGCCTGATGCGGGGCTTGAACTCACAAACTGTGAGATCATGACCTGACCTGCAGTTGGTCGCTTAACCAACTGAGCCACCCAGCCACCCCTTCCTGTTCTTTCTTTTGAGGTGAATTGCTCCATCTTGTCATTTTGGAGGAAGAAAATAATAATAATAATAGTAATAATAATAATAAAATGAAATAAAAATTATAAAATTAAACAATAAATCAAATAAAGGAAGCTAGCATTTACATGTGTCCTGTTTGTTGAAAGAAGCTTGACAGAAAGATAAAGAAAAAAAATAAAATGAAATAAAATAAAATAAAATAAAAATTTGCTCTTTCTGTAACCAAGAAAAAAAAAAAGAAAAATAATAACAACAAAAACAGAGGCAAAAAAAATGAACAAACAAGTGAACAAATAAACAAATAAAACCCCAGAGGAAGCTACATGCAGTTTTCTATAGAGCTGAATCTTTATAGCAGCCTAAGATCAGTAGACCAAGTGCATGGAAGGGATTTATGCTGGTCTTCTTGGGGAGAATCCTTCTGCCTCTCAGGCCAATTTGCCCTGGTGGAGATGTGCTTTAGGGGGCAGAGGGTGGGGCTTGGTGTAATGGCTCTGCTCTCCACTTGATGCCATTGTTTATCTCACTGGGGTCAATCAGTGTTGGACTAATGGTGAAAATGGCTTCACCCACTCTCTAGTCTCCAGAGCAGGAAGTTCATGGCTTCACACACACACAATCACCCTTCCTGTGTCTCCAGCTTCCATCAGTTTTCCCCCTTACCCCTGTCTGTGTCTAAGCTGTCAGCCTGCCAGACAGCACCTCCCTCCAGAGTTTTATCTCATGCATGCCTATGTTTCACAACCCCACACTTTAGAGACCCCCATGGCTTTGGCCATCCTGACCCTCTGGGAGAGGGTCTCACTTCACTGTGGCCAGTACAAGCTTATTCCAGAAAACATTCATGTGACCACACAGTGGCAGTGGCTCAGAGTTTATGGTAAATTACAACATACAGCCAGTACCAGGGTTTGCTGCCCACAGCCCACATCTTTGTTCCTGTACTGGTGGACAGGACAGTTCTACAGCATCCGTCGAGTTTTTTGCCCTTGGAGAGGTCATATCACCTCTACCAAATGCACTCCAAGCAGGGGAACTGTATCTCCCCATGTGACCCAGGGGATTCTCAGACTGTGCTGCTCACCGCTGGGGATCTGCCCTACTTCTGCATTGAAGCACTGTCAAGCACTAACCTCCAAAACTTCAGACTCTGTGCTTCACTGTTTATAAAAAAACTGACAGGATTAAAACCCTCTCTATTTTACCTGTGAACGGTTTGGAGGAACAGTTTCTTATGCATTCCCTGCACATGTTTTCACTCTTTCTCTCTAGTTACTTTCAGAGGGAGTGCTTTTCTTGCATGAATCCGATGCACTGCTCAATCTCACCTCTCTCTGTCTCCTGTCTGTGCAAAGTGCCTCAGTGGCACCGCAGCTCTTATCTCCCCTAATTCACCTCTCCACACTACATACTTGTCACATTCTCTGTCTCAAATTTTGCAGATTTTTCTGCTAATCCTCAGATCAACTTCCTAGGTATTCAAAATAGTTTGATAGTGATCTAGCTGTGTTCAAAGGATGAGAAAAGCCCAGGGTCCCCTTACTATTCTGTTGTTTAACTCTGAGTAGTTCATTTCTTTTTATTGGTGAGTAGTATCTCTTTCTGTGAATGTACCATAGTGTTCAATCAGCCACACATTGAAAGACATTTGAATCGCTCCAGTTTGGGGCAATTATGAATAATACTGCTATAGATATTCACAAACAAGTTTTTCAATGAACATAGCTTTTCATTTCTTTAAGATAAATATCTAAAGGTAGAACTGTTGGGTCATCTTATAAATGTATGCTTGACTTAAAAACTTTTATTAGACTTTAATTTTACAGCACTATTAGTTTCACAGCAAAATTAAGCAGAAAACACAGAAATCCAATATCCCCCTGATCTCACACATGGACAACCTCCCCCATGATCAATATCCCAGCAAGATGGTACTTTGCTAAAATTGTTAAAACTATATTGATACATCAGTGCCACTCCAAGTCCACAGTTACATTAGAGTTAATTATTGGAGTTGAATGTATTTAACTTTTTAAGAAATTTCCACTGTTTTCCAGAGTGACTATACCATTTTGCTTTCCCACCAGGGGATTTCTGTTGCTCTATGTCCTCGTCAGCACTTGGTATTGTCAGTATTTTTTATGTTAACCATTCTAATATGTGCTTAATGGTATATTATTGTGATTTTGATTTTCATTTTCTAGTGACTAATAACTTGGAGTATCTTTTCATGTGATTTCATATTATTTTAAATTTTGAATTTTAATTCCAGAATCCTATTCAAGACTTTTTATTGTATTTATTTGTTATTTTACTTTATATTAGTATAGTTTGTAACAGTTTCTCAGTCTCTGTTTGCCTTATTTTGTTAAGTTGATATCTGCTAGATTTTTCCAGTGTAAAGTTACTATTTTTCACTGTGTCATTCGTAAGTACATTAAGGAAGACACTTTGAGATTATACAAATTCTCAAAGTTTCTTCTCAAACTTCTGTACTATTTCAGCATTCATTGGTGGATCTTGTCTATAACATTTAATTCTGTGGTGTTTATCTAATGATTATTCTCTATTTCCTTCTTTCTGTCTTCATTAATTGAAATTATAGAAATCTTGCCATTTGCAACAACGTGGATGGAACTAGAGTATATTATGCTAAGTGAAATAAGTCAGTCAAAAAAAGACAACTATCCTATTGTTTCACTCATGTGGGATTTAAGAAACAAAACAGATGAACATAGGGAAAGGGAAGAAAAATAAGATAAAAACAGAGAGGAAGACAAACCATAAGAGACTCTTAAATACAGAGAACAAACAGAGGGCTGCTGGTGTGGTGTTGGATGGGAGGGTGGGCTAAATGGGCAATGGGCATTAAGGAGGGCACTTGTTGGGATGAGCACTGGGTGTTATTACATGTAAGTGATGAATCACTAAATTCTGTTCCTGAAATCATTATTACTCTATATGTTAACTAACTTGGATTTAAAACAAATAAAAATTAAATAGGGATGACTGGTGGCTTAGTTGGTTAAGTGCCTGACTTTGGCTTGGGTCATGATCTCATGTTCCATGAATTCAAGCTCTGTGCTGACAGCTCAGAGCTTGGAGCCTGCTTCGGATTCTCTGTCTCCCTCTCTCTCTTTGCTCCTCTCCCTCTTGTACTGTCTCTGTCTCTCAAAAATAAATAAACATTAACAGTTTTTAAATAAATAAAATAAAATAAGAAAATATGTTTAAAAAGAAAAATGAAAAGAAAATTATTTCTATGGTGAGGAAGAGTTTGTACTCTTCTCCCACTGATTTATTTAATTATATATTTATATCAGCATGGACTCATGAATAGTTTACTCTATGAATTAAGTAACAAAAAGAGGACATTAGTAACTTTTGTGCAGAAATATTTCAATCTACTCTAACCATAGAATAAAACTAAAATTGACTAACAAAACCAAATAAAGTTTTTACTTGGAACTTTAAAAATCCAAGAGCCAACCTGAAGGAGCCTCTAATCACCACAGCTGAAACAATTTAAACAACAAAATAAATAATAATAATAATAATAATAATGAATTTTAACTCATAGAACAAAATAAAATAGTCATGAGTCTATGCTGATATATAAACACTAAAATGAAAAGGAGTAAAAAATAAATTTCTGCTTCAAACCCATTTACCATCAAGCCCCTACTTTGAATTCTCATTAGCATGTCCTACCTCTCTATTCATTCGTTTTTTAAAAATACTTAAGTCTATACTTCTGAAGTAAGATCAAAACCAAAAATAAACTAGAAAGCTACTCAGGAACAGAGAGTTTTTAAAGCTATATGGCCCAAGTATATGGAATTTAAACTTCCGCAATCTGAAAAGCTGCTAAAATCACATATAATTTTATCATCTTTATCCTGGGAAATGAAGCTGGCAGCACAGAGCTTTCTAGTTTCCTTTATAGTTATTTTCTGGAAATTCTTGATTCCTTGGTGAAAAAGGAAACAAAGGAAGAAAAATTAGTTGAAAACATTGGTACTCTAGATATAGACCAGAGATTATGGAAATTTGATAGAAAGCATAGGTAAAAAGATATATAGGACATGGTCAGCTGACAGGTCGAGACTGGTGTGTTTATAAATTTTTTTTAATTGGTACTTTTATTCAGTACTCACCATGTTTCAGGCGCTGTGCTAAGCCTATCCCTGTAAACCCTTTACCCTTCCTTCCATTCTCCAAAGAAAATAAACAATCTCACAAAAACATTTTGAATCATATAATAGTTGGCAGACAGTATACATATGTCTTTTGGATTTCTGCATGATTTGCAAACAGAGGGACTGCCTCTTTGTTTGGAGGCAAGGGCACTTATATAGCAAACAATGTTGGAAGACAGAGATAGGACAATTGGGTTTATCATCCAGTATCATAAAGCTATTTCCCTCTAGGGCAAAAGTTAAACAAGCCTGATGTTGAAAGCCTGATATGAAAGATATGAGTTTTCTGAGCTCCTCTACTGTAACTCAAAGCACTGAATGTGGAGGCATTATTTTACCCTCTTTGTGTTGTCCTGTGGACAGTGAGGCTCAGAAAACTGGAGTTGATGATGCAGCTGATACTCTGGAACTGCTGCTGCTATGAGTAATAAAGTTTTGCTTCTAGCCTAGGCACTGTGGGTCTTTTGCCAGCACTCGTAAAACTATGGCAGATTAATTTGTTAGCTTGCAAGTAGGGTAAATTCTTAGACCCATTACAATTCTTGACAATAATTTCCACCCTATAGATAAAGAAACAGAGGCTAATAAAGCTAAGAAATCATGGGGCAATGAATTACACCTAAGACTTTTGTCTCTGATTCTTAACTGCCAAAGGTTGCCTCATCTCAGTGGTGTGATTATGGGTGGTTTTACTTTTCTTCTTCATATTTTTCATCATTGTCTAATTTTGGCAGCTAAGACATTTTTAAAAAATTAAAAGTTTATTTTTTAATTAAAACTTTTAATTTTTTAAAAATTAAACTTTTAATTTTAATTAAACTTGTAATTTTAAATTCACATGCAGTTGTAAGAAATAGTACAAGGAGATTCTGTGTGCCCTTTCTCCATATTCCCTCAATGGTAGCATCTGGATAATACACGTCATACCAGTTAGGATAACTATCATCATAAAACAAAACAAAAAAAAAAAGAAATAGAAAAAGATACAGTAGAGGAGATATAGCCAAGAGTATTGTAATAGCATTGTATGGTGACAGATGGTAGCTAGTGAGCTGTGGTGAGCACTGCATAATGTATAGACTTGTCAAATTACTATGTTGTACATCTGAAATTAATGTAACATTGTGTGTCAACTATACCACATTTGTTAAATAAAAAGTGTGTGGAGAAATTGGAAGGTATGTGCACTGCTTGAGGGAATAAAAAATGGCGCAGCTATTATGTAAAACAATGTGTTGGATTCTCAAAACCATAGAATATCACAACCAGGATATTGACCTAGATATAGTCAAGATATAGAACATTCCACTGCCACAAGAATCCTCTATGTTTAACTTTTACAGTACCACACTTTGCTCCCACTTCTTCTCCCTTCTTAACCTCAGACCATTAATCTTGTCCATTTCTATAATTTTTCATTTTAAGAATGTTATATACATGGAATCATATGGTATGTATCCTTTGGGGAATTGGATTCTTTTTTTACTCAGAATAATTCTCTGGAGATTCATCCCAGTTTTTGGATATATCTTTTGTTGGTTATTTCTTACTGCTGAGTAGCATTCTATGTCATGGATATATCAAAATTTATTTGCTAATTGAAGCATATCTGAGTTGCTTTCAATTTTTTGCTAGTACAAATAAATATGCTATAAACACTTATTTATAGATTTTTATATAAACATAAGTTTTTATTTAGCCTGGGTAAATGCTCAAGAATGCAATTGCTGGGCCATATAGTAGTTGGATGTTTAGTTTTGAATAAACTGCAAAAATATTTTCCTTAGCGGCTGTACTGTTTTCTATAGCTACCAAAATTGTGTGAGACTTCCAGGGTCTTTCCATCCTTGCATCCTCACCAGCATTTGGCATATTACTTTAAATAATCCATTCTAATAACTGTAATATATGTAATAGATTGTGGTTTTCATATGCATTTCTCTAGTGGCTAATAATGTTGAACATCTTTTCATTCACTATTTGCCAGCTGAACCTTCTTTTTGGTGAATTTTTTTTGTCTTTTTCTCATTTTCTAATTAGACTGTTGTTTTCTGTTGGTTTTGAGAGTTATTTTTACATTTTAGATCTCGGTCCTTTGTCAGAAAATATTTTTGTCTGTACTTTGTCATTTTATTCTCTTCAAAAGATCTTTCACAGAAAAAAATATGCTGTCCATTTTGATGAAGTCCTGTTTATGAAATTTTTTTCTTTTATAGATCTGTTTTTGGTGTCAAGTCTAAGGATTCATTGCCTAGCACTACAACTCAAATACTTTCCCCTATGTTTTTTCTAAAGATTTTATACTTATGTTTTAATGTAAGTCCATGTTCAATTTTTGAGTTTGTTTTCAGACAACATGTGACAGTTTAAGGTCCAATTATGTCCTGTAGATGTCCGACTTCTTCAATCATTTATTGAAAACACCATATTTCCTTTATCAAATGGCTATTACACCTTTGTCATAACAGAGTTGAATATTTTTCTGGGTTCTCTATTCTGTTCCATTTATCTATGTGTTTATCGTTCTACTAATACTATAAAATCTTGATTATTGTAGCTATGTAGTAAATCTTGAAATTAAATATACTAATTTTATTTTACTCTTTTTCAGAAATGTTTTAGCTATTCTAATTTCTCTGACTTTTTGTATAAATTTAAAAATAATCTTGTCTAGGGGCACGTGGGTGGCTCAGTTATTTAAGCATCTGACTCTTGATTTTGGCTCAAATTATGATCTCACAGTTTGTGAGTTTGAGCCCCTTGTTAAGTTCTTCAGACAGAGTCTGCTTGGGATTCTCTCTCTCCTTCTGTCTCTGCCCCCCCCCTTCTTGTGCTCTCTCTCTCTCTCTCTCTCTCTCTATATATATATATATATATATTCTATCATCTTTCTATCATCTACTATCATCTATCTTAAAATAAACAAATAAACTTTAAAAATTTTTAAAGAATAATTTTATCTTTATCTACCAAAAATCTTGCTAGGATTTTAATAGGAGTTATGTTAAAACTATATATATCATGTAGAGATAATTGAAATCTTTGCTATGTTGATTCTGTATTTCATGAAAACAGTGTGTCTCTCCATTTATTGAGATTTTCTTTGGTTCTTTTCATTGGTCTTTTGTAGTTTTCAGCATTGAAGTCCTGTACATGTTTTGTTAGATTTACAACTATTTTATTTTAAAAAATGATTATAAATGATATTGTCCACATGTTCATTACTAGTATATAAAATACTATTTATTTTGGCACATTGATCTTATATACTGTGACCTTGCTGAATTCACTTGTTACTTCTAGGAGATATTTATGGACTTATTGGGGTTTTCTGTGTAGACTGTTGTGTCATCTGTAAATCAAAACAGTTTCATTTCTTCCTTTCTAATATGAAACCTTTTATTTCTTTTTCTTGCCTTACTGCACTGGCTGGAAGTTCTGAATTATTTTGAATATGAATGGAGAGAGAGAACAACCTTAACTTGTTCCTAATTTTAGGCAGAAAGCATTCAATCTTTCATAATTGAATATAATATTATTCATGGTTTTTTGTATACAATCCTTATCATATTGAGAACGTGTCTCTTTATTCCAATTTTCATGAGTTTTTTTTTTTTATCAAGAATGAATGTTAAATTTGGTCAAATGCTCATTTTTTCATCAAATTTTATAATCATGTGATTTTTTTCTCATTCTGTTAATTTGTTAGATTATCCTAATTGATTTTCAAATAATGAAGTAGCCTTGCATCCCTGGAATAAACTCCACTGGGTCATAGTGTATTATGTTTTTTAATGTATGTTGCTAGTCTGCAGTGGTTTTTGTTTTTATTTTTGTACTATCTTTTCTAGGTTTGATATCAGGGTAATTCTGGCTTCATAAAATTGAAGAGTGTTTTGTCCTCTTCTGTTTTCCAGGAAAAAGTGTAGAATTGGTGTCAATTCTCCTTGTTATTCTTTTTTTCGCCAGTAGCTGGGGATGTACAGCATGGTCTCTCTCTTAGAGTCTCATCTTCGGTTAAGTAATTCATTGGAGCTAATAGTTATTTATTTTTTTTTTATCACTTCATGCAATTACATTTTCAGAGACTGAGATCAGTTTCTTCTAAGATACTTTTATTCATGAGGTCAAATATTTGGAACTCTAGACAATGGTCTAGATTGTCCTCTTTTTTTAAATTAAATTTTTTAATTTTAATTCTAGTATGGCTAATGTAACTGTTATATTAAGTTTTAAGTGTACAATATAATGATTCAACCATTTCATACCACACCCAGTGCTCATCACAAGAAGTGTATTCTTTAATCCATCATCATCAATTTCACTCATCCCCCTACCAAACTCCCCTCTGGTAACCATTAGCTTTTTCTCTGTAGTTAAGAGTCTGTTGCTTGACTCTTTTTTTATACTTTACTCCTTTATTTTTTTTCCCTTAAATGCCATGAAGGGAATGAAGTCATGTGGCATTTGTCTTTCTCTGATTAATTCGCTTAACATTATACTCTCTAGGTCCATTGATGTTGTGGCAAATGGCAAGATTTCATTCCTTTTTATGGCTGAATGATAATCCATTACATATATACCATATGTTCTTTATCTGTTCACCTATTGATGGACACTTGGACTAATTCCATAATTTGGCCATTGTAAATAATGCTGTAGTAAACATAGGGGTCCATGTATCTCTTTGAATTAGTGTTTTTGTATTTTTTTGGTAAATGCCCACAAGAACAATTACTAGATCAGAGGATATTCTTATTTTTAACTTTTTGAGGAACGTTCATACTGTTTTGACAGTGGCTGCACCAGCATATATTGCTACCAATAATGCAAGAGGGTTCCTTTATCTTCACATCTTCACTGTTGTTTCTTGTGTTGTTGAATTTAACCATTCTAACAGGTGTGAGGTGATATCTCATTGTAGTTTTGATTTGCATTTTCCTGATGATGAATGATGTGAGTATCTTTTTAAAATGTTTTTATTATTTATTTTTTAGAGAGAGAGAGAGAAAGAGAGAGGGAGAGAGTGAGAGAATCCGAGGCAGGCTCTAGGCTCTGAGTTGTCAGAACAGACCCTGAGTAGGGGCTTAAACTTGTGAACCACGAGATCATGACCTGAGCCAGTTGGATGCTTAACCACCTGTGCCACCCAGGTATCCCTGATGTGAATATCTTTTGATGTATCTGTTGGCCATTTGTAGGTATTCTTTGGAGAAATGCCTGTTCATGTCTTCTGCCCATTTTTATTTGGATTATTTGTGTGGGTTTTTTTTGGGGGTGGGTTGAGTTTATCATTTTTTTAATATTTTGGATACTAATCCTTTATCATCTATGTCATTTGCAAATAATTTCTCCCATTCTGTAAGTTGCCTTTTAGTTTTATTGGTTGTTTCCTTCACTGTGCAAAAGATTTTCATTTCGATGAAGTCCTAATAGTTTATTTTTGCTTTTGTTTCCCTGACCTCAGGAGACATATCAAGAAAAATGTTGCTATAGCCAATGTCAAAGAAATTATAACCTGTTCTCTCTTCTAGGATTTTTATGGTTTAGGTCTCAGATTTAGGTCTTTAATGCATTTAAAGTGTATTTTTGTATATGTTGAAAGAAAGTGGTCCAGTTTCATTCTTTTGCATGTAGCTGTCCAGTTTTCCCAACACCATTTTTTAAAGACACTGTCATTTTCCCATTAGATAATATTTCCACCTTTGTTGAAGATTAATTGACCATATATTTGTGGGTCCTTTACCAGGTTTTCAATTCTGTTTCATTGATCCATGTGTCTATTTTTGTGCCAGGACTATATGGTTTTGATTACTACAGCTTCATCATATAAACTTGAAGTATAGAATGGTGATAGTTCTGGTTTTGTTTTTCTTTTTCAAGATTGCTTTGGCTGCCTGGGGTCTTTGGTGATTAAATAAAAAATTTAGAATTGTTTGTTCTCATTCTCTGAAAAATGTTGTTGGCATTTTGATGGGAATTAAATATGTAGAAAGCTTTGGTGGTGAAGGCATTTTAATAATATTTATTCTTCCAATCCATGAGTATGGAATGTTTTTCCATTTCTTTGTGTCGTCTTTGACTTCTTTCATCAGTGTTTTTTTATATATAATTTATTGTCATGTTGGCTACCATATAGTGTATACAGTATGTTCTTGGTTTGGGGGTTAGATTCCCGTGATCCATCACTTACATACAACACCCAGTGCTTATCCCAACAATTGTCCATTGCCCATTGCCCATTTCCCCCTCCCCTGCACACCATCAGATGTCAGTTTGTTCTCTGTATTTAAGAGTCTCTTATGGTTTGCCTCCCTCCCTCTCTGTTTGTAACTATTATTTTCCTTTCCTCCCCCAATGGTCTTCTGTTAAGTTTCTAAAGATCCACATATGAGTGAAAACATTTGATGCCTGTCTTTCTCAGATTGACTTATTTCACCTAGCATAACACCCTCCAGTTCCATTCATGTTGCTGCAAATGGCAGGATTTAAGTCTTTCTCATTGCCAAGTACTATTCCATTGTATATATAAACTACATCTTCTTTATTCATTCAATGGTTGATGGACATTTAGGGTCTTTCAATAATATGGCTATTATTGAAAGTGCTGGTATATACTTTGGGGTACATGTGCCCCTATGAATCAGCACTCCTGCATTCTTTTGATAAATTCTTAGTAGTACAATTTCTGGGTGATAGGGTAGTTATATTTTTTTGTATTTTTTTAAGAACCTCAACACTGTTTTTTAGAGAGGCTGCACCAGTTTACATTCTCACCAACAGTGCAAGAGGGTTCCTACTTCTCCACATCCTCACCAGCATCTGTTGTTTCCTGAGTTGTTAATTTTAGTCATTCTGTCTGGTGAGAGGAGTTATCTCAATGTGGTTTTGATTTTTATTTCCCTGATAATGAGTTATGTTGAGCAACTTTTCATGTATCTGTTGGCCATTTGGATATATTCTTTGAAAAACTACTTATTAAGGCCTTCTCCCCATTTATTCCCTGGATTATTTGTGTTTTGGGTGATGAGTTTGGTAAGTTCATTGTAGATTTTGGATACTAACCCTTTATCTGATATGTCATTTACAAATATCTTCCCCCATTCTGTTGGTTGCCTTTTAGTTTTGTTGATTTTTCCTTGGCAGTGCAGAAACTTTTTATCTTGATGAGGTGCCAATAGTTCATTTTTTGCTTTTATTTCCCTTGCCCTCAGAGACGTGTTGAGCAGGAAATTGCTGTGGCTGAGGTCAAAGAGATTGATGCCTGTTTTCTCCTCTAGGATTATGATGGTTTCCTGTCTCACAGTTAGGCCTTTCATCCATTTTGAGTTTATTTTTGTGTATGGTGTAAGAAAGTGGTCTAGTTTTATTCTTCTGCATGTTGCTGTCCAGTTCTTACAGCACCATTTGTCAAGACACTGCCCTTTTTTCCATTGGATACTCTTTCCTGCTTTGTCAAATATTAGTTGGCCGTACAAGTAGTTAGCCAGAGTTGTGTCCAATTCTGGGATCTCTATTCTATTCCATTGGTCTATGTGTCTGTTTTTGTACAAACACCACACTGTCTTTATGATTACAGCCTTGTAGTAGAGGCTAACAGCCAGGATTGTGATGCCTCTCGCTGTGGTTTTTTTTTCCAACATTACCTTGGCTATTCAGGTCTTTTGTGGTTCCATACAAATTTCAGGATTGCTTTTTCTAGCTTGGAGAAGAATGCTGGTGCAATTTTGATTGGGATTGCATTGAATGTGTAGATCACTTTGTTTAGTATTGATATTTTAAAAATATTTTTTTCTTCCAATTCAAGAGCATGGAATATTTTTTCATTTCTTTGTGTCTTCAATTTCTTTCATAAGTTGTCTATAGTTTCCAATATGCAGACCCTTTACATCTTTGGTTAGGTTTATTCCCAGATATTTTATTGTTCTTGGTACAATTGTAAATTTCTTGATTTCTTGATTTCTTGATTTCTTTTTCTGTTGCTTCATTATTGGTGTATAGAAATGCAACCAATTTCTGTACATTGATTTTTTATCCTGTGACTTTGCTGAATTCGTGTATCAGTTCTAGCAGCTTTTTGCTGGAGTCTTTTGGGTTTTCCATGTATAGTGTCATGTCATCAGCAAAAAATGAAAGGCTTGACTTCATCTTTGCCAATTTTGATGCCTTTGGTTTCTTTTTTTTTTTTTTGTCTGATTGCTGAGGCTAGGACTTCCAACACTATGTTAAACAAAAGTGGTGAGAGTGGACATTCCTGTCATGTTTCTGATCTCAGGGGAAAAGCTCTCAGTTTTTGCCCATTGAGGATGATATTAGTTGTGGGCTTTTTATATACAGCTTTTATGATATTAAGGTATGTTTCTTCCATCCCAACTTTCTTGAGGGTTTTTATTAAGAAAGGATGTTGTTATTTTGTCAAATGCTTTTTCTGTGTCTATTACAACATCATATGATTCTTATATTTTTTTCTATTCATGTGATGTATCACATTGATTGATTGTGAACATTGAACCAGTCTTGCAGCCCAGGAATGAATCCCACTTGATCATGGTGAATAATTCTTTTTATATGCTGTTTATTCAATTTGTTAGAATCTTGTTGAGAATTTTTGCATCCATGTTGCTCATCAGGGATATTGGCCTCTAACTCTCCTTTCTAGTGGAGTATCTGGTTTTGGAATCAAGGTAATTTTGGCTTCATAGAATGAATCCAGAAGCTTTCCTTCCATTTCTATTTTTTGGAACAGCTTGAGCAGAATAGGTATTAACTCTGCTTTAAATGTCTGGTAGAATTCCCCTGGGAATCCATCTGGCCCAGGATTCTTATTTCTTGGGAGAGTTTTGATAACTGATTCAAATTATTCACTAGTTATGGTTCTGTTAAAATTTTCTATTTCTTCTCATTTGAGTTTTGGTAGTGTGTAGGTGTCTAGGAATTTGTCCATTTCTTTCAGATTGTCCAGTTTCTTGGCATATAAGTTTTCATAGTATTTTCTGATAATTGCTTGTATTTATGAGGAAGTGGTTGTGATAAATCCATTTTCATTCATGATTTTACCTATCTGGTTCCTCTCTCTTTTCTTTTTTTAGAAGTCTGGCTAGGGGGTAATCAATTTTATTTATTAAAAAAAACGCTCTTAGTTTCATTGATCTGTTCTACTGTTGTTGTTTTTGGATTCTATAGTGTTTATTTCTGCTGTGATCTTTATTATTTCTCTTCTGCTGGCCTTGGGGTTTCTTTGCTGTTCTGCTTCTAGTTCCTTTAGGTGTGTGGTTAGATTTTGTATTTGGGATTTTTCTTGTTTCCTGAGATAGGCCTGGATTGCAATGTATTTTCCTCTTAGGACTGCCTTTGCTGCATCCCAAAGGGTTTGGAATGTCATGTTTTCATTTTCATTTGCTTCTATATTTTTTTTTAAATTTCTTCTTTAATTGCCTGGTTGACCCTTTGATTCTTTAGTAGGAAGTTCTTTAACTTCCATGCATTTGGAGATTTTCCACACTTTTTCCTGTGGTTGATTTAAGTTTCATAGCATTGTCATCTGAAAGTGTGTGTGGTATGTTCTCATCTTTTATTTTTATTGAGAGCTATTTCGTGACCCAGTATTTGATCTATCTTGGAGAATGTTCCATGTGCACTTGAGAAGAATGTGTATTCTGCTGCGTTTGGATGAAAAGTTCTGAATATATTTGTCAACTCGATCTGACCCAGTGTATCATTCAGGGCCATTGTTTTTTTGTTTGTTTGTTTGTTTCTGTCTATATGATCTGTCCATTGTTGTAAGTGGAGTATTAAAGTCTCCTGCAATTACTGCATTCTTACTAATAAGATTGCTTATGTTTGTGATTGTTTTATATATTTGGATGCTTTCAAATTCGGTACATAAACATGTATAATTGTTAGCTATTCTTAATGGATAGACCTCATAATTATGACATAATGTCCTTCTTCATCTCTTGTTAACAGCCTTTAGTTTAAAGTCTAGTTTTTCTGATGTAAGTATGGCTACTCCAGCTTTTTTTTTTTTACTTCTAGTAGCATGATAGATGGTTCTCCTTCCCCTCACTTTCAATCTGAAGGTGTCCTCAAGTCTAAAATGGGTCTCTCATAGACAGAAGACAGATAGGTCTTGCTCTTTTATCCATTCTGATACCCTATTTCTTTTGATTGTAGCATTTAATCCATTACATTCAGTGTTATTATTAAAAGATATGGATTTAAAGTCATCGTGTTATCTGTAGGTTTTATGCTTGTAGTGATGTCTTTGGTCTTTTGTGGTCTTTGCAACATTCCACTCACAGAGTCCCCCGTAGGATCTCTTATAGGGCTGGTTTAGTGGTGATGAATTCCTTCAGTTTGTCTGATAAAACCTTTATCTCTCCTTCTATTCTGAATGACATCTTTGCTGGATAAAGGATTCTTGCCTGCCTATTTGTCCTATTAAGCATGTTAAAAATTTCCTACCACTCCTTTCTGGCCTGCCAAGTCTCAGTAGATAGGTCTGCTACTACCCTTATGTGTCTACCCTTGAAGGTTATGGTTTGTTTGTCCCTAGCTGCTTTTGGTATTCTCTCTTTATCTTTGTCTTTTGCCAGTTTCACTATAATATGTTGTGCAGAGGATCGATTCAAGCTACATCTGAAAGGATTCTCTGTGCCTCCTGGATTTAAAGGTCTGTTTCCTTCCCCAGATTGGGGAAGTTCTCAACTATGATTTGTTCAAGTACACCTTCCATCCCTTTCTCTCTCTTCTTCTTCTTCTAGAACTCCTATGATACAACTATTATTCCATTACATTGAATCACTTACTTCTTTAATTCTCCCCCCGTGGTCCAGAATATTTTTCTCTCTATTTTTCTCAGCTTCATCTTTTTCCATAATTTTAATTTCTATTTCACTGATTCTCCCCCTCTGCCTCTTCCATCTTTGCTGTCATCGCCTTTAGTTTATTTTTCACCTCATTTGTAGTATTTTTTAATTAATCATTATATTCTAGTTCTTTGATCTCTGCAGCAATAAATTCTCTGCTGTCTTCTATGTTTTTTTTTCAAGCCCAGTGATTAATCTTATGACTATTATTCTAAATTCTTGTTAAGTTATATTGTTTATATCAGTTTTGCTCAATTTGTAGCTGCCATTTCTTCCTGTAATTTCTTTTGAGGAGAATTCTTCCATTTTGTCATTTTGTCTAGTTTTCTGTCCCTTATGTGTTCTAAAGTTTGTTTTGTTCCCTGCACCTGTGAACAGTACTTTATTAAAGAGGGGTTGGGGCACCGGGGTGGCTCAGTCAGTTAAGCATCTGACTTCAGTTCAAGTCATGATTTCACAGTTTGTGGGTTCGAGCCTCACATCAGACTCTGTGCTGACAGCTCAGAGCCTGGAGCCCGCTTTGGTTTCTGTGTCTCCCTCTCTCTCTGCTCCTCCCCCACTCACACTTCCTCTCACTCTCTCTCTCTTTCTCAAAAACAAATGAACAAACAAAAATTTAAAGAGGGGTCATACACTGTCCAGGGCCTGGCCCTTCAGGATGTGTTTTTGGAGCATGTTACTTGCTCTCTGTTGTGACTTTGGTTACTTTATCTCCCTACTCATAGTGATGTTTTGGACCCTCCACCAGGTGTGTGTTGATTTGTTAATTGAAATAGCACTATAATGCAAACAAACAACAAACAAGCAAAAAACAAAAACAAACACATAAACAAACAAACAAAAACAAAACCAAAAAACCAGAAACACCAACTTCAAGTAAACAAAGGGGTGGAGGCAGTGTTGATGGAAGAGACCTTATACCATACAAAGAGAGAAATGACAAGGGTGGGGAAAAATAAAATAAAATAAAATTGACCAGACAGAGAAACTATATGGCTCAATCCAGACAGAGAGAAAGGAAAATAAAGAAGGAGGTGTAGAACAGGTATAAAGAGAATTGATTAAATATGTCTGCTTAAAAAAAACAACAACCAAAATAACCAGGCTAGAGGACAGAAGAGATAAGAAGAAGTAAAGGAAGAAAAAAAATACACACACACACACACACACACACACACTCATATATATATATATATGAGTGTGTGTGTGTGTGTGTGTGTGTGTATTTGTTTTCTTCCTTTACTTCTTCTTATCTCTTCTGTCCTCTAGCCTGGTTATATACACATATATATGAATTAAATCAGCCAATGCAAAAGGGCTGGGTGCCTTGGAACCAATGGCAGTACTGGTCTGGAGGAGGGGCTGTCTGGTTCGTCAGCATCAATCCCACCCCTGTAGATATACCAGGTTCGGAGGGGCATGGTTTGGTATAGGCGGGTCTCGCTTCCCTTGTGGGCCCACTGTCGTTCCCTGAAGCCCCACCTTATTGGTCATCAGGAGAAAAACGGCGACACCCCAATCTCTCTTCCATGGACCAGGTGTCCCAAACCACTCTGTTCAGGCCATCCTCACTGTGCCACAGGTGCAAATGAAGCAGTTTGTCCTGGTACGCTGACTCCCATGCCTTCCTGGCTCTTGCCTGGGATTTAAACCCTGATGTCTTAAAGAGTCCCCCTCTGTGCACCCTGGTTCTGGGGAAGAGCTGCACTGCACTTCCTCACAGTGCCACGTGCCTGGTTTGTCCTGCTCTGCTGACTCCCATGCCTCTGTTGTGCTTGGCAGGGACTTAAACCCTGATATCTCAAAAGTTCCCACACCATACACCCCAGTTTTAGGGAAGTGCCACTCCACACCACCTGATATATGGTCTCTGGCTGGTGGGTGCAGGCAGTCTTTGTCCTTTGAATGGTTATATATCTTCTTCTTACAGGATGCTAGAGAGGGGATTGCTTTCTCCCACTTTGGACTGCACCTCTGAACTAGTTACCAAGCCCAGTACTGGCTTCCCTCCTCCCCAGGTGCATGAATAGGGCAGTTGGCCCCAGGTCAGAGAAAGCCCCAAAGTTAGAGATTGGATCTTTCTCCATTGTGGTCTGTGGTTTTACTCTTGTCCAGATACAGTCCTATATTTCCCAAGCCTCTTTCTCTTCCTTTTGTCTCTTTGCAGAAGGGGATCCCTCCCCTCCATTCCTCCTCTGCCCATTTTATCTCTCTCAGTTCACAATTATGCACTTATGGCCTGGCAGGTTATCCCTGTAGGTCCCTGGAGGCATCTCTGTCACTTTGCTGCCCAGACTCTTGGAGTTCAAAGTCCTTTGGCCTCAACATTGCTGTGTTTGAGGGATGAGGAAACTTTAGATCCCCCTACTTCACCATGTTGGATCCTCCCACCCCCTCATTTTCAATATGAAAGTGTCCTCAAGTCTAAAATTGGTCTCTTGTAGACAGCATATAGATGAATTTTAGTTTTTTATCCATTCTGATACCCTATGTCTTTTGATTGCAGCATTTATTCCATTTACATTCAGCATTATTATTGAAAGATATAGATTTCGAGTCACTGTGCTATCTGTAGGTGTCATGCTTGTGGTGATGTCTCTGGTCGTTTGTAGTCTTTGCAGCATTCCACTCACAGAGTTCCCCTTAGGATCTCTTGCAGGGCTGCTTTTGTGGTCATGAACTCCTTCAGTTTTTGTTTGGGAAGACCTTTATCTCTCCTTCTATTCTGAATGACAACCTTGCTGGATAAAGGATTCTTGGCTGCATATTTTTCCTATTCAGCACAGCACTGAATATTTCCTATGACTCCCTCTGGCCTGCCAAGTTTCAGTGGACAGGTCTGCTACTACCTTTATGAGTCTATCCTTGTAGATTAAGGTCCATTTGTCCCTAGCTGCTTTCAGAATTCTCTATTTATCTTTGTATTTTGCCAGTTTCACTATAATATGTCATGTAGAAGACCTATTTCTGTTATGTCTGAAGGGAGTTCTCTGTGCCTCCTGGGTTTGGATGTCTGCTTTCTTCCCCAGATTAGGGAAGTTCTCAGCTATAATTTGTTCAAGTAAACCCTCTGACCATTTCTTCTTCTGAAACTCCTATGATGCTGATATTATTACATTTCATTGAATCAATTAGTTCTCTAACTCTCTCTTCATGGAGTAGCATTTTTTTATCTTTCTCTCGTCCTCATCATTTTTCATAACTTTATCTTCTATTTCACTTATTCTCCCCTCTGCCTCTGCCATCTTAACTGTCACATCTAGTTTATTTTATGCCTCATTTATGGCATTTCTTTATTCATCATGATTATTTTTTAGTTCCTTGATCTCTGCAGCAGTCTATGCTT
Source organism: Panthera uncia (assembly GCF_023721935.1). Taxonomy (NCBI): domain Eukaryota; kingdom Metazoa; phylum Chordata; class Mammalia; order Carnivora; family Felidae; genus Panthera; species Panthera uncia. Next base: position 119,663,213 of record NW_026057582.1, read on the forward strand.
ATATGCATATATATTTAATTCTTGGTCAATGCATATATATATGCATTGACCAAGAATTAAATCAGAAAATGCAAAAACACTGGGTGCCTTGGAGCCAGCGGCAGCGCTGGTCTGGAGGAGGGGCTGCCTGTTTGTTCAGTGTCAATCTTGCTCTGGTAGATACACAGTTACCAGACCCGGAGGGCCTTGGTTTGATGTAGGTGGATCCTACCTCCACTGTGGCCCCTTCTCCATTCCCTGAAGCCCCACCATGTTGGCCATGGGGAATAAAATGGCAACACCCCAGTCTCTCCTCCTTAGACTGGGTGTCCCAAACCTCTCTTTTCAGGCTGTCCTCACAGTGCTGCCTGGGCGTGAGAGGGCCATTTTTTTTTCCACTCCAGTCACCCCTGACTCCCAGGCACTTGGCTGGGATTCAAACCCCAAAGTCTTAAAGGATCCCACTCCTAGTGCCCTGGTTCCAGGGTAGAGCCACTCTGCCACACCAACTAAGGGCCTCTGGCTCCTCTTAGTGCTGAGTGGGCACAACTGGGCTGCTATGTCCCATCCCATTCTCCTCCATGCCTCCCTGGCACTCAGCTGGGATTCAAACCCTCATGTCTTAAAGTATCCCACTCTGAGAGCCCTGGTTCTGGGGAAGTGCTGCTCTGCCCCACCAATAAAGGGCCTCTCACTGGCTGTCAGAAGCTGGGTCCTTTGTCCTTGGAATGGCTATATGCCTTCTTCCCACAGCCATTAAGGGAGGGGATTGCTTTCTCCCACTGTGGACTGTGCCTCTGAGCTAGTTACTGAGATCAGGGCTTGCTCCCTTCCTCCCCAGGTGCATGAACAGGACAGCCAGCCCAAGTCCAGAGAAAGTCCTGCAGATAGAAATTGGATCTTTCTCCATTTTTTTCTGATCCCAGTCCTTGGTGTTTCTCTTGTCCGAAAACAATCACACACTTCCACAACTTTTTGTCTCTTTCTCTTCCTTTTGTCTCTCTGCAGAAGGGGATCTCTGCCCTCCATGCCTATATCATGCACCTATGGCCCAGCAAGTTGTCTCTGTGGACCCCTGGAGATGTGTCTGTCAGTCTGCAACCTGAACTCTTGGAATTCCAAGTCCTCTGGCCTCAACACTACTGGGTTTGTGGGACAAGGGAACTTCAGATCCCCCTACTTCTCTACCATGTTGACCACTTTCCTCATCAGTGTTTTATAGTTTTCAGAGTAAACGTCTTTCACCTCTTTGGTTAAGTTTATTGGTAGATATTTTATTATTTTTGGTACAATTATAAATGGGATTGTTTCCTTAATTTTTCTCTCTCCTGCTTCATTGTTAGTGTGTAGAAATGCAACAGATTCCTGTACATTGATTTTGTATCCTGTGACTTTAGTGAATTCATTTATCAGTTCTGTATTTTTGATGGAATCTTTCAAGATATCTATCTATCTATATATATATATATCATGTCATCTGCAAATAGTGAATTTTACTTCTTCTTCACCAATTATCATTCCTTTTCTTTCTTCTTTCTTTCTTTCTTTCTTTCTCAGAATGAGTGAGAGAGAGAGAGTGAGAGAGAGAGAGTAAGCGGGGGAAGGGCAGAGAGAGACGGAGAATGAGAATCCCAAGCAGGCTCCACATTGTCATCAGAGGCTGACATTGAGCATCAAGAACCATGAGATCATGACCTCAGCTGAAATCAAGAGTTGAATGCTTAAAAAACTGAGCCACCCAAGCACCCTTTATTCTTTTTCACATTTTAATGCAACTTTATAAATTTTTTAAATACATTTCCACAAATGGAAAGATAAGTCATATTGGAAAATGTGAATAATTCAAGAAATATGGAGGCTTTCAATTTCCTTTAAAACTTCATTTTGTTTTAATATTCATTCACCTGAAGCCCAAGTTCCCTATGTATTTTGCCAGATATTAATTTTGAACTACAAGCTGGGCAATTACTACTTCTGCTTCGTGAGACCTCTTGAACTCAAAACAACCCTTTAAGGCTGATGACAGTGATTGTGTCTGAACCAGCCACAGAAGTTACTCTGCATCTTTCACCAGAGCTACTGCGAAAATACACTTTTCTTTCTCCTGATGAGGGTTATTTCCCACCGAAAATTGTTATTTCCTACAAGAATAGTAAATAATTTGGAAGATCCAAAGATGCAGGATCTATATCTTTGAAACCCAAACATCAATAATAGAAACCAGAAAAAAAATAATGTAGAGGAAACATGGCTGCCATTGGCTTGTTTTTCCCTTCAAATTGCAGCCCATTTTAGATAACTTCATCAGCCTGCTGACAACACCCAAATAAAATGGATTTTTAAGCGTCATGTTTACAAAGTGCTTTTCTCAGTTCCTCGCCTCTCTATCCATACCATTGGATTCCTAATTCCCATTACATAAAAAGTCTGGAGGGCCAACATGGCAGAGAAGTAGGGGGAACGCATACTTCCTGCGTCTCTCAAACAAAGAAGTATAGAAGCCAAAGGAGTTTGAACACTAGATCCTGGGAGGAAAAGAGACTGAATCCACTAGAATGAAAATGGGAAAGCTGGAAAAAAAAGATAGGGGTACTCCAAGGTACAAATCAAAGCATGTCTGGCAGAGGGTCCAAAATATTTCTAAGAGTAGGGTAATAAAATAACCAAAGCCACAACAACACAGAGCAAGTAACAATCTCCAAAAAATCACCTCCTGAAGGGCCAGGCCCTGGACAGTGTATGATCCTCCTTAAATATAGCAGTGCTCACAGGAGCAGAGCATACAACAAGCTTTTAAAATGCATAAGGGACAGAAAACTAGGCAAAATGATGAAACGGAAGAATTCTCCTCAAAAGAAATTCCAGAAAGTAGCGACAGCTAGCAAATTGATCAAAACTTATTTAAACAATATAACAGAGCAAGAATTTATAATTATAGTCATAAAATTAATTGCCAGGCTTGAAAAAACATAGATGACACAGAGAATCTATAACTACAGAGATCAAGGGAATAAAAAATAGTCATGATGAATTAAAAAATGATATAAATGAGGTGCAAAATAAAATAGAGGTGTCCACAGCATATTAAAGAGGGAGAGGGGAGAATAGGTGAATTAAAACATAAAATTATGGAAAAAGAGGAAGCTGAGAAAAAGAGAGATAAACAAAAATCCAGGAGTACGAGGGGAGAATTAGAGACCGAAGCAATGCAATCAAATGGAACAATATCTGTATCATAGGAATTCCAGAAGAAGAAGAGAGAGAAAGGGGCTGAAAGTATACATGAACAAATCATAGCTGAGAATTTCCCTGATCAGGGGAAGGAAACAGACATTGAAATCCAAGAGGCACAGAGAATTCCCTTCAGACATAACTTGAATTGATCTTGTACACAACATATCATAGTGAAACTGGCAAAATACAAGGATAAAGAGAGAATTCTGAAAGCAGCTAGGGATAAATGGGCCTTAACATACAAAGGTGGACACATAACGGTTGTAGCAGACCTATCTACTGAAAGTTGGCAGGCCAGAAAGGAATGGCAAGAAATCTTCAATGTGATAAACAGAAAACAATATGCAGCCGAGAATCCTTTACCCAGCAAGTCTGTCATTCAGAATAGAAGGAGAGATAAAGGTTTTCCCAAACAAAAACTGAAGGAATTCATCACCACTAAACCAGCCCTCCAAGATATCCTAAGGGAGACTCTGTAAGTGAAATGTTGCAAGGATGAAAAAGTACCAGAGACATCACTACAAGCATGAAAACTACAGACATCACAATGACTCTAAACCCATATCTTTCAATAATAACATTGAATGTAAATGGACTAAATGCTCCAACCAAAAGACATAGGGTATCAGAATGGATAAAAAAACACAAGACCCATCTATTTTCTGTCTACAAGAGACACAATTTAGACCCGAGAGCACCTTCAGATTGAAAGTGAGGGGATGGAGAACTATCTATTATGCTACTGGATGTCAGAAGAAAGCTGGAGTAGCCATACTTATACCGGAAAAACTAGACTTTAAATTGAAGACTGTAACAAGAGATGAAGAAGGGCATTATGTAATCATTACAGTGTCTATCCCTCAGGAAGAGCTAACAATTATAAATGTCTATGCGCCTAATTCGGGAGCCCCCAAATATATAAAGCAATTGATCACAAACATAAGCAACCTTATTGATAAGACTGTGGTAATTGCAGGAGACTTTAATACTCCACTTACAACAATGGATAGAACATCTAGACAGAGAATAAATAAAGAAACAAAGGCCCTGAATGATGTATTGGATCAGGTGAACTTGACAGATATATTTAGAACTCTGCATCCCAAAGAAACAGAAAATACATACTTCTCAAGTGCACATGGAACTTTCTCCAAGATAGATCACATACTGGGTCGCAAAACAGCCCTTCATAAGTATAAAAGAATTGAGATCATACTATGCACACTTTCAGACCACAATGCTATGAAACTTGAAATCAACCACAGGAAAAAGGCTGGAAAACCTCCAAAAGCATGGAGGTTAAAAAACACCCTACTAAAGAATGAAAGGGTCAACCAGGCCATTAGAGAGAAATTTTAAAAATATATGGAAACAAACGAAAATGAAAATACAACAATCCAAACGCTTTGGGATGCAGGGAAGGCAGTCCTGAGAGGAAAATACATGGTAATCTAGGTGTATTTCAAGAAACAGAAAAAATCCCAAACAAAAAATCTGAAAGTACACCTAAAGGAAATAGAAGTAGAACAGCAAAGACACCCAAACCCAGCAGAAGAAGAGAAATAATAAAGATCTGAGCAGAAATAAACAATATAGAATCTGAAAACAAACAAACAAACAAACAAACAAACAGTAGAGCAGATCAATGAAACCAAGAGTTGGTTTTTTGAAAAAAATAAACAAAACTGATAAACCTCTAGCCAGGTTCTCAAAAAGAAAAGGGAGAAGACCCACACAGATAAAATCATGAATGAAAATGGAATTATTACAACCAATCCCTCAGAAATACCAGCAATTATCAGGGAATACCGTGAAAAATTATATGCCAACAAACTAGACAACCTGGAAGAAATGGACAAATTCCTCAGCACCCACACACTTCCAAACTCAAACAGGAAGAAATAGATAATTTGAACAGACCCATAACCAGTGAAAAATTGAATCAGTTATTAAAAAATCTCCCAACAAATAAGAGTCCAGGACCAGATGGCTTCCCAGAGGCATTCTACCAGACATTTAAAGCAGAGATAATACCTATCCTTCTCAAGCTGTTCCAAAAAATAAAAAGGGAAGTAAAACTTCTAGACTCATTCTATGAATCCAACATTACTTTGATTCCCAAACCAGAAAGAGGCCGAGCAAAAAAAAGAGAACTACAGGACAATATCAATCCCTGATGAATATGGATGCAAAAAATTCTCAATAAGACCTAGAAAATTGAATTCAACAGCATATAAAAAGAAGTATTCACCATGATCAAGTGGGATTCATTTCTGGGCTGCAGGGCTGGCTCAACATTCACAAATCAATCAATGTGATACATCACATTAATAAAGGAAAAGATCAGAACCATATGATCCTGTCAATCAATGTAGAAAAAGCATTTGACAAAATTCAGCATCCTTTCTTAATAAAAAACCCTCAAGAAAGTCGGGATAGAAGGAACATACTGCAACATCATAAAAGCCATTTATGAAAAGCCCAAAGCTAATATCATCCTCAATGGGGAAAAACTGAGACCTTTCCCCCTGAGATCAGGAACTTAACAGGGATGTCAACTCGCACCACTGTTGTTTAACATAGTGTTGGAAGTGCTAGCATCAGTAGTCAGACAACAAAAGGAAATCAAAGGCATCAAAATTGGCAAAGATGAAGTCAAGCTTTCAGTTTTTTTGCAGATAACATGATACTATACATGGAAAACTGGATAGACTCCATCAAAAGTCTGCTAGTACTGATACATGAATTCAGCAAAGTCACCGAAATCAAAGTTAATGTACAGAAATCATTTCATTTTTATACACCAATAATGAGGCAACAGAAAGACAAATAAATAAACTGATCCCATTCACAATTGCACCAAGAAGCATAAAATACGTAGGAATAAACCTAACCAAAGATGTAAAAGATCTGTATGCTGAAAACTATAGAAAGATTATGAAGAAAATTGAAGATACAAAGAAATGGAAACACATTCCCTGCTCATGGATTGGAAGAATAAATATTGTTAAAATGTCAATACTACCCAAAGCAATATACACATTCAATGCAATCCCATTCAAAATTGCACCAGCATTCTTCTCGAAGCTGGAACGAGCAATCCTAAAATTTGTATGGAACCACAAAATACCCCGAATAGCCAAGGTAGTATCAAAGAAGAAGACCAAAGGAGAAGGCATCACAATCCCAGACTTTAGCCTCTACTACAAACCTGTAATCATCAAGACAGCATGGTATGGCACAAAATAGACGAACAGAATAGAGACTCCAGAATTGGGCCCGCAAATGTATGGCCAGTTAAAGCAGGAAAGAATATCCAATGGAAAAAAGACAGTCTCCTTAACAAATGGTGCTGGGAGAACTGGACAGCAACATTCAGAAGAGTGAAACTAGACCACTTTCTTACACCATTCACAAAAATAAACTCAAAATGTATAAAGGACCTGAATGTGAGACAGGAAATCATCAAAATCCTAGAGGAGAAAGCAGGAAAAAACCTCTGTGACCTCAGCTGCAGTAATTTCTTACTTGACACATCTCTAAAGGCAAAGGGAATTAAAAGCAAAAATGAACTATTGGGACTTCATGAAGATAAAAAGTTTCTGCACTGCAATGAAAACATTAAATGAAACTAAAAGGCAACCGACAGAATGGGAAAAGATATTTGCAAGTGACGTATTGGACAAAGCGCTAGTACCCAAAATAAAGAACTCACCAAACTCCACACCCAAAAAAACAAATAATCCAGTGAAGAAATGGGCAGAAAACATGAATATACACTTCTCTAAAGAAGGCATCCAGATGGCCAACAGGCACATGAAATGATGCTCAACATCACTCCTAATCAGGGAAATACAAAATCAAAACCACACTGAGGTATCACCTCACGCTGGTCAGAGTGATTAAATAAACAAATCAGGAGACTATAGATGCTGGAGAGGATGTGGAGAAACCTGAACCCTCCTGCACTGTTGGTGGGAATGCAAACTGGTGCAGCCACTCTAGAAAACAGTGTGGAGGTTCCTCAAAAAAAATTAAAAAAAGATCTACCCTCTGACCCAGCAGTAGCACTGCTACGAATTTACCCAAGGGATACAGGGGTGCTGAGGCATAGGGGCACTTGTACCCCAATGTTTATAGCAGCACTTTCAACAATAGCCAAATTATGGAAAGTGCCTAAATGCCCATCAACTGATGAATGGATAAAGAAGATGTGGTTTATATATACAATGGAATACTACGTGGCAATGAGAAAGAATGAAATATGGCCATTTGTAGCAATGTGGATGGAATTGTAGAGTGTTATGCTAAGTGAAATAAGTCAGGCAGAGAAAGACAGATATCATTGTTTTCACTCATATGTGGATCCTGAAAAACTCAACCGAAGACCATGGTGGAGGTGAAGGGGGAAAAAAAGTTACAAAGAGTGAAGGAGGCAAACCATAAGAGACTCTTAAATACTGAGAACAAACTGAGGGCTGATTGGGGGTGGAGGTGGGGAAAGTGGGTGATGGGCACTGAGGAGGGCATCTGTTGTGATGAGCACTGGGTGTTGTATGGAAACCAGTTTGGCAATAAATTTCATATAAAAAGATAAAGATCTCAATTATGGGGTTTCACATAAAAGATTGAGTCAGAATTTTCATGTAATATAAAAAAAGCCTGAATAGTTCTTGGCTTATAGCAAGTATTCAATAAATTTTGATGCAACAATTATTGCCATTATCCAGAGACAGAAAAGATACATATTTAAATCTCAACTTATTAATGATTTCTAGAGAAAATCAAGTACAGGTTGACTTCATTCAAATTATTCTGGGTAGGACGTGCTTATTTTTTTTTAAATTTTTATTTTAAATACATGTTAGTTAACATATAGTATAGTATTGGTCTCAGGAGTAGAATTTAGTAATTCATCACTTACGTATAACACCCAGGGCTCATCCCAACAGGTACCCTCTTTAATGCCTAACACCCACTTAGCCCATTCCCTCACACACCACCCCTCCAGCAACCATTGGTTTTTCTCTATATTTAAGGGTCTCTAGTGTTTTGCCATTGTTAGTTTGCCTCTGTCTGTTTTTATATATTTTTTAAATTTTCCCTTCCCTTATGTTTCTCTGTCTTTTTTTTCTTAAATTCCACATATGAGTCAAATAATATGATATTTGTTTTCCTAGCGGCTGCACCAGTTTGCATTCCCACTAACAGTGCAAAAGGGTATCCCTTTCTCTTCATTCTTGCCAACATTAGTTATTTCCTGAACTGTTAATTTTAGCCATTTTGACAGGTGTGAAGTGGTGTGTCATTGTGGTTTTGATTTGTATTTCCCTGATGAGTGATATTGAGTATCTTTTCATGTATCTGTTAGCCATCTGGAGGTCTTCTTTGAAAAAGTGTCTATTCATGACTTCTGTCCATTTCTTCACTGGATTGTTTGTTTTTTGGGTGTTGAGTTTGATAAGTTCTTTATAGATTTTGGATACTAACCCTTTATCTGATGTGTCATTTGCAAATAACTTCTCCCATTCTGTCAGTTGTCATTTAGTTTTGTTGAATGTTTCATTTGGTGTGCAGAAGCCTTTTATCTTGATTAGTTCTTAGTAGTTCATTTTTGCTTTTGTTTCCCTTGCCTCAGATGATATGTCTAGTAAGAAGTTGCTGTGGCAGAGGTCAAAGAGGTTGTTGTCTGTTTTATCCTCTAGGATTTTGATGGCTTCATCTCTTACATTTAGGTCTTTTATCCATTTTGAGTTTATTTTTGTGTAGTGGGTAAGAAAGTGGTCTACATTTATTCCTCTACATGTTGTTGTCTAGTTTTCCCAACATCATTTGTTGTCTTTTTTCATTGGAGATTCTTTATGCTTTGTGGAAGATTAGTTGGTCATAAATTTGTGGGTCCACTTCTGGGTTTTCTATTCCATTTCACTGATATAAGTGTCTCTTTTTGTTCCAGTCCCATACTGTCTTGATGATTACAGCTTTGTAATATAGCTTGAAGTCCTGAATTGTGATGCCTCCAGCTTTGGTTTTCTTTTCAACACTAACTTTGGCTATTTGGAGTCTTTTCTGATTCCACACAAATTTTAGAATTGTTTGTTCTAGTTCTGTGAAAAATGCTGGCGGTAATTTTTTTTTAAGTTTATTCACTTATTTTGAGAGAGAGAGAGAGAGAGAGAGAGAGAGAGAGAATGAGCAGGGGAGGGGAAGAGAGAGGGAAAGAGAATCCCAAGCAGGGTCTGTAGTGTCTGCATAGAGCCAGATGAGCAGCCTGAACCAATGAACTGTGAGATTATGACCTGAACAGATCAAGAGTTGGACACTTAACAGACTGAGCCACCTAGGACCCCTGATGGTATTTTGATGGTGACTGCATTGAATGTGTAGATTGCTTTGGAAGTATGGATGTTTTAACAATATTTTTTCTTCCAAAGAGCATGGAATATTTTTCCATTTGTTTGTGTTTTTTTTCAATTCCTTTCACAAGCATTCTATACTTTTCAACATACACATCTTCTACCTCTTTGGTTAGGCTTATTCCTAGGTATCTTATGGATTTTATGCAGCTGTAAATGAGATCAATTCCTTTATTTCTCTTTCTGTTCCTTCATTATTGGTATATAGAAATGCAACAGATTTTTGTACATTGATTTTATATCCTACAATTTTGCTGAAATCACGTATAAGTTCTAGTAATTTTTTGTGGAATCTTTAGGGATTTCCACGTAGTATATCATGTCATCTGTGAAGAATTAAAATTTGACTTCCTCCTTGTCAATTTGGATGCCTTTTATTTCTTTGAGTTGTCTGATTCCTGAGCCTAGGACTTCCACCACTATGTTGAATAATAGTGGTGAGAATGGACATCTTTTTTGTATTCCTGACCTTAGGGGGAAAGTTCTGAGTTTTTCCCCATTGAAGATGATATTAGCTGTGTGTCTTTCCTATGTGGCCTTTATGATGTTGAGGTATGTTCCTTCTATCCCTACTTTCTTGAGGGTTTTTATCAAAAAAGATAGTGTATTTTATCAAATTCTTTTTCTGCATCTGTTAAGAGGATCATATGGTTCTTATCTTTTATTTTACTCATGTAGTGTATCACATTGATTTATTTGCACATGTTGTACCAACCATGCAGCCCAGGGATAAATCCCAATTATCATGGTATTTCATAATTCTTTAAATGTATTATTGGATTTGATTTGCTAGTATCTTGTTAAGAATTTTTGCATCGTGTTCATCAGGGAAATTGGTCTGTAATTCTCCTTTTTAATGGGGTCTTTGGTTTTGGAATCAAGGTAATGCTGGCCTTATCAAGGACTTTGTAAGTTTTCCTTCTGTTTCAATTTTTTGGAAAAGTTTCAAAAGAATGGGTTTTAATTCTTCTTGAAATGTTTGATAAAATTTCCCTGGGAAGCCCTCTGGCCCTGGATTTTTGTTTGTTGGGAGATTTTTCATTCCTCTTTCAATTTAATTGCTGGTTATGGGTCAGTTCAAATTTTCTATTTCTTTCTGCTTCAGTTTTGATAGTTTATACGTTTCTAAGAATTTATCCTTTTTTTCCAGATTGCCCAATTTGTTGGCATTAATTTCTCATAATATTCTCTTATAATTTTATTTCTGTGGTGTGGGTTGTGATCTATCCTCTTTAATTCATGATTTTATTTATTTGGGTCCTTTTCTTTTTCTTTCTGATGAGTCTGGATAGGAGTTTATCAATTTTGTTAATTCTTTCAAAGAACCAGTTCTAGGTTCTTTGATCTGTTCTACTGTTCTTTTTGTGTGTTTTTTTCCCCCAATCCCATTCATTTCTCTTCTAACCTTTCTTATTTCCCTTCTTCTGCTAGTTTGGGCTTTATTTCCTGTTATTTTTCCAGCTCCTGTAGGTGAAAGGTTAGGTTATGTATTGAAGATATTTCTTTCTTCTTTAGGAAGATATGGATTGCTATATATTTTCCTTTTATGACCACCTTTACTGCCTTTGAACAGTTTTGGACTGTCATGTTTTCATTTTTGTTGTGTTTCATGTACTTTTTTTCTTTCTTCTTTAATTTTTTAGTTAGCCCATTCATTCTTTAGTAGGATGTTCTTTAGTCTCCAAGTATTTGTTACCTTTCCAAATTTTTTCTTGTGGTTGATTTCAAGTTTCATAGTGTTGTGTTCTGAAAGTATACGTAGTATGATCTCAACCTTTTTGTATGTGTTGGTGGCTGATTTGTGATGCAATATGAGATCTATTCTGGAAAATGTTTCATGTAAACTCTAGAAGAATACATATTCTGCTGCTTTAGGATGAAATGTTCTGAATATATCTGTTAAGGCCATCTGGCCTAATGTGTCATTCAAAGCCATTGTTTCCTTTTGATTTTCTCCTTAGATGATCTGTCCATTGTTGTAAGTAGGGTATTAAAGTCCTGTACTATTATTGTATTATCAATGAGTTTATTTATGTTTGTGATTAATTGATTTATATATTTAGGTGTTTCATGTTGGGGGCATAAGTATTTATAATTGTTAGTTCTTGATGGATAGACCTATTTTTTATATAATGCCCTTCTTTATCTCGTTACAGTTTTTTTTTAATCTAGTTTGATATAAGTATGGCTACTCTGGCTTTCTTTTGACATCCATAAGCATGATAGATGGTTCTCTGTCCCCTCACTTTCAATCTGTACATGTCTTTAGGTCTAAAATGAGTCTCTGTAGGCAGCATATAGATGGATCTTTCTTTTCTTTTTTTTTAACCCGTTCTGATACCTCATGTCCTTTCATTGGAGCATTTAGTCCATTTATATTCAGACTGATTATTGAATGATATGAATTTAGTGCCATTGTGTTGCCTGTAGAGTTAGAATTTCTGGTGATGTTCTCTGGTCCTTTCTAGTCTGATGCTTTTTGTCGTTTTTTGTTTTGTACTTTTTTTTCCTGTGCTCAAAGAGTCCCCCTTAAAATTACTTGCAGAGCTGGCTTAGTGGTCACAAACTCCTTTAGTTTTTGTTTATCTGGGCAACTCTATCTCTTCTTCTATTCTGAATGACAGTCTTGCTGGATAAGGAATTCTTGGCTGTGCATTTTCCCCATTCAGCACGTTGACTATATCCTGCCATTCCTTTTGGTCACACCAAGTTTCTCTGGATACATCTGCTGTGAAATTGGTCTATCTTCCTTTGTAGGTTAATGAATTTTTTTTCTATTGCTGCTTTGAGGATTCTTTCCTTGTCTGTGTATTTTGTGAATTTGACTATTATATACCTTGGTTATTTCCGGCTTTTGTTGAATTTAATGGGAGTTCTCTGTGCTTCTTTGATTTTGATGTCTGCATCCTTCCCCATGAGTTAAGTTTTCAGCTCTAATTTGCTCATATAAACCTCCTGCCTCTTTTCTCTCTCTTCATCCTCTGTGATTCCTATGATAGAAATGTTATTCCTTTTTAATAACTGCTGAGTTCCCAAGTCTGCCCTTGTGATCCATGATTTTTGTTTCCCTTTTATTTTCAGCTTCATTATTTTCCATAATTTTATTTTCTATATCCCTGGTTCACTTCTCTGCTTCATCCGTCCTTGTCATCATAGTATCCATTCCAGATTGCATCTAGGTTATAACATTTTTAATTTCAGCCTGACTAGATTTTGTTTCTGTATCTCTGCAGAAATGGATTCTCTGGTGTCTTCTATGTTTTTTTCAAGCCCAGCTAGCATCCTTATAATCTTAGTTTTAAATTCTAGTTCAGACATCATATATATATATATATATATATGTATATATAGTATAGTATGTATGTATGTATGTATATATACATATAGGTTAAATCCCTGGCTGTGAGTTCTGCTGCCTGTTCTTTCTTTTGGGGTGAAATTCTCCATCTCATTATTTTGTCAAGAAAAGAAAAGAAAAAGAAAAAAAAACAAAGAAAAACAAAACAAAACAATGAAATTAAAAAAATATATAAGCAAAAAAACTAGACCTTGGATGTGTTTTGGTCTGCTTGTTAAAAGAGTCTAGATCCAAAAGTAAAACATAATACAATAAACTAAAATTAAAAGAAAAAACAATAAAATAAAAAAATAAAAGAATATGTATATATAAAAATAAAAAATATAAATTATAACAGTAAAAAATAAAAAAGGAATTGAGAAAAGTAAGAAAATAAATTTCAAAATAATACTGGAAAAAATAAAGAATAAAAGTAAAACAGAAGTTAAATCCTTTTTCCCCTAGAGCTTTAGCTTTGCAGCACTATAAATAGACTTGATGCAAGTGAGTTGTTTGTGTTGGTCTTCCAGGGAAGAGCTGTCCTGTGCTGATTTTCAGGCTGACTTATTTCAGTGGAAAAGTGCCTTTAGTGGGTTGAAAGGCAGGGTTTGTTGTAAGTGACTCTGGCCTCCACAAGTTGCCCCTGTGTTTCTCTCTGAAGTCTGATGGTGGAGAGGAGGTTGGTGTTGGGTAGAAGATGGCATCACCCTGCCCTCTGGGAGTGGAGCTTATGGCTTCCACTGTTCAGGAGGCCCTCATAGAAAAGTATGTCAGGCTTTTGTCAGATCCCTGTCCTTAACCTGTCTGTGCCTAGCAGTTGGCATGCTCAGTGCCACAGTTCTCATGTGTTTTATCTCTTGTCTGTGGCTGGGATTCAAAACTCCAATTCTTAAAGGGCCAGGCAAAACACTGACCCACTCCACTCATCCAAAGGTGAGATTTGTAGAGTGGCCATCACCGTTCTGTCCCCCCCCCTCAAAAAAAAAGCAGTTGCACAAGGCACACACAGAGGCTGGAGTCTATTGTGATGCACAGTGTAAAGCTGACCAGGTTGTCTGCCATAGGAGTGCATCTCTCTTCCCTGTTGTTGAACAGGCTGTTTGTGGCTGCTCGTGGCACCCAGTGGACCTTTTGTCCTTGGAGAGACAAAACCCTCTTCCAGATGTACACCAGGAAGGGGGAGGATCTCTCTCAGTGCAACCCAGGTGATCCCCACACCACAGAGTATTGTACAAATCCTACACATTGCTTGCTCCACACTATTCTCTCCCTCTCATCCTGACCACTGTGTGAAAAAGGTTCTCTTCCCTCTGTGGCATCATGGCTTTCCTCTACACCAATTCATGGCTTCAAACCTCTATTCTGCCATGTTCTCTCCTACCCATTGTTCAGGTCATTTTCTTAATCCTCAGGTTGATTTCCTAGTTGTTCAAAATGGTATGATGTTGATCTAGCTGTGTTCCAGAGATGACATAAGCTCAGGGTCTCCCTACTACTCCATCATCATAACTCCCCCCAGATGTCTTTTATTTCTTATTGTTATCTAATTTCTGTGGCTAAGACTTTCAGTACTATGTTGAATAAAATTGGTGAAAATGGACATCTTTGTCTTATTCCTGTCCTTAGGGGGAAGGATCTCAGTTTTTCCCCACTGAGTATGAAGTTCACTGTGTTCTCTACTAAGGTCTTGGAGGGGGTGCTCATTATCACCTATAGGGAATGGAAATCTCCATTCCCTAATTTTACTCTATTCCCTATCTGTACTGTAGTTGTTGCTGTGCTTTTTTACAGCCTTAGAAATATGGAAGTCTATGCTTTCCTCTAGGTTTCTGTTGGAATGGTTAGGGGTGGGGCAGTTTTTTCCATGGCATTTGTCTATAGTGGAGCAGTTGCTACCTGAATATTTTCTGTCTTGTTAGGATGCCTCTCTTTGGGTCCTTTGGCTATAGAGCAGGCTTTTTTTTTCATATGAAGCCTTTATTATGTTGAGATATGTTCCCTATAGACCTACTTTGTTGAGGGTTTTTATCATGAATGGTTGTTGTACTTTGTCAAATACTTTTTCTGCATCTATTGAAATAATCATATGTTTTTTTATTTTTTTCTCTTATTGATGTGATGTATCATGTTGATTGATTTGAAATATTGAACCACTCTTGCATCCTGGGCATCAATTCCACTTGATCATTGTGAATTATTTTTTAATGCATTGTTGGATTCTATTTGCTCATCTTTTGTTGAGGATTTTTGCATCAAATTTCTACCAATACCTGATACCTACTGTATCTTTTCCTGTGATCTTTCTAGTTTGATTCCTTGTGGTTGGAAAACACACTCTGTATGATTTCATTTTAAAAACATTGGTTGAAGTTTATTTTATCTCACAGAATATAATCTATCTTGGTGTATGTTCTGTGGGCACTTGAAAATAATATGAATTCACTAATGTTGGGTGGAGTGTTCTATAAAGATCTGTTATATCCTGTTAGTTATGAGTTTTCATCTAGTTGTTTTATTAACTGCCAAGAGAGGAGTTTTTGATCTCTCTAAATATGTGTGGAAATTTCTATTTCTCTTTTCTATCACTTTCCTTTTATATATTTTTCACCTCCGGGTTGTTTGGTGTTAAGCCTGCTATGTCTTCATGATGGATTGAACCTTTTATCATTATGTAATATCTGTCTCTGTCCTTACCAATTTTCTTTGTTCTGAAGTCTACTTTATCTGACATTAACATAGCCATTCTTGCTTTTCTTTGATTAATGTTTTTATGATATATCTTATTCAATCCTTTCACTTTCAATCTTTTTATAACATATATTTGAAGTGAGTTTCATGTAGATAGCATACAGTTAGGTCATTTTTTTCTTTAAATCGACTGTTTGTCTTTGAATTGATATATTTGCATCACTTACATTTTATCGTTGCCTTTAAACTGGTATCCTTAGATCACTTACATTTAAGATAATTACTAATATGTTAGGCTTAAGTCTGACATTTTATTATTTTTAATTTTTTATTATCTTAAAATGTTGTAATATTTTTTATTGAAATATAGTTGATACATGTTGTTACATTAGCTTCAGGTATATAGCATAGTTATTCAACTATGTTATGCTATATTCAACAATTTTTTTCCCATTTGTTCTGTCTACTTTTCATTTATGTTTTCTTTTTCTATGCCTTTATGTGAATTACTTAAACATGCTTTTAGAATTTTATTTTTATTTATCTATGATTTTGAGTGAATTTCTTCATAAATTTTTAAATGGTTATTCTAGATGTTACATTATATATACATAACATAGTCACTAATGTTGAAATTTTACCAGTTTGCAAGAAATGTAGAAATTTTTCCTCCCTTCACATTCCTATATCCTCCTTTTGTAATAAACATACAAATTAAGAACTACAGTAGTGTTATAATTTTGCTTCAACCATTAAACGTACTTTAGGAAAAAAAAAACAATAAGAAAATCTATTGTATTTGCTCCTACTTTGGACTTTTGTGTTCTTTCATCAATGTTTCCCTTGTTTTAACCATTACTTTAGCGTAGTCCCCCTGGCAAAAAATTGTCTTAGTATTTTCACTGAATATAGGATTTTAGGTTGACAGGTTTATCCTTTTCTCACTTCAAAATATTGTGACAGTAGCTTCTGGTCCCCCTGACCAGAAAGAGAAATATGCTGTCATTAGAATTACTTTTTCACTATAATTATTTCTCTCATGCTACTTTTTAAAGATTTTTTTTTCAATTATTTTCTTTTTGACTATATCTGTCTTGGTGTGATTTGGGTTAATTATTTCTGGGATTCTCTCAGATTTTTAATTCATAAGTTATGTCTTTTTCCAGATTTTGGAAATTTAACCATTATTTTTTAAATTGCTTTTTAATTTATTTTTTATTTTAAAATTTTACTTACAAATTAGTAAGCATATAATGCAACAATAATTTCAGGAGTACATTCCTTAGTGCCCCTTACCCATTTAGCCCATCTGCCCTCCCCAACCCCTCCAATACCCTCAATTTGTTCTCCATATTTATGAGTCTCTTCTGTTTTGTCCTCCTCCCTGTTTTTATATTATTTTTACTTCCCTTCCCTTATGTTCATCTATTGTGTCTCTTGAAGTCCTGATATGAATGAAGTCATAGATTTTTGTCTTTCTCTGACTGACTAATTTCACTTGGCATAATACCCTCCAGTTCCATCCACGTAGTTGCAAATGGCAAGATTTCATTCTTTTTCATTGCTGAGTAATACTCCATTGTATATATATACCACATCTTCTTTATCCATTCATCCATTGATGGACATTTGGGCTCTTTCCATATTTTGGCTACTGTTGATAGTGCTGCTGTAAACATGTGGGGTACATGGGTCCCTTTGAAACAACACCTGTATCCCGTGGATAAATACCTAGTAGTGCAATTGCTGGGTCGTAGGGTAGTTCTATTTTTAGTTCTTTGAGAAACCTCCATCCTGTTTTCCAGAGTGGCTGCACCAGCTTGCATTCCCACCAACAATGCAAAAGAGATCCTCTTTCTCCACATCCTCACCAACATCTGTTGTTGCCTGAGTTGTTAATGTTAGCCATTCTGACAGGTGTCAGGTGGTATCTCATTGTGGTTTTGATTTATATTTCCCTGATGATGAATGATGTGGAGCATTTTTTCATGTGTTGGTTGGCCATCTGGATGTCTTCTTTGGAGAAGTGTCTACTCATGTCTTTTGGCCATTTCTTCAACGGATTGTATGTTATTTTGGATGTTGAGTTTGACAAGTTCTTTATAGATTTTGGAAACTAACACTTTATCTGATATGTCATTTGCAAATATCTTCCTCCATTCTGTCAGTTGCCTTTTAGTTTTGCTGATTGTTTCCTTCTCTGTGCAGAAGTTTTTTATTTTGATGAGGTCCCAGTAGTTCATCTTTGCTTGTGTTTCCCTTGCTCTGGAGACATGTTGAGTAAGAAGTTTCTGCGGCTAAGATCAAAGAGGTTTTTGCCTGCTTTCTCCTCGAGAATTTTGATGGCTTCCTGTCTTACATTTAGGTCTTTCATCCATTTTGAGTTTATCTTTGTGTATGGTGTAAGAAAGTGGTCCAGGTTCATTCTTCTGCATGTCGCTGTCCAGTTTTCCCAGCACCACTTGCTGAAGAGACTGTCTTTATTCCATTGGATATTCTTTCCTACTTTGTCAAAGATTAGTTGGCCATACATTTGTGGGTCCATTTCTGGGTTCTCTATTCTGTTCAATTGATCGGAGTGTCTGTTTTTATTCCAGTACCATACTGACTTGATGATTAGAGCTGTGTAGGATAGCTTGAAGTCCGGGATTGTGATGCCTCCTGCTTTGGTTTTCTTTTTCAAGATCACTTTGGCTATTAAGGGTCTTTTCTGGTTCCATACAAATTTTAGGATTATTTGTTCTAGCTCTTTGAAGAATGCTGGTGTTATTTTGATAGGGATTTCATTGAATATGTAGATTGTTTTGGGTAGTATCAACATTTTAACAATATTTGTTTTTCCTATCCAGGAGCATGGAATCTTTTTCCATTATTTTGTGTCTTCTTGAATTTCTTTCATAAGCTTTCTATAGTGTTCAGTGGATAGATTTTTTACCTCTTGGTTAGATTTATTCCTAGGTGCTTTATGGTTTTTTGTGCAACTGTAAATGGGATTGATTCCTTGATTTCTCTTACTGTCGCTTCATCGTTAGTGTATAGCAATGCAACCAATTTCTGTGCATTGATTTTATATCCTGCAACTTTGCTGAATTCATGAATCAATTCTAGCAGATTTTGGTTGGATATTTTGGGTTTTTCATATAGAGTATCATGTTATCTGCAAAAAGTGAAAGTTTGACCTCCTCCTGGCTGATTTGGATGCCTTTGATTTCCTTGTGTTGTCTGATTGCAGAGGCTAATAATTCCAATTGTATGTTGAACAACAGTGGCGAGAGTAGACATCCCTGTTTTGCTCCTGACCTTAGGGGAAAAGCTCTAAGTTTTTCCCATTGAGGATGATATTAGTGTTGGGTCATTCATATATGGCTTTTATGATCTTGAGGTATGATACTTTTATCCCTACTTCCTTGAGGGTTTTTATCATGAAAGTTTGCTCTGTATTTTTTCATATGCTTTCTCTGCATCTATTGAGAGGATCACATGATTCTTGTCCTTTCTTTTATTGATGTGATGAATCACATTAATTGTTTTGCGGATATTGAACCAGTCCTGCATCCCAGGTATAAATCCCATTTGGTGGTGGTGAATAATTTTTTTAATGTATTGTTGGAGCTACCTGGCTAATATCTGGTGGAGGATTTTTGCATTCATGTTCATCTGGGAAATTGGTCTATAGTTTTCCTTTTTAGTGTGGTCTCTTTCTGGTTTTAGAATCAAGGTAATTCTGGCTTCATAGAAAGAGTTTGGAAGTTTTCCTTCCATTTCTATTTTTTGGAACAGCTTCAAGAGAATTGGTGTTAATTCTTCCTTAAATATTTGGTAGAATTCCCCTGGAAAGCCATCTGGTCCTGGACTCTTGTTTTTTGGCAGATTTTTGAGTACTAATTTGATTTCCTTACTAGTTATGGATCTGTTCAAATTTTCTATTTCTTCCTGTTTCAGTTTTGGTAGTGTATGTTTCTAGGAATTTATCCATTTCTTCCAGATTGCCCATTTTATTGACATATAATTGCTCATAATATTCTCTTTTTATTGTTTTTATTTCTGCTGTGTTGGTTGTGATCACTCCTCTTTCATTCTTGATTTTATTTATTTGTGTCCTTTCCTTTTTTTTTTTTTTTTTGATCAAACTGGCTAGTGGTTTATCAATTCGTTAATTCTTTCAAAGAACCAGTTTCTGGTTTCATTAATGTGTTCTACTATTTTTTTGGTTTCGATAGCACTAATTTCTGCTCTAATCTTTGTTATTTCCTGCCTTCTGCTGGTTTAGGGTTTTATTTGCTGTTCTTTTTCCAGCTACTTAAGGTGTAAGGTTAGGTTGTGTATCTGAGATCTTTCTTCCTTCTTTAGGAAGGCCTGGATTGCTATATACTTTCCTGTAATGACCGCCTTTGCTGCATCCCAGAGGTTATGGGTTGTGGTGTTATCATTTTCATTGACTTCCATATACTTTTTAGTTTCCTCTATAACTTCTTGGTTAGCCCATTCATTCTTTAGTAGGATGTTCTTCAGTTTCCAAGTATTTGTTACCTTTTCCATTTTTTTTCTGGTGGTTGATTCCAAGTTTCATAGCGTTGTGGTCTGAAAATATGCATGGTATGATCTCGATCTTTTTGTACTTACTTAGGGCTGATTTGTGTCCCAGTATATGGCTTATTCTGGAGAACGTTCCATGTGCACTGGAGAAGAATGTATATTCTGCTGCTTTAGGATGAAATATTCTGAATATATCTGTTAAGTCCATCTGGTCCAGTATGTCATTCAAAGCTACTGTTTCCTTGTTGATTTTTTTATTAGATGATCTGTTCATTGCTGTGAGTGGGGTGTTGAAGTCTCCTACTATTAAGGTATTACTGTCAATGAGTTTCTTTATGTTTGTGATATATATATATATATATATGCGAACACACAAATATGCGAACACACACACACACACACACACACATATATATATGTGTGTGTGTGTGTGTGTTTGCATATTTGGCACATAAATGTTTATAATTGTTAGGTCTTCCTGGCAGATAGACCATTTAATTATGATATAATGCTCTTCTTCATCTCTTGATACAGTCTTTATTTTAAAGTCTAGCTTATCTGATATAAGTATGGATACTCCAGCTTTCTTTTGTTGAACAGTAGCATGATACTTTGTTCTCCATCCCCTTATTTTCAATATGAAGGTGTCTTTAGGTCTAAGGTGGGTGTCTTATAAAAAGCATATAGATGGATCTTGTTTTCTTATCCATTCTGTTACCCTATGTCTTTTGATTGGAGCATTGAGTCCACTGACATTTAGAGTGAGTACTGAAAGATATGAATTTATTGCCATTATGATGCTTGTAGAGTTGGAGTTTCTGGTGGTGTTCTCTGGTCCTTTCTAATCTTTGTATGTATGTATTTTTTTCATCTTTTCTCCCCTCAGAGAGTCTCCCTTAACATTTTTTGCAGGGGTGGTTTAGTGGTCACAAACCCCTTTAATTTTTGTTTGTCTAGGAAAATTTTTATCTCTCCTTCTATTTTGTATGACAGCCATGCTGGATAAAGAATTATTGGCTGCATATTTTTCTGACACAGCACACTGAATATATCCCACCACTCCTTTCTGGCCTGCCAAGATTCTGTGGGTAGGTCTGCTGTAAACCTGATCTGTCTTCCTTTGTAGGTTAGGGACTTTTTTTCCCTTGCTGCTTTCATGATTCTCTCCTTGCCTCAGTATTTTGTGAGTTTGACTATGATATGCCTTATTGATGGTCAGTTTTTGTTGAATCTCATGGGGGTCCTCTGTGCTTCCTGGATTTTGATGTCTGTGTCTTTCCCTAGGCTAGGAAATCTTTCCACTATGATTTGTTCACATAACCCTTCTACCCCTATTTCTCTCTCTTCCTCTTCTGGGACCCCTATGATTCTGATGTTGTTTCTTTTTAATGAGTCCCTGATTTTTCTAATTCTTAAATCATGCTCTTTTGCCTTAATCTCCCTCTTGTTTTCTGCTTCATTATTCTCTATAAGTCTGTCCTCTATATCGCTGATTCTCTGCTCTGCCTCATCCATCCTTGCCGCCACTGCATCTGTCTGTGATTGCAGCTCAGTTATAGCATTTTTAATTTCACTCTGGCTATTTTTTACTTCTTTTATCTCTGCAGAAAGGGATTCTAATCTATTTTTGATTCCAGCTCATATTCTTATTTTTGTGATTCTTAATTCTGGTTCAGACATCTTGTTTGTATCTGTGTTGATTAAATCCCTGACTGTCCTTTCTTCGTGCTCTTTCTTTTCAGATTAATTCCTTCATTTTGTCATTTTGAAGGGATAAAAGGAATTAATGAGGTAAAATATTTAAAATTTAAAAAATTAAAATAAAAAAAGAAGTTAAAAAATTAAACACACACACACAAGTAGAATAAATGATGCTAGATTCTAGGTGTGTGTTCTGGGTGTTGAAAGTGGTTTGACAGATTAGTGAAAAAAAGGGCGGGGAGGAAATCATTTGAGAATTTGAAAAAACGAATACACTGAAGTAGAGTAAAATGAAATGATGGGAGTAAAATAGAATTTGAAAAAAAATATACACAACAGTAAAGAATAAAGTAGAAAAATTTTAGAAAATTAATAAAAATTAAAAATAAATATTAATCTTTTCCTGTGTTCAGGAAAAAGAAATGAAATGAAAAAGAGAAAAAAGTTTAAAAAAAAGAAAAAAAAAAGGAAATTGTTTGAAAAGGTGAATACACTGTAGTAGACTAACATAAAATAATGGAAGTAAAATAGAATTTGAAAAAAATTATGCCAAAGTAAAAAATATACTAATAAAAATTAAAGAAAAATATTTTTAATAAAAATTGAAAATAAAAATGAGTTTTTTCTTTCTGTATTCATAAAAAAGAAAAGAAGTGTAAAAGAGAAAAGAAAGAAAGAAAATTGAATAGATGGACCTGCTAACAGGTTGAAATAGGACTTAAATTACTTTGTTTTCCCCTAGAAGTCAGTCTATGTAGTGCTTTATAGTCCATAAACTAAGCCAGTGGTGATACTTGTGTTCTTGAAAGAGAAGTTGGCCCAGTTGGGCAGGACTCAGTGGAACGGCCCTGCTCTCCACTAGATGGCTCTGCTCGCCTACAGGGGTGGAGTTTTGTCGCCCTTGTAGGTGTGTATGTGCAACTGTGGGAGTGGTGTAAATGGTGCCACCCAGCTACCCAGTCTGTTCTCCCAGAACAGCAATCATGCACTCTTCCTCTGTCTTCAGCTTTGGTTTCTTCCCTGCTTTTTCCCTCTCTGCGACCAGGCCCCAGGCAGTACCTCTCTCCTGAGTTTTGTCTCAGATGTGGCTGTTTTCCCAGGCCCCTTACTTCTGAAGGACTGCAGCTTTGACCCGTTCTGCCCCTTTGTGGGAGGATCATACTGAGCAATGGCCAAATGAACAATGGCCCAATGTCAGCTGCACCCAGGAAGGTTTTCTGGCCCCTGCTGCTGCTGGTGCCCTGAGAAATGGCCAGACACCTGCCTGCCCCAGAAAAAGTTTGTGAGATAATGTAGCAGCAGTGTTTCAGGGATTATGGAAAATCACAACACACATCTGGCACCAGGCTTCACACTTAATACACTTGTTCCAGCCCCAGTGAATGTGGCCATTTTCTGGGGTTTTCTGGGACCATGTGGCTTCAACAGTCTCTACCAAATGTCCTTCCAGCAGTGGAACTGCCTTTCCTCGTGTGGCCTGAGAACCTTGCAGACCCCACTCTGTTCCTAGGGATTTTCCCTTCCCACCAGAGCACCGTCAGGTATCGAGCTGTAGAGTTGCAGACTTTGTGCTCCCCTTGTTTACAGTCTTAATGGAATTTAAAACCTCTCCTTTCTCCTTTCTCTCTTTTTAGTTTAGTACCTGAGGTTGTTTCCAATTTTCCACTTTCTCTCCAGGTGTTTTGAGGAGGAGTGCCTTTCCCATATTATCCCCTCCCCCCAGTCTCTGTTCTCTGCTTGCAAAAGCACCTCCTTTCCTATGCTTCTCACTCCCAAAGTTCACTACTCTGTGCTGTGTACCTGCTGAATTCTGTTGTTCAGGTTGTGCAGATTGTTGTGTTAATCCTCCAATCAGTTTTCTAGGTGTGTAGGATGGTTTAGTGTTGGTCTGGCTGTATTTCATGGATGCAAGACACACAAAAAACTTCCATGCTGTTCTGCCATCTTGGCTCCTCCTCCTTAAATTATTTTTTAATCCTGCTCTTTTTTCTCCTCTCTTTTGGCACTCTAATGACACATATATTAGATTTTATAGTACTTTAGGGCCCTGATTCTCTGTTTTGTTCTTTGAGGGTTTTTTTTTGTTTTTTTCATCTATTTTCTCTGTTTCTTCCTATTGGGAAATAGTTCTATTTTGCTTCAATTCATTGATTCTTTCCTCTCTGTTCTTTTCTGTTGTTGAGCTGATCCATTGAGTGTTTTATTTCATTCATTGTATTTTTTTTGATCCACATTTTTATTTTGTTCTTTATAGTTCTTTTCCCTTGCTAAGATTTTTTTTTCATTTTTGAGTGTCCCTTTTTTTCCACTTTTTCAAGACTGTTCATAATTGCTCCTTGAAACATTTTATCATACCTTCTTTAAAATTTTTGTCAGATAATTTTAACATACATTTATTGTCCTCTTGGTGTTGTCTTTTTGATAATTTGAGGTCTTTCTGTTTCTTGGTCTGATGAATGATTTTCAGTTGGAACTTGGATATTTTGGTTATTATGACACTTTGCATCTTATTTAAAACTCTCTTTTAGATGGCTTCCTGTAAAATTTCTGTAAAATGTATGAAGGAAAAGTGACAGAAATGTTACTGCTGAGTAAGGATGGGAATCTGAGCTCCTACTAGGCTTCCATTTACATGTCCTTAAAGGGGGTTCTCATTATCACCTATAGGGAATGGACATCTCCATTCCCTACTTTTACTCTATTCCCTATCTTTACTAACACCACCAGTCTGTAGGTGTTGGTGTCCTTTATTACAGCCTTAGAAAGATGGAAGTCTATGCTCTCCACTAGGCCTCTGTTGGAATGATTAGGGGTGGGGCACAGTTTTTCCATGGCATTTGTCTATAGTGGAGCAGGTGCTACCTGAATATTTTCTGCTTTGTTAGGATGCCTCTCTTTGGATCCTTTGACTAGAGAGCAGGCTCTTTTGGGGGATGGAGGGGCAGTGGTGTGTGTACATCCTTTGGAGTTTTCAGGTTGGGACTTCTTTAGCTTTAATTCTGGGATATGTGAGACAAGAAACCCTAAAAACTCACCACCATGTTGTTCCCTGTGTCACTATCAGGTCTATCCTACTCCTTACACCTTTAAGAGTCTTCTTATGTATGCTTTATATATAATGTCCATGGGTTTTATTTGTAGTCAGTGGGAGAAAGAGGGATAAAAGTATGCCTACTCCATCTTCCTGGGATCAGAGGTCCATTGTTGACTTTAAAAAACAAGAAACAATGTGATTTTTTATTGTACATGTGGCAACCTATGATGGCTTTAAAAGCAAATAAGTTAGGGTTTCCAAAAAGCTACAAAGAGCACTTAGTGTTTCAGCCATTATGATTAATTTATAATTGCCTTGTTCCAATGTTTATTCAAAGGAATCTTACAAATTGCAAACAATGCTACAAACACAAAAGGAACAATTTGGAGCAAATGGAGTGAGATGGTAAAAAAAAAAAAAAATGCGCGTAAGGTAGACCTGAAGAATTACTAGAAATGGGCTGGAGTTTCCAATAACTTCAATGCAAAAATAGAAATTTGATTACTTACTTGAATCTTTCTGTCCTTAAAACAATGACAAAACTGCTACCAAGAAATGGAAGAAACATCCTTGGTCTTATAACTAAGATGAGAAAAGAGATTCCTGAATCCACCTGAAGAAGACTCTGTATAGTGAAGTAAATCACATCTTTATCAACGTGCTATACTTAGGGTGATTCCATGATTTAAAATCAGCAAATACAGGATGTTTTTGAGAGTTAAACGGCACTATCAATAATTATGCTGGAACAATAGTGTAATTTTGAACTGTCCTTTAAAAGCTGGGGCTAACAGTAACAGAAGCTTTTGTGCATCCTGAATCTTACAGTAGGCCTCCATCGAAGTCTATATGCAGTTGAGTTGAGCATGGACACCCAATGTGAGGAGAAAGCTGTATGTACCACCTTTTATTTTTCATACTGTCAGCTGATTTCAGAATTGAAAATTAGGAAAATATTTTTTCTTTTGTGTATAATTTTTCCTAACTGTGATACAAAGTTCAGACACTACCTCATAAATAATATACCTGGGCCACAGTTCTTGTCTGTAGTGAATAATATTTTTCCCATTGACTGGTAAATTCAGTAAAACTCATTAGTTACAATCTCTAACATTAAACTCATTCACTTGAATAGGAAATGAGTTCTTCCAAATCAAAGAAATGTATTCCCAATTTGTCATCCAATAACTTGCTGCATCTTAAAAAGTACAAGATGCTGGTAATTAATGTGAAGCATGCACTCATATGGTGTCACTGAATTTCACAAGAGAAAATTCCAAATGTGACATACTCCAGCTAGCTTTTAAATGCCAGGTCCTAACTCAGAAGGTTGATAGGCAGTAATATCATTTAACTATCCATTTTATTCTAGCAATTTTAAGGGATCACACAGCACTCTTTATATTGAAGAGTGTACCATGCTCAAAGAAAGAGAGATCAATCCAGAGAAATATTCCAGTTGTGTTACAGTTGAATGCCTCTGTTTTGGACAAGAAAAGCACTGTTATAGACTGAATATTTGTGTCTCCCTCCCATTCATATGTTGAAAGTCTAATCCTCAATATGATGGCATTATGAAGTGAGGCCCTTGGGGAGTACTTAGGTCATGAAGGCAGAACCTAGTCACTAATCAAGGGGTTAATGTCCTTACAAGAAATAGGAGAGCTTCCTTGCACTTACTGCTCTCCCTTCATGTGAGGATACAATGTGAATGAAGTAATCTGCAAACCAGGAAGTGAGTCCTCACCAGATATAAGGAATAAGTTTAAGAATTCCCATGGGGGCCTGGATGGGTCAGTCGGTTGAGCGACCAACTTGGCTCATGTCATGATCTCACAGTTCATGAATTCAAGCCCCACGTTTGGCTTCTGTGCTGACAGCTCAGACCCTGGAGCCTACTTCAGATTCTGTGTCTTCCTCTTTCTCTGCCCCTTCCCCACTCACACTGTTTCTCTCTCTCTCTCTCTCTCTCTCTCTCTGTCTCTGTCTCTCTCAAAAATAAATAAACATTAAAAAAATTTAAAAAAAAGAATTCCCTAAGCTTGCACCAATGGGTTAACAAGGCTTAGGGTAAAAAAGCCACCACAGGGCAAAAGCGCCCCCATTGTAGAACAAAGCATAAAATGGAAAGCCACTTCCACTAAATGAAAGCATCCAAAAACAAGTAGGAGCAGAAAGCCCCCTCAGCAGGGCAAAAACATCCAAGGGGCTAATTAGCAAGAAAAATGCCTTGTTAACCCTGAAGTAGCATGCTCTTAGTCCCTAGAAAAGTTAAGATAAACAGACATGGTGCCTGGTGCCTTCAGTAAACTGCTGTCTGCTCGGTGCCAGGACTTTGATTTGTATTGACCCTAACCCTTAACACTGCATACCTTCAAACCCCCCTTTCTCTCACGCACATGAGTTAATGATCACTGTTTTATTGTTTCCTTTTGCACGTCCATCACGTTTATAAATCTTCTGATCCTAATAAATACAGAGCAAGGACACTTACTTGGGACTCCTATTTCCTCTCATACGTTAGCCTCTCTTGTATTCCATTCTGCATCCACTCTCTTGCTGGACCAAAGGTAACTCTGGACTCAAAGTCTGAAACAACCAGACACCAAATCTGCCAGTGCTTTGATTTTAGACCACTTAGCATTCAGAACTGTGAGAAATAAATTTTTGTTATTTAAGCCATGCAGTCTATGGTATCTTGTTACAACAGCCCAAATTGACTAAGACAGGAATACAGTGATCATCTCTTGGGAACTGGTCAAATATACCTCCATTCAAAATTGGAATGGCTCTAAATTGTGCCTGCTGGAGGCAAACAGGGTAGGAAACAGAAGAAAAATAAATACATAAATTCAACTGAATAGGGAGAAGAATTACATTAATGTGGCTTCTGGAGTATTAGGCATTGAGCCATGTTAAAGAGAAATTTTTCTGACACTTGTTAAAACATCAAGGAAGATTTAATTTAAGACTATTTCAATTGGAGAAAGAGCTTGAATTCAACGCTGAATATAAAAGGGACGAATGGGGATTTAGAGCCAAGAAGCAGGGTGAGAGAGTAGATGGGAAATTACTAAGGGGAACTTGGTTAGGCATTAAGGAAGGAGGAATGAGAAACAACTGAGTGTCAAGAGCAGAGAGGCTCTCACTAAACTGACTTAGCAGAATTTCTTTTTAAAATTGGGCTAGGTAAGCCAAGGCCAGAGCCAAGGTTGAGGTCTTATGGAAAAAAGTGCTTAGAGAGGCCTGACTAACCTTCAGTTAAGGAGGAGTCCTCATCAGCCAGGGGCTTGCTCACCTTATGAAATGTTCAAATTGTTTTAAAAACACCACAAGAAAATAAAAAAGAAAAAATACTGCAGGGATAGTAATTTTCTCATTTGACATTTAGTGGGGGCTCCCTTTCCCACCAGCAGGTGACTCTGATCATCCTCCCTACTCATAGGTAATGCTGTATCCAGGTATCCAAAATGTCTTCAGGCACCAACAACTCCCTTTCTCACACTGGACTCAACCTCCTGCCGGCCCTGCCCCTGCAGTCTCTCCCACCCCCCACCATAGACAGGTGCCAGGTAGGTTCAGCCCCAGACCAGCCAGGCTGGCCTCCTCTAATCACAGCTCCCATATTTTACTCAAAGGAAGTTCTGGCCCTTCTGCCACTTCCGGATCTCCCTTCTCTCAGCACACTCACCCTCCCAAGGGGTTTTGTTTCAGTTTGTTTTTAAAGATGACTTCCTCTGTGGAGAGAGAAGGAACTAAGATTTCTTGAGATAAAAAGACCACTGTCTAAGAATTTTAAAAGCAAACAAGAAATGTATGGCAGGCAAGAAGGAGTGCAAGAGACAGGCAGAGGC
This sequence comes from Panthera uncia, assembly GCF_023721935.1. NCBI lineage: Eukaryota > Metazoa > Chordata > Mammalia > Carnivora > Felidae > Panthera > Panthera uncia. The sequence continues at coordinate 119,691,992 of NW_026057582.1, forward strand.
CTCCATGCTTGGCTTCTCAAACATCAAATGACAGGCTTTATTTCATCTGTGAGGACAATGGAGGATGGTCGGATGGACTGTGGACACTTGAATGGGGTACACTTGAGGAGATAGGAGGTGCACTGTGAGTCATACTTCAGGAACCTACAGAAAACAATTTGAAAAGAGATACTGATGAGATGTCTTTTAAAGAGGTCACCATATTTCTCCAGTAAAATGCTTCAGGAGCTCCTCGGTGGCTCAGTCAGTTAAGCATCCAACTTTGGCTCAGGTCATGATCTTGCAGTTTGTGAGTTCGAGTCCTGCATAGGGCCCTGTACTGGCAGCTCAGGACCTGGACCCTGCTTCAGATTCTGTGCCTCCCCCTCTCTCTGTCCCTCCCATGATCATGCTCTGTCTCTCTCTGTTTCTCAATAGTAAAAAAAAAAAGTTAATTTTTTTTTAAATGCTTCAGATATATAAGGGCACTTTGGTGTCTCCATTCGTTAAGCATCTGACTCGATTTTGGCTCAGGTCATGATCTCACAGTTCAAGGGATCAAGACTTGCATTGAGCTCTGTGCTGACAGTATGGAGCCTGCTTGGGATTCTCTATATCCTTCACTCTCTTCCCCTCACTCCTCTCAAAATAAGTAAACTTTAAAAAAATGTTTCAGATTCATAAAGAAGTCACAGGGCCTGTCCAGGGAAGTGAAACATTAGCTGAGATTTGTAGTGTTTGGGATACTTGAAAGCAAGTTATATTGATCATGGAGGCTTCATAAGTTCCCCCAGGCAAACCTATCTGACTCCTACGTATGTAGAGAAAAAGGAGGTCCCACAATGTGAATTGGAGACTGCCAGGTCCTGGTTCTGTCTGATAGATGGACTTTAAGTATCTTAAAGATGGCTTTAAGTATCTTTTCTCCATTGTTAAAAAAAAGGACAGTAGACAAGTTCCTGTCCCTCTCTAGGTTCCAGGCATGAGAGAAGAACAAGAATTGTGAGGATGGTAGCAGTATTTGGCATCTTAGGAGCAAGGTGTGGTAGGGCATGTTGGCTTCTTTTTACAAATCTTTTCCTCATAGAAAGTCCTTAAAGAAAACTACTGTCAGGACCCCAAACAAATATCCACTTTTCACCCACACAGTTTCCAGTTTCCCATTCTGTAAGATGCATCATGGTGAATGCATCACATGAAGAAAAGGAATGTGACAGGATTTGTCATGGGCACTTATCATCCAAGTTACCATCAAGACCATGGCTTGCTACATACAACAAGTGAGAAATTGTATCAGAGAGGCAGCAACTCTTGACGACATGGGTACAGCCTCGATGGAAGGAGCAGAGTCATCAGCCACTCAGAGCTGAACCTGAGCAAACAGAAGCACATAGAGAGGCTGGGCTGCCTTGTTGCTCTGGATTTTACACTTCTCAAGTTTTCTCCACTCTTGAGGGAGCAGATAAGTATTACTTTAATCCTCTAGCATTAATAATGTTAATATGCATGACATACACCACTGAGCCCTTGATTGCTTAACAAGGAGCTCATTTGAGCAGACTCCAGCTCATCCGCTGAGTTGGGCTCAGGCTTCAGAAAAAGGTGGGAATTTACAGCTGGCTTTCAAGGTCAACTTCCTCTATTGTGGTGTAGGATTTTGAATAAAATATTTACTGCAGGCATCTGATTCTGATTTAATTATCTTTTCCAACAAGTGCTGTCTGGACTTGACAGCCAACAGAAAAAGCAAGTTAATCACAGTCATCTGCTCATGAGCATATTCTTCCCATAATTACTGCAGTGTTGCCATCACAGCTGTGCCCGCCCCACAGATGCAGCACCAGAAGAGGGCTTGGAAGGAGGTTTGGGGGGAGACTTGACTGGCTCCTGGGCGGGAGCCCACTCTCTCATCTTGGGGCCAAGGGCAATGTCAAGGAACTCAGGAATGTACCTCTGCCTGGCAACAGTTGTGGAAGAGGAAGCTGTTCCCAGTGCTCCATAGGACTCAAGGAGAGAAACCCAGTCTTCACCTCCACCCCTCTTGCAATCTTGGAACCAACATGTGCCTGTTCTCCTGGTGCCAAAGAAAGCCAGTCTAATCAGTTACCTCTGCTCCATGTTTTATATTTTGGTTAAAAATAAACCACCCCACAGTCCTTCAACCCTCTTCTTGCTATATCTTTGATTAACACCCCTACAAACACATGCAAACATACACACACGCACGCATGCACACACTCCACCCTTACTCTGGCCTTCATTCACACTGTGCTCTTGGAACCTGTATCTCCTTACATGCATATGTCAAATGCCACCTACCCACCAAACCAATTTAAATGCACCCTCCATCAATTTCTGTCTTCAATTCTGCAAACTGGAAGTATAATATGTCAGTCCCACAAACTCTACCCCTTTTCCAACATTTCTTTCTTTTCATATGATAACCGTTTTTGTGCATGGCTAATCACCTGTTCTACAGTGTTTCCAACCATTTCCACAATAATATCTCCCATCTCATATGCTCTTCTTCAATGTGGCCTTGACATTCTCAATAAGAGACAAAGGATTTTTCCCTCTCCTCTTGAGTCTTACCTGGTCTTGTGACTGTTTTCACCAATGAGGCAGTGAAAGTGAAGTTCTTAACATATCAAGTCCAGGAGTTAAGAGGGAATGGCAGCTTTTGCTTTTTGCTCTGGGAGAAGCCAGATGCTGTATAAGTCCAACTAGCCTGAGACCACCATACTGTAAGGAAGCCCAAGCTAGTCATACAGAAAGGCCACACACACACACACACACACACACACACGAGGTCTGACCTCTGAGAGTGAAGGGCACATTTACTTTTAGCTTTTTATACTTTACCATTTGCTTTTATAATAATTAAAAAATATATATTTTAAAATATTTTCCTCTGGGTGAAAAGATGTGACTAAAATGTAGTTGTCACCCCTGTAACACCTGTATGGGACACAAGCATCTTATGCTAGTTATTCTGACATTTTAAGATCAAGGTGAAGTTTTATTGTCAAGGATAAATTAGCCACCTTCAGTATTCATTTCCTATGACCGTTTTCACAAATAACCACACATTTTGTGACTTACACCAGAAATTTATTCCTCACAATTCTAGAGGCTGGAAGTACTACCTCAGTCTCACTGGGCCAAAATCAAAGGCTCAGCAGGTCATGCTCCTTTCAGAGGCTTTGGGGGAGTATCTCTTCCTGTTCCTGGTGGCTGTTGGCAATCCTTGGCTTATGGCAGCATTACTCCAATCTCTGCCTCCATTTTCACACCAACTTCTCTTCTGTCTGTAAATTTTGCTCTGCTTCCCTCTTATGAGAATACATGTCATAGCATTTAGAGCCCACATGATAATCCAAGATAATCTCCCATCTCAAGAACTTCAACTCAATCATCTCCAAAAAGACTTTTTGTAAATAACAGTATAATTGACAGGTCTCAGGGATTAGGATGTGGGTATGTTTTGGCATTGATTTTTCTGCATACCACATCTTCCATTTGCTAGAGGTCCAAACGCATACATGAAATCATTCATGCATTCCATGAATATTTAAGTACCTGTTCTATCCAGAAACTGAAAAAGCTCAGCCCCTGAATATTGAAGAGCTTAGATATCCTCCTAGCAGAGACTAAGCAAAAGTGGACTTTCATGAACCAGTGTCTCCCCACAGAGGAGGCAGCATCCACCTCTATAAGGGACAGAAAGGGGAGGTCTAAGTGGTGGAGGGAAGGAGGTGGCCTAGGACTTCTCAGAAGCTATAAGAGGAAGGCATAATAGCTCACCTGGGCTTTCCTGGGGCTACTCACTCATTTCCAATCTAAAGGTACTTCATGTACCCAGTCAGCTGTTAAGGTGAGCCAGCCATGTGCTGGCCTCTCTTTACAGGGTTATTCTACATCTTGCACTCCATCCTGCGGGGGCTAGTTGATGTTGAGGACATTGGTCTAAAAACCACAAACACTTAGGTCTCAGGTACTTGTGTAGTTTTTTATTTCATCTGGAAAATCATTTTAAAAGCCAAGCACTTTTCTGTGAAAAAAAAAAAAAAAAAAAAACACAAGCTCTGAAAGGGGTCTTTATTATCTGCTTAGCAGTTTGCTATAAATAAAAGTGTCTTTTTTTGTTTTTTTATGATTAATAGCCCAACATTCTCACAAAAACATTGGCTTGCTGGCATCCCAATTTCTTGTTAGTAGTGGGTCTGGATGATTCCACAACCTTTTTCTGAATGTAAATTGAGTACACGGGGTTTTAAACAAAAGAAATGTTGCCTCAAAGTTCTACACACTCATAGGCTAAATTACCAGAGCTGTGGCATTCATAACCATAAACTTCTTATCTCTGGTCAAATATTTAATATGCATTTAATATTTAGTATCAATTATGCCAACTGAGGAGGATTTACTCTGGGATTCTGTCATTTCCACTCTGGTACTAATGACACCAGACCTCTTACACACCCACTCAATGTGAAAACCATAAAATTGGTGTTAACATGTATGACTACCAACTGTGCAACCCCAATGGGCTTGACACTCTTTACCCTGAGAGGTAAGCATGGTTCTCTCCCTTTTTCAGTTGAGCAAACTAATGCACAGATCTATTTTTGGAGCTTTTAAGGTTTAGAGAGTGAGTCAGTGGAAAATGCAGAATTTGAGCCAGGATTTCAACACAATTCTGTCTGACTTGAAAGCCAAAATTCTCAATCATTACCCTTAACTGCTCCATTATCAGTGGACATGAAAACCCACAAACATGAGATTGTCATCCTGTGATAAGAACAAGGAAACAGATCAAGGCCAAATAGGCTTCCTTACTTTCTGAGCAGAGGAAACTGCTCACACTCACGTTTTTATTGAAAGAAAAACATATTTCTTCCAAGACAATAAATATGTCTAATACTTAGTGAACAATTGTCATATCAACTGTATTATATTGAGGAGTCTTATAGTCCTTAGGGTTGCTTGGAATAAAAATCTGGAGATATAACTAGAGAATTTTGAACATTCTGTGGGGAAAGCTGACATCATCTTTGCATCCTGTAGGTGTAAACTGACACTGATTAAATACCAACAAAGCATTAAGTGCTGCAGGACAGAGAAATAACAATCTCTTCCCAGGAGGCAGGGTCCAGTAATCTCAGGGACAGGTATGGTCATCAATCTACTTACAACACTCTCCGATCACTTGTTGAGCCCTGTTCTCTGAGGATAAGTTTATGGACTTCTCCCTGGCTGTATGTGAGTAGAATGTTGTTAACATTCAAATAAGGAAAGACATATGCATGGCCTCCAGGGAAAAGAAACTAAAAAAAAAAAAAAAAAAAAAAAAAAAAGACTCCTTCCTCATAGGATACAAGAAGTGAACTGAATCAAGAACACAGCTTCCACAATGGATACGCAGTTAGTAATTCCTATCCAAATAACACCAGCATTCTTCACAAAGCTAGAACAAACGATTCTAAAATTTGTGTGGAACCAGAAAAGATGCCAAATAACCAAAGTAATGTTGAAAAAGAAAACCAAAGCTGGAGGCATCACAGTCCCAGACTTCAAGATGTATTACAAAGCTGTAATCATCAAGATACAGTATGGTACTGGCACAAACAAACACATAGATCAATGGAACAGAATACAGAACCCAGAAATGGACCACAAACATATGGTCAACTTATCTTTGACAAAGCAGAAAAGAATATCCAATACAAAAAGACAGTCTCTTCAGCAAATAATGTTGGGAAAACTGGACAGTGACATGCAGAAGAATGAACTTGGACCACTTTCTTACACTATACACAAAAATAAACTGAAAATGGATGAAAGACCTAAACGTAAGACAGGAAGCCATCAAAATCCTTGAGGAGAAAACAGGCAAAAACCTCTTTGACCTCAATCGTGGCAACTTCATACTTAACATGTCTCCAGAGGCAAGAGCAATAAAAGCAAAAAATAAATTATTGGGACCTCATCAGATAAAAAACTTCTGCACAGCAAAGGAAACAATGGGTACAACTAAACAGCAACCAATGGAATGGGAGAAGATATTTGCAAATGACATATCAGGTAATGGGTTATTATCCAAAATCTATAAAGAACTTATCAAACTCAACACCCAAAAAACAAATAATCCAGTGAAGAAATGGGGCAAAAGACATGAATAGACATTTCTCCAAAGAAGACATCCAGATGGTTACAGACACACGAAAAGATGCTCAACATTAATCATTATCAGCAAAACACAAATCAAAACCATAATGAGATATCACCTCATACCTGTCAGAATGGCTAAAATTAACAACTCAGGAAACAGATATTGTCAAGGAGTTGGAGAAAAGGGAGCCCTTTTGCACTGCTGGTGGAAATACAAACTGGTGCATCCACTCTGGAAAACAGTATGGAAGTTACTCAAAAAATTAAAAATAGAACTACCCTATGACCCAGCAATTGCACTTCTAGTTACTTATCCAAAAAAGAGGCAAAAATGCTGATTCAAAGGGGCACATGCACTATCAACAGCAGCCAAAGTATGGACACAATCCAAATGTCAATTGGTTGATAAATGGATACAGAAGAGGTATTATATTATATTATATTATATTATATTATATATGTATATATTTTACACACATATATTTATATTTTGTATATTTATTTATATATTTATATATTTTATATTATATATATATTATATAATAAATAATATACATATATAATATATTCCATGAAATTTTACTCAGACATCAAAAACAATAAAATCTTGCCATTTGCAACAACATGGATGGAACTATAGTGTGTTATGCTAAGTGAAATAAGTCAGTCAGAAAAAGACAACTATCATATGATTTCACTCATGTGGAATTTAAGAAACAAAACAAATGAACATAGGGGAAGGGAAGCAAAAATAAGATAAAAACAGAGAGGGGGAAAACCATAAGAGACTCTAAATACAGAAAACAAACTGAGGGTTGGTGGCGGGTTCTTGGGTGAGAGGATGGATTAAATGGGCAATGGGCATTAAGAAGGGCATTTGCTGGGATGAGAACTGGGTGTTACATGTTAAGTAATGAATCACTAAATTTTATTCCTGAAATTATTATTACACTATATGTTAACTAACTTGGATTTAATTTTTTTTTTAAGTTGCTTTTTTAGAGTTTCAAAAAGCAGCAGTAAGTATGACAGGTAACTGATTGGTAGAGGGATGTTTAGGGCTTCCAAGAAGTAATGGTGAAACTATGACTGGTGTGCAGAGGGGTTCAAGCTGAAGGATTTTGGCTATAAATTCTCGTGATATAAATGTAGCAAGGATAAGAAGTTGGAAGGAACCTCTGGGCTTAAGAATTCATTACATCTTGGGGTGCCTGGGTGGCTCAGTCAGTTTAGTGTATGACTTTGGCTGAGGTCATGATCTCACAGTTCATTAGTTCGAGCCCCACGTCGGGCTCTGTGCTGACAGCTTGGTGCCTGGAGCCTGCTTCGGATTATCTGTCTCCCTCTCTCTCTGCCCCTTCCCAGCTCATGCTCTGTCTCTCTCTGTCTCTCAAAAATGAATAAACGTTAAAAAAAAATTTTAAAAAGAATTCATTACATCTTAAGTATTTTTTATGCATGTAATTCAATACAATGAACCAGCTCCTAAAGATGTGACACTTGGCTACTACAACTCAATGAAGAGTAATGAGCCTTCAAAGTGGTATTCTGTGTAGTTCAGTGTTTCATCTGTACAATGAGAATCACCTAAACTTCACTTGTTGGCTTCCAAATGGGTGAAGACTCTTTGATGACCCACAGGAAACATACAGGCACACATTCATTCAACAAATATTTTTTTTCCAGTATCTTTTGAGTACCTACTATGTGTCTTCCATTCAGCAATGAAAATGGATGCCTTTCTTCAGTAAAATTATTGCAGGTAGGTGGGGACAGGGGACAGGGGACAGGGGAAAGAATTCTATCTCTCTGGTAGAAATCAGGAAACCTGAATAATGATTCAGAGCCCTCTTATGAATATGAAGTATTCCTATACTCTTAGTGTAGAGAAGGGCTTAAGTACAAGATCTTCAGAGACAAGCCATCTGTCTTCAAGTCCTGGTTCTGTTACTAAGTAGTGTGGGATGTTAGGCAAGTTGTTTAACCTCTCTTAGCCTCAGTGTTCTCTTCCTTATAATCAGGGGGAAATAATGTCTGCCTCATAGTACTATAGTATATAGTATTTACATACTAATGTATGTAAAGCATGTAGCACAGTGCTTGACATGTAAGTGATCAATAAATTATATTGATAATAGCAAGGACTAGAGCCAAGTAGGTGGATGACACCTTCCTGAATGTAAATTTTCCTACACTATGTGTCCCTAGGTCCTCGAGTTCTAGGCTCTAAGAGAATTGGTATGGCCAGTCTCTTCTATAAGGCAAATTCTATGCAACAAATGTCTGGGAGTAATGGGAGTGTTAAAGAAACCTTCATACCAAAAGTAGCTGGATCTGTGACTCAGGGTTCTGAGAGGTGGAATGAGCCTTATGGATGAGACTCCATGCAACCCAAACCAGGCAGCTCTTAGCACAAAGGGACTGGTGGGCCATTTGATAAATGAAGCATTGGGAAACAATTATCACAGTCACGATGATTATCATCATAATGATCAAAAGGCACATAAATCATTCCTGATTCATGGTGTATAATTTTTCCCACAAAGTAATATCATGTCACGGATGCTGTTGTAGACTTCATATATTTATTTAGAATGTCCTAATTCATACCTGGAATGTTTTTAGACCTCTTATTTAGTATTGCTAAATTACAATGTCTTATTTAATAGAATGCACAACAGAGTGCAAGTTATTTTCATGAACAGTGTTTAATTTGACTTTTGCAATCAAGTTTAACTTAGGATCTAGTAATCCAGAGTTTCTTTTCAATTTTCTCTCTCTAACGAACACCAAATTCAACAGATGTGCCTGTCTTTCTGAAGTAGTTTGGCTCTTGGCACCATCTTGTCACAGAATCTCTATTGTGTGAGCACCTACCAGTATTTAAGCTCCCACTCTCAGCTAGCAAGCAGAAGAAACAGCATCTAAACCCAAAGTAAAAACCCAAGCTGTCATCCACTAAAAGTCTCTGAAATATTAGTTGCCACTGCTATTGCTACAGCCTGCAACAAGAACTAACGTTTAGCCTGTCCTTCCTGGGCTCATACTTTATACCCTCAGGCTTGGGTAGGACAACAAACCTGACATCTTTAACCTCAGAGCACTCTGAGAATATTCAAAAGAACTCAGAATGGAAGGAATCTTAACTGTTATTCAATGCTGATCTTTTATAATATTTAAATACTATTGGGCATTTACACCTGGGAAGCAGGAGGCCAATTATAATCCATTTTGAGTAAGATCAAAGTTTCTCAAACAGACAAAGAAGATATCTTATCAAACTCAGGAACCTGGTGGTGGTGTCTGGCTCTGATCTCCCTGAGATCTTTCTCAATGTTTGCCTCCCTTCCTTCCTGAAACTCCTCCTTTCTGGTTTTCTTTTCTTTCAGCTTCCCACCCTGAATCTCTCTTTTCTGATGACTCTTCTCCTTTCTGGGATCACCTGCTAACTGTGGGAATTTGCTGAGAAGTGGTACGTCCTCTTTCTCTAGTCTATTATTGTTTCTACATCTAGCCTGATTCTGGTCCAGCTTCCACCTTCTCACCCTTCATGCCTCCAGATCTCTTCCAGCCTGGCCCACATCAGTTTCAACAACATGGATCACACTGTACTTGACAACATCCCATCCAAGCCAACCTCCCTTCCCAGGCTTTCCATTTCTGTCAGTGGCAATACCATCACTTACCTGTCACTCAAGATCAAACGATTCAAGTTACTCTTTTCTCCAGCCATATGTCCAAGAGTTTCTGGAAACAACTCTGACCTCAAGTCTTCTATTTTGTTGCCTGACCTTGTGTTGACTCCTTTGATGAGGTTTTTTGGGGGTGATGAGAGGTTCATGGGGTCTGGAGCTGATGACCAAGAATTCTTGAAGATGCCTTTGGTGCAAAAAAAGTGATTTTATTAAAGCACAGGGACAGGACCTGTGGGGAGAAAAAGCTGCCCTAGCACCCTGAGGAGAGACTGGTTATATACTTGGGAGTTGGGAGAGGTAACGTCAAGGGGAAGTTTCCAATGAGATTTTCATATGCTAAAGAAGATTCATAGGATACTGGAGGTCTACCTATAGTCAAGCTAAGGTTTTTCTTCCCTCCAGCAAAGCATTAGCATAAAGTCAGTAGGGAATTCCTGGAGAAACATTTGCTCTTCCTGCCTCAAATATTTGTCAATGGGCTGCAGGTTATAAGGAAATTTAATTTTATTTGCCATTTCTTTCTGACTTTGTTTCCCATATCACCTTTCTCATGACTTTGTACTAAGACAAGGAGCCATAGTAACTACCTGTCAGTACTGCAGCATGGTGGTCTATTGTTTCTCTTATGCCCTCTGGGTCTTAGTCTTATTTCTAATTACTACTGTAAGAATTCTTGTTCTCACTCCCAGATTCTGTAATAATGCCACCCTTCTCCATTTCATTTTCACAACTTCATCAAATGGACTCTCCAAAAATAGTTCTTTCTCTTTCACTTTCTTAACAAAAGAACCCATAGTACCTTTCCATTTCCAACCAGTGAATTCACCTTCTTTGTCTTGGAGCTTCCTTCCCTAAAGGCTTCCATATGCTCCAGCCACTACTGAAACCCCATCTTCCTGAAACAATATGGCAATTGCTTTTAGTTTTAGTAATTAACTGAAGTCTTAAGTTATTTTATTTTTTAAATCTCATCCCTCCAAAAGAAGTTTTAAGATCCTTGAAGACCAGCTTTTCAGTTTTAGGACAAACTTGTTACATAAGCTGGTTTCAGGCAAAGAATAAGTGTTCAACAAAAATATTTTATGAGGAGTTTCACAGTGTAACTTATTATATGAAATGTGTGTGTCATTTGTAAGCCAGTCCCTCCACATATACAGTTTTTCTTTAAAGGGATAAACATTATCATTACTTTCCAGAACAAAAATGATCACATTATAAGGCTCTATGTGAAAAACGTGAATAAGGTTGATTTGTTCAGAATAAGAAAAGGAAAATAATAAATGATAATACTTTGGGGGCTGCTTTTATTTTATGTGTAAACACTGACATCTGCTGGTGAAAATACAATAGTATTTACAAGGGCTCTGGAAATGCAGTAGTGTATTTGAGTTTGCAAGAAGCACAAATTTCTCAGAATAGAAGAAGAGGTAAAGCATTTCCCAGACAAAACTAAAGGAGTTTGTGACCTGTCAACCATCCCTGCAAGAAATATTAAATAGGACTTTGGGAATGGAAAGAAAAGACCAAAAATCAAAAAGACAAGAAAGGATCAGAGAACATCTCCAGAAACAATAACAAAACAAGTAACAAAATGGCACTAAATACATATCTATCAACAACTATTCTGAATATAAATGGACTAAACACTCTTGTGAAAAGACTAGGGTGTGAGAATGGACTAAAAAAAAACAAGACCCATCTCTATGCTGCCTACAACACACTATTTTGAGACCTAAACACTCCTGCAGATTGAAGGTGAGGGTATGGAGAAAAATTTATCATACAAACGGACATTAAAAGAAAGCTGGAGCAGCAATACTACTATCAGACAAACTAGACTTTAATGTTTATTTATTTTTGTAATAAAGCGAGAGAGCATAAGCAGGGGAGGGACAGAGAAAGAGGGAGACACAGAATCTGAAACAGGCTCCAGGTTCTGAGCTGTCAGCACAGAGCCCGATGCGGGGCTTGAACCCATGAACTGGGAGATAATGACCTGAGCTGAAGTCAGACGCTGAACCGACTGATCCACCCAGGTGCCCCTTTAATTTTTTTAGTGTTCATTTATTTTTGAGAGAGAAAACAATAACAAACTAGACTTTCAAATGAAGACTGCGACAAGAGATGAAGCGCACTATATCATAATAAAGGGAACAATCCAAAAAGAAGATGTAACAACTGTAAATATTTATGTCCCCAGTATGAAAGAACCCAAATATATAAATCAATTAATCCCAAACATAACGAAAGTCATTGATAATGATACAATAATACAAGGAGACTTTAACACCTCACTTACAGCAATGGACAGATCATCTAAGCACAAAATCAAGAAGGAAACATGGCTTTGAATGACACACTGGACCAGATGTACTTAATAGATACATTCAGAACTTTCCATCCTAAAGCATCAGAATACACATTCTTTTCAAGTGCACATGGGGCATTCTCCAGAATAAATAATATATTAGGTCACAAATAAGGCCTAAACAAATACAAACAAACTGAGATCGCACATGCATATTTAGAGACCACAATGGCATGAAACTTAAAGTCAACCAAAAAAAAAACTTGAACAAACACAAATATATGGTGGTTAAACAACATGCTGTTAAACAATGAATGCGTCAACCAGAACATCAAAGAAAAAATTTAAAAAAATACTTGGAAAGAAATGAAAATGGAAACAATAATTCAAAACTTTTGGGATGCAGCAAAAAGTGGTCCTAAGAAGGAAGATACAAGCCTATCTTAAGCCAAAACAAAACAAAACAAAACAAAACAAAAAAACCTCAAATTAACCACCTAATAATACACCTAAAGGAACTATAATAAGAACAGCAAAATGAATCCTAAAGCCAGCAAAGGAAGGGAAATAGTAAAAATTAGAGCAGAAATAAATAATATAGAAACAAATGAACAAAAAAAAACAGTAGAACAGATCAATGAAATCAGGATCTGGTTCTCTGAAAGAATTAATAAAATTGATAAAACCCTAGCCATATGTCTCAAAAAGAAAAGAGAAAGGACCCAAATAAATAAAATCACAAGTGAGAAAGGAGAAATAACAACCACACCACAGAAATACAAACAATTATTAAATAATATTAATGAAAAACTATATGCTTACAAAGTGGACAACCTGGAAGAAATAGATAAATTTCTAGGAACATATACTGCCAAAACTGAAACAGAAAGAAATAGAAAACTTGAATTTTAAGAGACCAATAACCGAACAGACCCAAAGAAATTGAATAGGTAATCAAAAATCTCCAAACAAACAAAAGTCTAGGGCCAGATGGCTTCACAGGCAAATTCTACCAAACAATTCAAGAAGAGTTAATACCTAATCATCTTAAATTATTCCAAAAAAAAAAATTGAAAAGGAAGGAAAAGTTCCAAAGTCATTCTGTGAGGCCAGCATTACCCTGATATCAAAACCAGATGAAGACTCCACTAAAAAAGATAACTACAGGCCAATATCCATGATGAACATGGATGCAAAAATTCTCAACAAATTACTAGCAAATTGAATCCAACAATATATTAAAAGACTCATTCACCATGATCAAGAGAGATTTATTCCTGGGCTGCAAGCATGGTTCAATATTTGCAAATCAATATGATGTGCCACATTAGTAAAAGAAAGGATAAGAACCATATGATCCTTTCAATAGATGCACTTGACAAAGTACAACATTCATTCATGATAAAAACCCTCAACAAAGTAGGGTTAGAAGAAACCTATCACAACATGATAAGGGCCATATGCAAGAAAACCACAGCTAATAGCATCTTCAATGGGAAAAAAATGCTGGCAGCTTTTCCTCTATGGTCAGGAAGAAGACAGGCATTTCCACTCTCACCAATTATTTAACATAGTACTGGAAGTCTTAGTTACAGCAATCAGACAACAAAAAGAAATAAAAGGCATCCAAACCAGCAAGGAAGAAACACATTCAATATTTGCAGATGACATGATACCGTACATAGAAAACCTGAAAACTCCACCAAAAAATTGCTATAACTGATACACAAATTCAGTAAAATCATAGGATACAAATCAATGTACAGAAATCTGTTGCATTTCTATACACCAATAATGAAGCAGTAGAAAGAAAAATTAAGGAATCAATTCCACTTATAATTGCACTAAAACCCATAAGATGCCTAGGAATAAACCTAATCAAAGAGGTGAAAGACCTGTACTCTTAAAACTATATTGAAAGAAATTGAGGAGGACACAAAGAAATGGAAAGACATTCCATGCTCATAGATTAGAAGAACAAATATAGTTAAAATGTCTATGCCACCCAAAGTAATCTACATATTTAATGAAATCCCTCTAAAATTATCAACAGCATTTTCATAGGGCCAGAACAAACAGCCCAAAATATGTACCACAAAAAAAGGTACTACAAAAACCCCAAATAGTCAAAGGAGACTTGAAAAAGAAAAGCAAAACTGGAGGCACCACAATTCCAGACTTCAAGTTATGTCACAAGGCTGTAATCATGAAAACAGTATGGTACTGGCATAAAAACAGGCACATAGGTCAATGGAACAGAATAGAGAAACCAGAAATGAACCTACAACTATATAGTCAATTAATCTTTCACAAAGCAGGAAAGAATATCCAATGGGAAAATGGCATTCTCTTCAAAAATGGTGTTTGGAAAACTGCACAGCAACATGCAAAAGAATGAAAATGAACCACTTTCTTTCACCATACACCAAAGTAAATTCAAAATGGATTAAAGACACAGGCAGTAAACTTTTTGGTCTCAGTCATACAACTTCCTATGAGGTAAGAAAAGGAAATAATAGCAAGGGAAACAATAGCAAAAATAAACACTTGGGACTTCATCAAAATAAAAAGTTTCTGCATAGCAAAGGAAACAATCAACAAAACTAAAAGACAACCTATGGAATAGGAAAAGATATTTGCAAGTGACATATCTGACAAAGTATCTAGTATCCAAAATCTATAAAGAACTTATCAAACTCAACAACCCCAAAATAAATACTCCAACTAAAAATGGGCAGAAGACATGAATAGAAATTTTTCCAAAGAAGACATACAGATGGCCAACAGACACATAAAAAGATGTTCAATATCACTCATCATCAGGTAAATACAAATCAAAACTACAATGACATATCACCTCACACCTGTCAGAATGGCTAAAACAACAATGCAAGAAACAATAAGTGTTGGGAGGACATGGAGGAAAAAGAGCCCTCTTGCACTGTTGGTGGGAATGCAAACTGGTGCAGCCACTGTGACAAACAGTATGGAGGTTTCTTAAAAAGTTAAAAATATAAATACCCTGCAATCCAGCAATTGTACTGTTAAGTATTTACCAAAATAATACAAAAATATGAATTCAAAGGGATACATGTACCCCAATGTTTATAGCAACATTATCTACAAGAGCAAACTATGGAAATGGCCCAAGTGTCCACCAACTATTGATATAGATAGATAGATAGATAGAGATAGAGATATTGGTATCTACCACTTGTGATGACACTGTGTGTTGTATGGAAGTGTTGAGTCAGCAAATAGTACACCTGACACTAATATTACAATATATATTAACTAACTGGAATTTAAATAAAAACTTAAAAAATAAAATAAATAAAAAAGAATGAAATCTTGTCATTTGCAACAAAATGGATGGAACTAGATAGTGTTATGCTAAGTGAAATAAATCACTCAGAGAAAGACAAATACCATATAATGTTACTCATATGTGGGATTAAAGAAACAAAACAAAGGAACAAAAGTGAAAAAAAAAGAAAGAGAGGCAAACCAAGAATCAGACTCTTAAGTGAAAAAAAGAAAGAGGCAAACCAAGAATCAGACTCTTAACTATAGAGAACAAACTGATGGTTACCAGAGGGGAGGTGGGGGGGGCGCTAAATAGGTGATGGGGAAGAAGGAGTGCACTTGTGATGAACACCATGTGTTGTATGGAAGGGTTTAATCACTATATTGTACACCTGAAACTAATATTACACTATATTTTAACTAACTGGAATTTAAATAAAAAGTTTAAAGAAAAACACAAATATCTGACCCTTTTCATTATGGCCTTCTCTTCCCAAGAACTACCACAGGACCCACAAGAAACCCCAGAATAGAAGTTCATGCCTGATGGCTATAAAAGAGTTATTCTGGAACATCATGCAATTTAATTAAGACAATGAGTCAATAATTTAATAATTTAACAATTTAATTTAAAACAATTTTTCTTTTATGAGATTCATTAGCCTAATTTCTACCTATAATTACCTTCCCCTATGACACATTTTTCATATGGTAGATACCCCCTTGGTTTCCCTAGGGGAGGTGTTTACAAGCATCCATCTCATTATAGTTCAGTTATCATGGGTTATTTTTGTTCCTTAAGTCTGTTTTCTGAGCATGGGTGTAAACAATGCTATCAGGGATAAAAGTGTTTGAAGCTGAGGGCTAAGGTACAAATGTGGAAAATATGCTTGCTGAAGATTATATTTTCAACCCACCACCACTGTGTGCCAAGATGAAGTTCTACTCTCAGGGTAAAGTAAATGTCAAGAGCAACCCAGCATTGTGCTTTCCATTCAAGGTAAAACAAAAGATAGTTTTCTTGGCCAAGCTGTCTACATGGGAGGAAGCCGAGCAGCACTATGTGGCTTGAGCCCTAAGGAAAACTAAACATCCTTTGCTACCTCAAGCTATAAATTTGGCATCAGACATCAGAAACTTGTGTGAAAATAGGAAGCCCTGGAATGTGCTGTGGTTCGAAAGAAAAATTTGGCTCCACAAAAGAACTGCTCCGGACTCATGGTGACTATATTCCTAGGCTGGGTACTACTGGGAAATCCCAGATCTCTAGAATCCCTTTTAGTCATACTTGCTTTCACAGCCACCTCAGTATAACGATCACACCTTCTATCAGGCTTCAGTTTGCATCCATTCTCCCTTTTATCTCAGATTTGTCCCTGCTTTTGTTCCATTTTTGCTGACCCTCTATTCAAACCTCAGATGTCTCACATGACCAGTGTAGTTTTCATAACCAGGCTGCTGCCTCCACCATCCACCTCTACAATGAGACTTCCCAATGCAACATTCTCCTGACCTCATCAGAATGCCACCTTGTCAGTGTGCCCCCATGCCTCAGGATTTCCAATGGACACTTCACACATGTGATTGCACTGGATCCTCCAAACAAAACCACAACGTAGGCATCATTGCCATCAGGTTACAGATGTGGGAACTGAAGCTTAGAGAACAACTTACAAAAGAGCCAGGATTCTAGCCAGGATCTAGCCAGCATGTTTTTCTTACTAAACCAGTGTCATAGGTTTGCCTGTTGTAAAAGCTTTCGTAAAACCCACTCCTACTGAATTCAGCCTAAGCCACCTACCCTGCCTGATGCTCAAGCCCTCTGTGACCTGGTCGTAGCCTGCTTCTTCAACTTTGTTCTAGCTCTTCCCACCCCCATTAACATTCTCAAGTCCCACACAAGTCTGAACCTCCCAACAGCTGCCCATTTGTTCATCTGGAATGTCCTCTCCACCAGACCATCTCCCGTTTCAAAGTCCTGGCCATTCATCAAGACTTCTGTGACTCTCAGGGAACACTCATTCTCTTACAGACTCATATTCTTCCACAGCACTTGCCTCATTCTCCTTTCTGTTACAGTTAAAATTCTCTATATAGAGGGTCTCTCCCATCTAGACTCTGGGTACCTTGAGGGAAGAAGTTAGGCCTGTTTGTATGACTCTCAAACTTTACCAGAGATATCTGACATTGTCAAAATCAACAATTGTTAGATGGATGGATAGATGGATAAACTAATAAAGAAAGTATCTCTCTGAGTAAGTTGTTATTTCTCAAAATATGGGAAAATACATTTGATTTGTAAACATACAATAAGATTTTAGTTATGATGGTTAATAAAGCAATATTGTTTCTGGAATAGCAGTAAGTGGTTAATAGTATTTTAGATCAATGCTGTATCTCTACCCTTAGACTAAAAAGTTTATAAGTTCAATGAGAGGACTCACTGATTTGGCACCACAAAATAAGAGTTCTTACCCACACTAGTGGGAAATCTACTATACCAACCTGCTTGTTAAAGCCCCTGGAAAGAAGCAAGGCTTCCCATCATAAGTCAAGGCTTTAGGGACAAGGTTCCTGAATCCAAGCATGGTTCTGCTATGTAAGCCTCCCTTGAGTTTCAATTTCCTTTTTGAAAACAGAAATGAGAGTCTCTGTCCCATGAGTTGAATTGGAGAAAAAAATGTGATAACCCATATGATGCCCTCAGCACAGTCACAGAAGGGTGCCATGTCTCAGCTTCTGTCTTGTTGGTGACGACTGTAACTGTAAGTTCTTACTAGTGGTCACTAGGCCTTATCAAAGTAAGAAAATATGCACCTCTGATAAACTCAAAGTCAACTTATAAGCAGTTTTGTTTTTTTTTTTTTCAACCTTTTTTTATTTATTTTTGGGACAGAGAGAGACAGAGCATGAACGGGGGAGGGGCAGAGAGAGAGGGAGACACAGAATCGGAAACAGGCTCCAGGCTCCGAGCCATCAGCCCAGAGCCTGACGCGGGGCTCGAACTCACGGACCGCGAGATCGTGACCTGGCTGAAGTCGGACGCTTAACCGACTGCGCCACCCAGGCGCCCCATAAGCAGTTTTAATAGAAAAACCTAATTGCATTTTTTAAAAAGTGAAGTATAATCTAAAAGAGAATTCCATAAACAGAATAGAAAGCCAAGAAATAAAACCTCACATATATGGGCAATGAATTTATGACAAAGGAGCCAATAGTATACAAGGGTAAAAGACAGTCTCTTAACAAACGGTGTTGGGAAAACTGGACAGCCACATGCAAAAAATGAAACTGGACTGCTATCTCATATCATGCACAGAAGTTAACTCAAAATGGATTGAAGACATGAATGTAAGACCTGAAATCATAAAACCCCTAGCGGAAAACATAAGAGGTAAGTACCTTGACATGAATCTTAGAGATGAATTTTTGGATTTGACAACAAAAGCAAAGGCAACAGAAGCCAAAATAAATAAGGTGGACTACATCAAACTGAAAAGCTTTTGCATAGCAAAGTAAACCATCAACGAAATGAAAAGACAACCTACTGATTAGGAGAAAATACTTGTAAATCATGTATCTGGTAAAAGGTTAATATCCAAAATAAAGAACTCACACAACTCAACAGCAAAAAAAAAAAAAAAACCCACAAAAAAAAACCAAAACAAAACAAACCCAAACAATCTAATTAAAAATGGCAGAGGATCTGAATAGACATTTTTCTAAAGAAGACATACAGATGGCTAACAGGTACATGCAAAGATGCTCAACATCACTAATATTAGGGAAATGCAAATCAAAACATCAATGATGTATCACTCTATACCTGTTAGAATGGTTCTTATAAAAAAGACAAGAAATAACAAAGGTTCACAAACATATGGAAGGAAAGGAACCCTTGTGCACAGTTGGTAGGAATATAAATTCCTACCATTATGGAAACCATTATGACAACCATTATGGAAAACAGTATGGTGGTTCCTAAAAACAAACAAACAAACAAACAAACAAACAAACAAAAAACCTACCATAAGATCCCAAAATTCCACTTACTAATAACATCACTGATTTGAAAAACAAAACAAAACAAAACATGCACTTCCATGTTCATTATTCACAATAACCAAGGAAACAATCTAACTGTCCATTGACAGATGAATGGATAAAGAAAATATGGGGGAACCTGGGGGCTCAGTTGGTTAAGTGTCCAACTTTGGCTCAGGTCATGATCTCATGGTCCATGAGTTTGAGCCCCCCATCAGGCTCCATGCTGACAGCTCAGAACCTGGAACCTGCTTCAGATTCTGTGTGTCCCTCTCTCTCTGCCTCTCCCCTGCTTGCTCTCTCTCTCTCTCAAAAATAAATAAAAGTTAAAAAAAAAAGATAATGTCACACACACACACACACACACACACACACCATGCACACACTGGAACATTAGTTAGTCATAGAAAAGAATAAAATTTTTCCATTTATGTCAGCATGGATAAAGTTTGAGGACGTTATGTTAAGTAAAATAAGTCGGACAGAGAAAGAGAAATACCAAATAATTTCACTTATATGAGGAATCTAAAACAAAACAAACAAACAAACAAAAAAACACAAGCTCTTAGGTACAGAGAACAGGTATTTGCCAGAGGCGAAGATGGGGTGTTGGTGGAACGGTGAAGGGGGTCAAAAAGTATGAGCTTCCAGTTATAAAAGAAAGAAGTCCTGGGAATGTAATGTATAGCATGGTTACTACAGCAAATAATACTACATTGTATATTTAAACATTTTATGGTGACAAATATTAACTAGACTTAGTCTGCAATATACACAAATGTTGAATCATTATGTCATGCATCTGAAACTAGTATGTCGTGTCAATCATACCTCAATAAAAAACAAAGCATAAGAGGAACCCATAGATTTCAAGTCAAAGTCCCCATTGAATCCCTTAAAACTCTAATTCCCTTTGCCCATATTTATATATTATATTATAGTATAGTATAGTATAGTATAGTATAATTATATTCCATCCCATAATAGTGTTTTAAAGGCATTGGTGACTAAATACCTGAGATTATCCCTCATCTCCTTCCAAGATGTCCCTTAATAGCATATCTACATGGGTGGAGTAGCAACTCTGCATCCCCACAATGCCCAGGAATCAGGTCCACCCAGTCACCAAATGCCAATGGCCTCTCATCCTACAAGCCATGCATCTTTGCTGACAAGGACAGCATTCAAGGACAGCACAGCCCCTAAAACTTGTACAGTGCCTTAGGCTCTAATGTGCAGGACTGTCCCATGTTCACTTACTATTCAGGAGACAAGGAAGATGATTACCTCCACAGACCAGTCCTCAGTGATGGTCCCCTCCAGTACAAAAGATATTAGAAGCAAAAGAACCATGCCATGTGCTTCTGAACTGAGAGGAACTGCAGCTTTCCATCCTAGAGGAATGACCTGGTAAACATTAGCACTAGAAATAAGTTCTCTGCCTGGGGACTATGAGTGACAGGGATCTTCCAGTGCCAGTGGAGGCAAAACAACTTTTAAGTGGATGGATTTTGATTTTGACTGGATCACTTTGTGTCCTGTCAAACCGTTAAACAAACGTTTATTTACTTCCATAAGCAAAGCTGGAAAGGACAATGTTGACATTTGGGGACATCCTCAAAGCACTTGGCCTCCCCACCCAACCAGTGTTTGGAGACATACACTAATTCTGGCCGCTGGGAATATGGCATTACTCATTGCCTTATTATGTCCTTTAAAACATGAATGCTCAGAAAATTTACTATACGTAGACATACACAGGCATACATACAAATATAAATATATATACAGCTTGTACACTTAACCTAAGGAGATTGGTGGTGGTAGAACTCTGTTATAATAGCATGGAGTTTTGTTTGAATAATTTATTTTTTTAATATTACAGCTCCATTTTACATTTTTCTCAGTACAGTGATATTGGTGAAATTACCAAAGATGACAAAACTCCATATAGTGCATGCTGATTGCTCAGAATCACTTCATTGCCAGATATAGAAATGACTTTTTCAAATTCAAACTATAATCCTCCCAAAACTCAACCAAGGAAATGAATCATCATAACTGACTGTTATCTCTGTCATAATGAACAGGATTTTTCTTCTGCAGACCTCCTCCAGGGTGGGCCTCAGGTTGGCCACACCATGTGGCTTCCACCCCAACTGTCTGGAGTCCTCTGAACCCTCATTGACAGAATTGGCAAAAGACAAATCTATGAAACTCTTCAAACTGTTTTTAAGGACAAACTATCTGTATAGGCTGGCAGCACTTCCTTCCTCCCACAGTAAATCTCAGCACCAGTAGGAGAGAGGGAGGGAAAAGCGATGAATTGTAGCAAGGGCCAAGAGAACAGGCCTAGCCCAAGATAGGTTTTGAGAGCTCACACTGGGAGAAGTACAGTCCCACTCCCTTTCTGGCTGTGTTTACCAAAAGCTCAACCAAGACTTCATTCTCAGAGAAAAAACTGAAAAGGAATTCTTCCTAAATGCTCTTCCTCCATTATCTGGTGTAAATGAATGGCATGACTGACTGAAGGAAGGACAGAAGAAAAAAGTAAATAAATTCCAGGTTTTCTGCACATCAAATTTCAAGAAAGCAAATAGATATGAGCTCAATAAAGATCCCAATCTTACTTTCTTTAGCAAGGATTAAAACAGGATTAAGATAGCCTCTATCTACAAAAATCTCTATTTCAAAGGAAACAAATTCTATTGTACACTCTAACCAGTTAGTTCTAACCAGTTCACTACAGGCTCTGTAGTGGTATCATGCAAGGCTCTTGGTGGGTGGGTGCTTGATGATGTGCGTTTTCTGCCTCACATGCCTCCCCAGACCAATATGAAGTGTGTTTTACTTGGTTCAGCTTCTCTGACCTTCCCCAACCTCAAAGAAGAAGCTGTTTCTTCAAGACTGTTTTTTGGAACTTTGTAATGCAGTCAAAGAAATATGTAGAGAAATACACAACCTGAGGGGTTAGATAAGGAAGAGAGGACTAAGAAAGAGGCTAAACAAAAGTGGCGACAGGAGGGAGAGAGAAAATAGTCACATGTCAGAGAACAAGTGTAGGGAGAAATAATGATGGAGGAAGGTTGATAATCAGAACAGGTGGAAAATAGAAAAATAAGAAATGAAGACAGAAAAGGAACATGTGGCAAGATGGATTTCCCATAGATTGGTTAATTGGTTCTTCATTCATGCTTTTCAAGAGATGTAAATTGGAGTTTCTTCTGAAATTCATATTTGCTGCTGTGATAGCCATGCTTTGAATGTGACTCCTTGGAAAGATAGAACCACATGGATCTTAAGCTCATAAGATGTCCTCAGTCCAGCTATGTCATCTTACAGTTGAGGAAACTGAAGCCCAGAGAAGTAAAACCACTGGCTTCAAAAATGTACGACAGTATAGCAACAGAATTTTCATTGATTTCCTGCTTCTTAGTCAAGTGTAGCTTCTTATCCCATGCAGAAAAGATGCTTGTTCCTAAAAACACGCGCGCGCGCACACACACACACACACACACCTTTCTTCCTCCACAAGTCTGCCTCATTTTCTAAGTCTTATGAGAAGATTAAAAAACTCATAAAACTCATACTCTCTCTTTAGTACAAACAAGTTAAACTCCCAAAGAGAATGTGCTTTACCACAGTAGAAAATGTTCCCCAAACAAATTAGGTTCTAGGCCTAGGAGCCAGGAACTGTTTCTTACATCTATAGATTAAAGGCAGAATCTTACCTTTTGGAGGCAAGCTGTGAAGTTAAAAGAAGGAAGAACAGAAATTTCGATGTTTAAAACGTCCTTGTGACTGAGTAGTTCTCAAATTCCATCCAACAGATGGCAGTAGCAACATATATATATATATATATATGTGCATATATATATATATATGTATGTACATACACACACACACACACACACACACACACACATATATATGAAATGTATTTGTCAAATTGGTTTCAATACAACATTCAGTGCTCATCCCAAAAGGTGCCTTCCTCAATACCCATCACCCACACGCCCCTCCCTCCCACCCCCAATCAACCCTCAGTTCATTCTCAGTTTTGAAGAGTCTGATATGCTTTGGCTGTCTCTCTCTCTAACCTCTTTTTTTTTTCTTCCCCTCCCCCATGGACTTCCGTTAAGTTTCTCAGAAGGATCGACTTAAGAGTGAAAACATATGGTATCTGTCTTTGTATGACTTATTTCACTTAACATAACCCTCTCCAATTCCATCCGTGTTGCTACAAATAGCCATATTTCATTCTTTCTCATTGCCACTTAGTATTCCATTGTGTATATAAACTATAATTTCTTTATTCATTCGTCAGTTGATGGACATTTAGGTGCTTTCCATAATTTGGCTATTGTTGAAAGTGCTGCTATAAACATTGGGGTACAAGTGCCCCTATGCATCAGTACTCCTGTATCCCTTGGTAAATTCCTAGCAGTGCTATTGCTGGGTCATAGGGTAGGTCTATTTTTAATTTTTTCAGGAACCTCCACACTGTTTTCCAAAGTGGCTGCACCAGTTTGCATTCCCACCAACAATGCAAGAGGGTTCCTGTTTCTCCATCCTCTCCAGCATAGTCTCCTAATATGTTCATTTTAGCCACTCTGACTGGTGTGAGGTGATATCTGAGTGTGGTTTTGATTTGTAATTCCCTGATGAGGAGTGACGTTGAGCATATTTTCATGTACCTGTTGTCCATCTGGATGTCTTCTTTAGAGAAGTGTCTATTCATGTTTTCTGCCCATTTCTTCACTGGATTATTTGTTTTTCCGGTGTGGAGTTTTGTGAGTTTATAGATTTTGGATGCTAGTCCTTTGTCCAATATGTCAGTTGCAAATATCTTTTCCCATTCCGTTGGTTGCCTTTTAGTTTTGTTGATTGTTTCCTTTGCTGTGCAGAAGCTTTTTATCTTCATGAGGTCCCAATAGTTCACTATTGCTTTTAATTCCCTTGCCCTTGCGGATGTGTCAAGTAAGAAATTGCTGTGGCTGAGATCAAAGAGGTTTTTTCCTGCTTTCTCCTCTAGGGTTTTATGGTTTCCTGTCTCACATTCAGGTCCTTCATCCATTTTGAGTTGATTTTTGTGAATCGTGTAAGAAAGTGGTCTGGTTTCATCCTTCTGCAGGTTACTGTCCAGTTCTCCCAGCACCATTTGTTAAAGAGACTGTCTTTTCCATTGGATATTCTTTCCTACTTTGTCAAAGATGAGTTGGCCATACTTTTGGGGGTCTAGTTCTGGGGTTTCTATTCTATTCCATTGGTCTGTGTGTCTGTTTTTGTGCCAATACCATGCTGTCTTGATGATGACAGCTTTGTAGTAGAGGCTAAAGGCTGGGATTGTGATGCCTCCTGCTTTGGTCTTCTTCTTTGATACTTCCGTGGCTATTCAGGGTCTTTGGTGGTTCCATACAAATTTTAGGATTCCTTGTTCCAGCTTTGAGAAGAACGCTGGTACAATTTTCATTGGGACTGCATTGAATGTGTATATTGCTTTGGGTAGGATTGACATTTTGACAATAATTATTCTTCCAACCCATGAGCACAGAATGTTTTTCCATTTCCTTATATCTTCTTCAATTTCCTTCATAAGCTTTCTATAGTTTTCAGCATACAGATCTTTTACATTTTTGGTTAGGTTTATTCCCAGGCATTTTATGCTTCTTGGTGCATTTGTGAATGGGATCAGTTTCTTTATTTGTCTTTCTGTTGCTTCATTATTAGTGTATAAGAATGCAACTGATTTCTGTACATTGATTTTGTATCCTGCAACTTTGCTGAATTCACATGAATTCCACTTTTGGTGGAGTCTATAGGATTTTCCATGTATAATATCATATCTGCAAAAAGTTAAAGCTTAACTTCATCTTTGCCAATTTTGATGCCTTTGATTTCCTTTTGTTGTCTGATTGCTGATGCTGGAACTTCCAACACTATGTGAAACAACAGCGGTGAGAGTGGACATCCCTGTCGTGGTCCTGATCTCAGGGAGAAAGCTCTCAATTTTTCCCCATTGAGGATGATATTAGCTGTGGGCTTTTCATAAATGGCTTTTATGATATTTAAGTATGTTCCTTCTATCCCGACTTTCTCGAGGGTTTTTACAAGAAAGGATGCTGAATTTTGTCAAATGCTTTTTCTGCATCGATTGACAGGATCATATGGTTCTTATCTTTTATTTTATTAATGTGATGTATCACATTGATTGATTTGCGAATGTTGAACCAGCCCTGCATCACAGGAATGAATCCCACTTGATCATGGTGGATAATTCTTTTTATATGTTGTTGAATTCGATTTGCTAGTATCTTATTGAGAATTTTTGCATCCATATTCATCAAGGATATTGGCCTGTGGTTGTCTTTTTTTACTTGGTCTCTGTCTGGTGTAGGAATCAAAGTAATGCTGGGTTCATAGAATGAGTCTGGAAAGTTTCCTTCCGTTTCTATTTTTTGGAATAGCTTGAGAAGGATAGGTATTATCTCTGCTTTAAATGTCTGGTAGAATTCCCCAGGGAAGCCATCTGGTACTGGACTCTTATTTTTTGGGAGATTTTTGATAACTGATTCAATTTCGTCACTAGTTATGTGTCTGTTCAAGCTTTCTATTTCTTCCTGTTTGAGTTTTGGAGTTGTGTGGGTGTTTAGGAATTTGTCCACTTCTTCCAGGTTGTCCAGTTTGTTGGCATATAGTTTTTCATAGTATTCCCTGATAATTGTTTGTATTTCTGAGGGATTGGTTGGAATAATTCCATTTTCATTCATGATTGTATCTATTTGGGTCATCTCCCTTTTCTTTTTGAGAAGCTTGGCTAGAGGTTTATCATTTTGTTTATTTTTTCAAAAACCAACTCTTGGTTTCATTGATTTGCTGTACAGTTTTTTAGATTCTATATTGTTTATTTCTGCTGTGATCTTTATTATTTCTCTTCTTCTTCTCGTTTTGGGGTGTCTTTGCTGTTCTGCTTCTATTTCCTTTAGGTGTGCTGTTAGATTTTGTATTTGGGATTTTCCTTGTTTCTTTAGATAGGTCTGGATTACAATGTATTTTCCTATCTGGACTGCCTTTACTGCATCCCAAAGTGTTTGGATTGTTGTATTTTCATTTTCATTTGTTTCCATATATTTCTTAATTTCTTCCCTAATTGCCTGGTTGACCCATTCATTCTTTAGTAGGGTGTTCTTTAACCTCCATGCTTTTGGAGGTTTTCCAGACTTTTTCCTGTAGTTGATTTCAAACTTCATAGCATTGTGGTCTGAAAGTATGCATGGTATGATCTCAATTCTTGCATACTTATGAAAGGCTGTTTTGTGACCCAGTCCATATATGATCTATCTTGGAGAATGTTCCATGTGCACTTTAGAAGTATGTATATTCTGTTGCTCTGGGATGCAGAGTTCTAAATATATCTCTCAAGTCCATCTGATCCAATGTATCATTCAGGGCCTTTGTTTGTTTATTGATCCTGTGTTCTACATGATCTATCCATTGTTGTAAGTATAGTTTTAAAGTCCCCTGCAATTACCACATTCTTATCAATAAGGCTGCTTATGTTTATGATTAATTGTTTTATATATTTGGGGGCTCCTGTATTCGGTGCATAGACATTTATAATTGTTAGCTCTTCCTGATGGATAGACCCTGTAATTATTATATAATTCCTTTCTTCATCTTTTGTTACAGCCTTTAATTTAAAGTCTAGTTTGTCTGATATAAGTATGGCTACTCCAGCTTTCTTTTGACTTCCAGTAGCATGATAGATAGTTCTCTATCCCCTCGCTTTCAATCTGAAAGTGTCCTCATGTCTAAAACGAGTTTCTTGTAGACAGCAAATAGATGGGTCTTGTTTTTTTTATCCATTCTGATACCCTATGTGTTTTGGTTGGAGCATTTAGTCCATTTACATTCAGTGTTATTATAGAAAGAAATGGGTTTAGAGTCATTGTGATGTCTGTAGGTTTCATGCTTGTAGTGATGTCTCTGGTACTTTGTCTCACCAGATCCCCCTTGGGATCTCTTGTAGGGCTGGTTTAGTGGTGATGAATTCCTTCAGTTTTTGTTTGGGAAGACCTTTATCTCTCCTTCTATTCTAAATGACAGACTTGCTGGATAAAGGATTCTTGGCTGCATATTTTTTTTCTGTTCATCACATTGAAGATGTCCTGCCATTCCTTTCTGGCCTGCCAAGTTTCAGTAGATAAATCCATCACTAGTCTTATCGGTCTCCCTTTGTATGTTAGAGCATGTTTATCTCTAGCTGTTTTCAGAATTTTCTCTTTATCCTTGTATTTTGCCAGTTTCACTATGATATGTCATGCAGAAGATCGATTCAAGTTACGTCTGAAGGGAGTTCTCTGTGCCTCTTGGATTTCCATACTTTTTCCTTCCCCAGATCAGGGAAGTTCTCAGCTATGATTTCTTCAAGTACACCTTCAGCACCTTTCCCTCTGCAACATATATTTTTAAATAAGCACATAGAAGTCCAATGTTCAAAAATAAAAAATTACCAGTATAATGAGATGTAGAATCTTTCTGTTCTCTTTAAAATCAAGTTATCCATCCATCCCTCTTGAAGCAACATGGCATTTAATTAAATGAACAAAAATACATATGTAAATACTACTAAATAAAATCAACTAACTTCCCACTAATAACATGTTACTAATTGTAAGTCATACCACTTGCTCTCGTTTTTTTTTTTTTAGAAGAACTAAAGGTCTTTATTTTTCTTATCTGTTGAGTTTAACTAGACATAGGTGAGTGATTGAATATAGTTTCTGTTTTCCACACGCCAGTTTACTTAAAGGAAAAATAAAAGGAAGCCCATAGTTGCTAACAATTGTTTAAGCACCTAATTTTTTGGAATTTATTACACTTGTGAGCATTACTACACTTCTAGTTTTCTTACTAAGAAAGCATTGGAAAGCAGTGGCTCTCTCCACTTGGGATTACACTTTATTATTTAAGTTGTAGAAAAGTCAAGTAGATAATGCAATTTATTGCAATTTAAACTGTATTTTGATATGTAATACTAGTAAAACATAGGTTTTTCGTGTAATACTGCATTTAAAAAATGCATATCTGAAACTCTCTATTTCACTCAATTTTAATACCCCCATTTTTCCCTTTCTATGATTTCCTGCATATCTAATATCATTGTGCAGAGGAAAAAGGACTACCTACACTTGTCCCCCAGCAAGGAGGTATTGCTTTGCATAAACAAACTATGTCCTGGGTTTGGCAAGTCAAGGGATTCATCAGAACCTCCTGAATACTCTAAAATTTTTAGAGAAACACAGAAACATCTGTAGGACACCTCAGGAACTGTTAGCTCAAGGTAAGTCAGCTTTAACATTAGATCACATTCTCTTCCATGATGTCACATCTTTGCAATGTTTTTGGTTTATTGTGATAGATGTGGAATAAAAGTAGCATTTCCAATCAAAATTTAATTTTTCAGATACTATTAGTACCAAACAGATTCATCCACATTCAATAAATAAAAAATTGTGGTTAAAAAATTAAAATATTATTTCCTTCAATTGTACATATTCTTTTTAATTAATTACTAAATTTTAGGGCATAAATTCTTATTAAGATGTTTAGAACTGACTACTTCATAAATAGATATGTTAAGTATTTCTTTTGGCCTCAGGGGGGAAATCACTGGGACATTCAGGCTGCAATGAATTGTGAACTGAGAACATTTGGGAATCTCTAAAGCAAACTATTCACAGAGGTGGGCTCCTTTATTCCCCTCAAAAAGTTTTAAAAATATTCCAAAATATAAATCATGAATTTAAAGAATTGATATAAAAATCTGAAAATAATGAATCATAAAGGAACAAAATGCCTTAAGCCATTGCCTTTCCCACAAATTGGTTGATTTCAGGTAATCTTTCTTGGTTTTCTCCTCCCTTGATTCAGTTAGAGGAAATAACATTTAAGCACCTAAGATCCTTCCTGGCATTCATGAATACACAATAAATGGTACCAATTGTGATTTCCAAATCAAACTTCTCTTCCAGGAGAAGAGAAGCCCTAAATTGTGGGGCCCAGAGAAAAATAAAACTGCAAGGATACTTGTTAAATAGTATTAAGAATTTGAGAGATACAAAACGAACAAAAACCAAAGGAGTTCATGACCATTAAACCAGTCCTGCAAGAAATTTTAAGGGGGACTTTCTGAGGGGAGAAAAAAATGAAACAAAACAAAACAAAAAGACTAAAATCAACAAAGACTAGAAAGGACCAGAGGACAACACCAGAAACTCCAACTCTACAGGCAACACAATAGCAATAAATTCATATCTTTCAGTACTCACTCTAAATGTCAATGGACTAAATGCTCCAATCAAAAGACATAGGGTAACAGAATGGATAAGAAAACAAAATCCATCTATATGCTGTTCACAAGAGACCCACTTTAGACCTGAAGACACCTTCAGATTGAAAGTAAGGGTATGGACAACTATCTATCATGCTAATGTTCTCCAGAAGAAAGTCAGAGAAGCCATACTTATATCAGACAATCTAGATTTTAAAATAAAGACTGTAAGAAGAGATGAAGAGGGCATCATACCATAATGAAGCAGTCTACCCACCCACCAAAAAGATCTAACAATTTTAAATATTTATGCCCCCAATGTGAGACACACACACACACACACACACACACACACACACATCACCTATATACAGATCATCTAAGCAGAAAATCAACAAGGAAACAATGGCTTTGAAAGACACACTGGACGTATGGACTTAACAGATATATTCATAACATTTCATCCTAAAGCGGCAGAATACACATTCTTCTTGAGTGCACATGGAACTTTCTCCAGAATAGATCACATACTGGGACACAAATAAGCCCTCAAAAAGAACAAAAATATCAAGATCATATTGTACATATTTTCAGATCACAACTCTAGGAAACTTGAGGTCAACCACAAGAAAAAAATTGGAAAGAAAATGAATACCTGGAGATTAAAGAACATCCTATGAAAGAATGAATGGACTAACCAAGAAGTTAAAAAGGAAATTTAAAAGTACATGGAAGCCGATGAAAATGATAACACCACAACCTAAAACCTCTGGGGTGCAGCAAAGGCAGTCATAAGAGGGAAGTATATAGCAATCCAGCTCTTCTTACGAAGGAAGAGGGGTCTCATATACACAACCTAACCTTATTCTTTAAAGAGCTAGAAAAAGAACATCAAATAAAACCCCAAACCAGCAGAAGACAGGAAATAATAAATGTTAGAACTTAAATCAATGCTTTGAAGCTGAAATACCAGTAGAACAGATAAATGAAATCAGATCTTTGAAAGAATTAACAAAATTGATAAATTCTCAGCCCGTCTGATCAAAAAGAAAAAGGAAAGGACCCAAATAAATAAATAAAATTGAACATGAAAGAGGAGAGATCACAACCACACTGAAGAAATACAAGCAGTAATAAGAGAAATTATATGCCAATAAATTAGAAAATCTGGAAGAAATGGACAAACTCCTAGAAACATATAAGCTACCAAACTGAAGCAGGAAGAAATAGAAAAGTTGAATACATGAATAACCAATAAAGAAATAGAATTAGTAATAAAAAATCTCCCAAAATACAAGAGTCCAGGGCCAGATGGCTTTCCAGGGGACTTTTACCAAACATTTAAAGAAGAGTTAACACCTATTCTTTGGAAGCTGTCCCAAAAAATAGAAATAGAAAGAAAAGTTCTAAACTCACTCTATAAGGCCAGCATTAAGTTGATTCTAAAACCAGACAAAGACTCCACTAAAAAGGAGAACTGTAGTCCAATTTCCCTGATGAACATGGATGCAAAACTTCTCAACAAGACACTAGCCAACCGGATCTAACAATACATTAAAGGATTATTCACCACAACCAAGTGGGATTTATACCTGGGATACAGGGCTGGTTCAATATCCACAAATCAATTGGTGTGATACATTACAGCACTAAAAGAAACGACAACATCTCTCAATAGATGCAGAGAAAGCATTTGACAAAATAGAGCATCTTTCCTTGATTAAAAAACCCTCAAGAAAGTAGGGATAGAAGGATTATACTTCAAGATCATAGAAGCCATATACAAAATACCCACTGCTAATACCCTCAATGTGGAAAAACTGAGAGAGTCCCCCCTAAGGTCAGGAATATGACAGGGATGTCCACTCTCACCAGTATTATTCAACATAGTATTTGAAGTCTTAGCCTCAGCAATCGGACAACACAAAGGAATAAAAGGCATCCAAATTGGCAAGAAGGAAGTCAAACTTTCACTCTTTTCAGATGACATGACACTTTATGTGGAAAACCCAAAAGATTCCACCAAAAAAAAAAAAAAACAACTGCTAGAACTGGTCCATGAATTCAGCAAAGTCCCAGGATATAAAATCAATGCACAGAAATTGGTTGTACTTTTATACACCAATAATAAAGCAGAAGGAGAAATCAAGGAATTTATCCTCTTTACAGTTGCATGAAAAACCATAAAATACCTAGGAATAAATCTAATCAAAGAGGTGAAAAATCTGAACATTGAAAAGTATAGAAAGCTTATGAAAGAAATTGAAGAAGACACAAAAAAATGGAAAAATATTCCATTTTCATGGATTGAAAGAACAAATATTGTTAAAATGTCAATGCTACACAAAGCACTCTACATATTCAATGCAATACCTATAAAAATAATACCTGCATTCCTCACAGAACTAGACCAAACAATCCCAAACAATCCCAAAATTTGTACAGAACCAGAAAAAATCCTGAATAGCCAAAGCAATCCTGAAAAAGGAAACCAAAGCTGGGGGCATCACAATACCAGACTTCAAGATGTACTACAAAGATTTAATTATGAAGAAAGTATGGTACCGCACAAGAACAGAGACTTAGATTAATGGGACAGTGTAGAGAACCCAGAAATGGACCCACAAATGAATGGCCAAATAATCTTGACAAAGCACGAAAGGATATCCAATGGAATAAAGATAGTCTCTTCAGCAAATCGTGTTGGGAAACCTGGACAGCAACATGCAGAAGAATGAACATGAACCACATTTCTACATCATACACAAAAATAAATCAAAATGGATGAAAGATCTAAATGTAAGACAGGAAGCCATCAATATCCTAGAGGAGAAAGCAGGCAAAAACCTCTTTGATCTTGGCCACAGCAACTTCGTACTTGACACAGCCCCAGAGGCAATGGAAACAAAAGCAGAAATGAACTATTGGGACCTCATCAAGTTATAAAGCTTCTGCACGGTGAAGGAAACAATCAGCCAAACTAAGAGACAACTGACAGAATGGGAGAAGATATTTGCAAATGACACATCAGATAAAGGGTTAGTATCCAAAATAGACAAAAAACTTATCAAACTCAACACCCAAAAAAACAAATAATCTAGTGAAGAAATGGGAAAAAGACATGAATAGACACTTCTCCAAAGGAGACATCCAAATGGCTAACAAACATATGAAAAAGAACAGCTGAAATTAATTCAGTCAGTGACAGAGCTTGGTAAGGATGTGGAGAAGGAGGAATCCTTTTGAGCTGCTAAAGGGAATGCACACTGGTGCATCCACTCTGGAAAACAGTATGGAGGTTCCTCAAAAAATTAAAAATAGAACTAGCCTATGACCCAGTAATTGCACTACCAGGTACATATCCAAGGGATACAGGTGTGCTGATTCGAAGGGGCACATGCACCCCAATGTTTTAGCAGCCTTATCGACAATAGCCAAAGTATGGAGAGAGCCCAAATATCCATTAACAGATGAATGGATTAAGAAGATGTTATACACACACACACACACACACACACACACACAATGGAGTATTATTCGGCAATAAAAAAAGAATAAAATCTTGCCATTTGCAACAACATGCATGGAACTTAAAGTGCATTATGTTAAGCAAAATTATGTCAGTCAGAAAGACAAATACCATATGATTTCACTCATATGTGGAATTTAAGATGCAAAACAGATAAACACAAGGGAAGGAAGTGAAAACAATATAATCACAGGGAGGGGGACAAAACATAACAGACTCTTAAATACAGAGAATAAACTGAGAGTTGCTGGAGGGGTTGTGGGTGGAGGGGATTGGCTAAATGGGCAAGAGGCATTAAGGAAGACACTTGTTGAGATAATCACTGGGTGTTATATGTAGGAGATGAATCACTGGATTCTACTCCTGAAATCATTATTGCACTATATGCTAACTAACTTGGATGTAAATTTTAAAAACTTATTAAGAATTTCAAAGGTGATGGCAGAGTATTAGGCCAAGCATGGGGCCATTATAAGCATCAAGTCTTATGTGAAGCTGCCTCTGTACTTTCCCCTATAAATAAAGTCTTCTCAAGGTTTCCCAGCTCATGTGACTCTCTCTTTGAACACCAAAACTTTTCATATTAAATAATAGCTGTGCTAAATAATTATTAGCTCCTCAATTATCATCTTAGTACCCAGTTGACCATAGCAATATGTAATATTGTCATATTCATTAATAGCTTCATACTGATATTCCACTTCCTGAGTAGATGGTGAGGTCCTTGTGGGCAAGGGTTTGTGAAGAACATTTAACTTATTTTCCATTCCATAACCTTCAGTCACAACTGGTATATGTTAGATGCTCAAGAAATACCTGTTGATTGTGATATTGTGATTTATAATAAGAAATATATATATATATATATATATATATATATATATATATATATCTTATGCTATTTCTGGCATAGAACTTCTAAATCTCTTGGAATTTCCTAAGTGATAAAAGCAATAAAGGTGTCTTTTGTTACATTGATAAGGTGACTTTGGACCCCACTTAAGGATGAGGGTGGGTTACCAGGAGAATCAACCATGTGATTAGAGGGGTTGGAACTTAAGCTCCACCCTCTAACCTCCAGAGAGGGGAGATGGGTTAGAGGTTGAATAAATCGCCAATGGTCAATCATTTTATAAAACATGCCAATGTAATGAAATCTTTATAAAAACCCAAAAGGAAGGGTTTCAGAGGTCTTCCAGTTTGGTGAACCAGAATACATCCACGGGCAACCATGTGATTCCAAATTCCACAGGGACAGAAGTTCCTTTGTTTAGGACTTCACCCTATTCATCTCTTCATCTGACTGTTGATTTGTATTCTTTAATTTATATTTGTATTTTTTAATCTAGTGATTAAAATGTTTCTCTGAGTTCTGGGAGCTGCTCTAGAAAATTAATCTAAACCAAGGAGGTGGGGGGTGGCATAAATGAAACATTGGAACCTCCAATTTACAGCTGATCAATCAGAAGCATAGGTGAAAACCTGAGCTTGTAACTGATGTCTAAAGTGGGAGTACGGAGAAATCTCTTGAGACTGAGCCCTTAACCTGTGGTATCTAACCCATGATATGGCTGGGTAGATAGTGTCAAAATGAATTGAATTATAGGACACCTAGCTTGTGTCAGGGAATTGTTTGTTGGTGTTGGGAAACCCTCTTCCTCACACACACTGAAATTGGAATCATACTCTTTACTGAAGAATTAATATGAGGATGGTGTGGCTACATCGTTATTAATATCTCATTCCCACGTTCTCCAGATTGTAAAGACTGGGAGTAGTGGAGGGTGAACACATGCCAAGCAATCTTTGCAGGTAGCATAAAGGAACTAAGAGGAGACTGTCTGTCTGTCTGTCTGTGTCTCTCATATTTATTTTTCCTTATTTATTTGCTTTAATTAATAAACTTTATTTTCAGAAGAGGTTTAAGTTCACAGGAAAGTCAAGCAGAAAGTAGAATTCCTGTATACTCTGCCTCCACATACTTGCAACTTCACCCACTACTGACATCCCCCACCAGAGTAGTATACTGAACCTACATTGATATATTATTACTTAAAGTCCTTAGTTTACATTAGGGTCCAATTCACTCTTGGTACTGTATATTCTTTGAGTTTTGACAAATGTACAATGACATGTATCCACCATTATAGTATTATGAAGAAGAGTTTTACTGCCTTAAAAATCCTCAGTTTTCCACCAATTCATCCCTCCTTCCCCACAACCCCCCTTAACAATTGGAAATTTAAATGTCTCCATAGTTTTATCTTTTACAGAATGTCCAATTGTTGGAATCATACAGTATGTAGCCTTTTTAGACTGGCTTCTTCCATAAGTAATATGTATTTAAGGCTCCTCCATGTTTTTTCATGGCTTAATAGCTTATTTCTTTGTAGTGCTGAATATGATTCCATATCCAGATGTACCATGGTTTATGTATCTATTCACTTACTGGAGTTCATTTTGGTTGCTTCCAAATTTTGGTGATCATGAATTAAGCTGTTATCAACATCCCTGTGCAGGTTCCTGTGTGGGAATGTTTTCAATTAATTTGAATAAATTCTAGGTGGTGCAATTGCTGGATTGTGTGGTAAGAGTATATTCAGCTTTGAAAAAGAAATGCTAAATTGTATTCCAAAATAACTACGTCATTTTTGCCCACCAGCAATAAATGAAAATTCCTTTTGCTTTATATCCTTGCCAGCATTTCGTGTTGTCAGTCTTCTAGAGTTCTGTCATTTTAAAGGTCATTATTTTAATTTGTAATTTCCTTCCTTGACTTGGACATTGAGTGCCCAGATGTTTGATTAAACATTTTTCTGAATGTATTTGTGACAATATTTCTGGATGAGATTAACATTTGAATAAGTAGACTGAGTAAAGCATATTTCCTTCCCCAATGTGTTTGGGCCTCATCCTATCCTTTAGAAGCCTAAATAAAATAAAAGGCAGAGTAAGAAAGAATTTATTCACTCTACCTGTTTTCCAGTGGAGATAATCAGATTCCTTCTTCACTCAGACTGAAAGTTATACCACCTGTTCTCGTGGTTCTCAGGCCTTTAGACTCAAATTAGAACTATACTACCAGTTCTCCTGTGTCTTCAGCTTGCAGATGGCAGGTCATGAGACTTCTTAGCCTCCATAAATTATGTGAGCCCATTCCAAATTAATTAATTAATTAATTAATTAATAAGTCCTATTGATTCTTTTCTTTCTGGAAAACACTAACACACTTATCATCTATAATTCTTTTGTGAAATGTCTGGTCAGATCTTTTGCCCATTTTCAAATGTGGATTGTTGTGTTGTTATTGTAGTTTTAAGTGTTCTTTGTTTATATATTTTTAAATGTTCATTTATGAGAGAGAGAGTGAGAGAGAGAGAGAGAGAGAGAGAGAAAGCTAGTGGGGGAGGGGCAGTGAGAGGGGGACAGAGGATACAAAGTGGGTTCTGCCCTGATGCAAGGCTTGAACACACAAACTGTGAAATCATGACTTGAGCTGAAGTCGGACACTCAACCAACTGAGCCACCCAGGTTTCCCAAGTGTCCTTAGTATATTTTTTTGAGCCCCTTATGAGAT
Source organism: Panthera uncia (assembly GCF_023721935.1). Taxonomy (NCBI): domain Eukaryota; kingdom Metazoa; phylum Chordata; class Mammalia; order Carnivora; family Felidae; genus Panthera; species Panthera uncia. The sequence goes on from NW_026057582.1 coordinate 119,728,934, forward strand.
GTGTCTTTTGCAAATATTTTCTCCCACTCCATGGTTTCTCTTCTTATTCTCATGACATTGTCTTTCTCAAAGTAAATGTTTTAATTTTAATGAAACCCAGCTTATCAATTATTTCTTTCATGCAGCATGCGTTTGGTGTCATATCAAAAAAAGTCATTACTGGGGCGCCTGAGTGGCTCAGTCGTTTAAGTGTCCAACTTTGGCTCAGGTCATGATCTCATGGTCTGTTGATTTGAACCCCATGTCAGGCCCTGTGCTAACAGCTTGGAGCCTGAAGCCTGCTTCAGATTCTCTCTCTCTGTCTCTCTTTCTCTCTCTCTCTCTCTCTCCCTCTCTGCCCATTCCCTGCTTGCATTCTGTCTCTCAAAAATATTTTTTTAAAGTAATTACCATACTCAAGGTCATCTAGATTTTCTCCTATGTTATCTTTTAGGAGTTTTATAGTTTTGTGTTTTACATTTAGGTTCATTTTGAGTTAAGTTTTGTGAAGAGTGTAAGGTCTGGCGTTGATTTTTTTTTTTTTTTTTTTTTGCATGTTGCTATCCAGTTGTTCCAGTACCACTTGTAGAAAAGACATTCTATGCTCCATTGTATTGTCTTTGCTCCTTTGTTTAATATTAGCTGATTTTAGCTGATTATATCTATGTGGGTCTTTTTTGGGGCCTTCTATTCTGTTCTATTGATCCTTTTGTCTATTCTTTTGCCAATACCACACTGTCTTGATTACTATGGCTTTACATGAAGTCTTGAGGTCAAGTAGTGTCTCCTCCAGTTTTGTTCTCCTTCAATATTATGCTGGCTATTCTGAGTGTTTTGCCTCTCCATATAAACTTAAGTATCAATTTGATTAGGATTGCACTGAATCTATACATCAAGTTGGGAAGAACTGATATCTTGACAATATGGGTCTTCCTATTCCATGAACATGGATGATTTCTCCATTTCTTTAGTTCTTTTATGATGTCTTTCATCAGTTTTATATTCCTCCTCATACATATCTTATACATGTTTTATTAGATTTGTAGCTACATATTTCATTTTTGGAAGTGCTACTGTAAATGTAATGTGTTTTTAATTTCAAATACCCACACTGGTATATAAAAAGTGATTGAATTTTATACATTAACTTTATGTTCTGCAACCTGCTACAATCATTTATTAGTTTCAGGAGGTTTTTTGTTTGTGTTCTTTTAGATTTTAGACAGAGATAATCATATCTGCAAATATGTCTGCAAATAAGACTTTTATTTTCTTCTTTCCCAATCTATATGTTTTTTATTTCTCTCTCTTGTCTTACTGCATTAGCTAAAATTTCCAGATGAGAAAGAATTAAATATGGCCTTTTGTAGCAACATGGATGGAACTGGAGAGTGTTATGCTAAGTGAAATAAGTCATACAGAGAAAGACAGATAACATATGTTTTTACTTTTATGTGGAACTTGAGAAACTTAACAGAAGACCATAGGGGAGGGAAAGGGAAAAAAAAGTTAGAAAGGGATGGAGGCAAATCATAAGAGACTCTTAAAAACTGAGAATAAACTGAGGGTTGATGGGAGCTGGGAGGGAGGGGAACGTGGGTGATGGGCATTGAGGAGGGCGCCTATTGGGATGAGCACTGGGTGTGGTATGGAAACCAATCTGACAATAAATTTCATATTTAAATAAATAAATAAATAAATAAATAAATAAATAAATAAAATTTCCAGTATGATGCTGATAAAGAGTAGTGAGAGGAGACATCTTTGTTTCTAATTTTAGTGGATGCTTCAAATTTTTAATCGTTAAGTGTGATATTAGTTGTAGGGTTTTGTAGATAGCCTTTAATAAATTGACTAATTTCCCACTTTATACTCTGTCTACAGAGAGTTTTTATCATGAATGAGTGCTGGATTTTGTCAAATGTTAAGTATCTATTGATATAATCATGTGATTTTTCTTCTTTTGTATATTGGTGTGAACAATTACACTAATTAAAATGTTGAACCAACATTTCATGGCTGTGATAAATCCTACTTGGCTGCTATGTATAATTCTTACTACACATTATGGAATTCAATTTGCTAACGTTTTGTTGAGAAAAATTCTCATCTTGCATCTTGCCTAATAGAATTAATTAGGAAGTATTACCTCACCTTCTATCTTCTGGAAGATTGTAGAGATTTGGTATGAACCCATACAGGTCTGGTGCTTTTTGTTTTGTAGTGCGTTAATTATTAATTCAATTTATTTACTATATATGCCTATTCAAATTGTTTACTTATTCCTGTGTGAGTTTGGCAGATTTTCTTTCAGAGATTTGATCCATTTCATCTAGATTATCAAACTTGTGACCATAAAGTTGTTTATAATATTCCTTTATTATCTTTTTAATGTCCATGATATCTGTAGTGATATCGCCCCTTCCTTTTTAATATTAGTAAGTTGTGTCTTTCCTCTTTTCCTCTCTCTCTTTTACTCCTCTCCTCCCTCTCCTCTCTCTTTTTGTACTTAACTTGGCTAGAAGATTATCAATTTTATTGCTCTTTTCAAATAATTACTCTTTGCATTTGTTGAATACTGATTTCTTGTTTCCAATTTCATTGATTTTTCTCTCATTCTTATAATTTTCTTCTCCTTACTTGGGATTTAATTTGTGCTTTTTTTTTAATATATGAAATTTATTGTCAAATTGGTTTCCATACAACACCCAATGCTCATCCCAAAAGGTGCCCTCCTCAATACCCATCACCCACCCTCCCCTCCCTCCCACCTCCCATCAACCCTCAGTTTGTTCTCAATTCTTCAAAATTACTTTGGCTATTCGGGGCCTTTTGTGGTTCCATATGAATTTTAGGATGGCTTGTTCTAGTTTCGAGAAGAATGCTGGTGCAATTTTGATTGGGATTGCATTGAATGTGTAGATAGCTTTGGGTAGTATTGACATTTTGACAATATTTATTCTTCCAATCCAAGAGCAGGTAATGTCTTTCCATTTCTTTAAATCTTCTTCAATTACCTTCATAAGCTTTCTATAGTTTTCAGCATACAGGTCTTTTACATCTTTGGTTAGATTTATTCCTAGGTATTTTATGCTTCTTGGTGCAATTGTGAATGGGATCAGTTTCTTTATTTGTCTTTCTGTTGCTTCATTGTTAGTGTATAAGAATGCAACTGATTTCTGTACATTGATTTTGTATCCTGCAACTTTGCTGAATTCATGGATCAGTTCTAGCAGACTTTTGGTGGAGTCTATCGGATTTTCCATGTATAATATCATGTCATCTGCAAAAAGCGAAAGCTTGACTTCATCTTTGCCAATTTTGATGCCTTTGATTTCCTTTTGTTGTCTGATTGCTGATGCTAGAACTTCCAGCACTATGTTAAACAACAGCGGTGAGAGTGGGCATCCCTGTCGTGTTCCTGATCTTAGGGAAAAAGCTCTCAGTTTTTCCCCGTGAGGATGATGTTAGCTGTGGGCTTTTCATAAATGGCTTTTAGGATGTTGAAGTATGTTCCTTCTATCCCGACTTTCTCAAGGGTTTTTATTAAGAAAGGGTGCTGGATTTTGTCAAAGGCCTTTTCTGCATCGATTGACAGGATCATATGGTTCTTCTCTTTTTTTTGTTAATGTGATGTATCACGTTGATTGATTTGCGAATGTTGAACCAGCCCTGCATCCCAGGAATGAATCCCACTTGATCATGGTGAATAATTCTTTTTATATGCTGTTGAATTCGATTTGCTAGTATCTTATTGAGAATTTTTGCGTCCATATTCATCAGGGATATTGGCTTGTAGTTCTCTTTTTTTACTGGGTCTCTGTCTGGTTTAGGAATCAAAGTAATACTGGCTTCATAGAATGAGTCTGGAAGTTTTCCTTCCCTTTCTATTTCTTGGAATAGCTTGAGAAGGATAGGTATTATCTCTGCTTTAAACGTCTGGTAGAACTCCCCTGGGAAGCCATCTGGTCCTGGACTCTTATTTGTTGGGAGATTTTTGATAACCGATTCAATTTCGTCGCTGGTTATGGGTCTGTTCAAGCTTTCTATTTCCTCCTGATTGAGTTTTGGAAGAGTGTGAGTGTTTAGGAATTTGTCCATTTTTTCCATGTTGTCCAATTTGTTGGCATATAATTTTTCATAGTATTCCCTGATAACAGAGATTCCCTGTTGTATCTCTGAGGGATTGGTTGTAATAATCCCATTTTCATTCATGATATTATCTACTTGGGTCATCTCCCTTTTCTTTTTGAGAAGCCTGGCTAGAGGTTTGTCAATTTTGTTTATTTTTTCAAAAAACCAACTCTTGGTTTCGTTGATCTGCTCTACAGTGTTTTTAGATTCTATATTGTTTATTTCTGCTCTGATCTTTATTATTTCTCTTCTTCTGCTGGGTTTAGGCTGCCTTTGCTGTTCTGCTTCTATTTCCTTTAGGTGTGCTGTTAGATTTTGTATTTGGGATTTTTCTTGTTTCTTGAGATAGGCCTGGATTGCAATGTATTTTCCTCTCAGGACTGCCTTCGCTGTGTCCCAAAGCGTTTGGATTGTTGTATTTTCATTTTCGTTTGTTTCCATATATTTCATATATTTTTTAATTTCTTCTCTAATTGCCTGGTTGACCCACTCATTCTTTAGTAGGGTGTTCTTTAACCTCCATGCTTTTGGAGGTTTTCCAGACTTTTTCCTGTGGTTGACTGCAAGCTTCATAGCATTGTGGTCTGAAAGTATGCATGGTATAATTTCAATTCTTGTAAACTTATGAAGGGCTGTTTTGAGACCCAGTATATGATCTATCTTGGAGAATGTTCCATGTGCACTCAAGAAGAAAGTATATTCTGTTGCTTTGGGATGCAGAGTTCTAAATATATCTGTCAAGTCCATCTGATCCAATGTATCATTCAGGGCCCTTGTTTCTTTATTGACCGTGTGTCTAGATGATCTACCCATTTCTGTAAGTGGGGTGTTAAAGTCCCCTGCAATTACCACATTCTTATCAATAAGGTTGCTTATGTTTATGAGTAATTGTTTTATATATTTGGGGGCTCCGGTATTCGGTGCATAGACATTTATAATTGTTAGCTCTTCCTGATGGATAGACCCTGTAATTATTATATAATGCCCTTCTTCATCTCTTGTTACAGCCTTTAATTTAAAGTCTAGTTTGTCTGATATAAGTATGGCTACTCCAGCTTTCTTTTGGCTTCCAGTAGCATGAGAAATAGTTCTCCATCCCCTCACTCTCAATCTAAAGGTGTCCTCAGGTCTAAAATGAGTCTCTTGTAGACAGCAAATAGATGGGTCTTGTTTTTTTTATCCATTCTGATAACCTATGTCTTTTGGTTGGCGCATTTAATCCATTTACATTCAGTGTTATTATAGAAAGATACGGGTTTAGAGTCATTGTGATGTCTGTATGTTTTATGCTTGTAGTGATGCTTCTGGTACTTTGTCTCACAGGACCCCCTTAGGATCTCTTGTAGGGCTGGTTTAGTGGTGACAAATTCCTTCAGTTTTTGTTTGTTTGGGAAGACCTTTATCTCTCCTTCTATTCTAAATGACAGACTTGCTGGATAAAGGATTCTCGGCTGCATATTTTTCCTGTTTAGCACACTGAAAATATTGTGCCCTTCCTTTCTGGCCTGCCAAGTTTCGAAAGAGAGATCAGTCACGAGTCTTAGAGGTCTCCCTTTATATGTGAGGGCACGTTTATCCCTTGCTGCTTTCAGAATTTTCTCTTTATCCTTGTACTTTGCCAGTTTCACTATGATATGTCGTGCAGAAGATCGATTCAAGTTACGTCTGAAGGGAGTTCTCTGTGCCTCTTGGATTTCAATGCCTTTTTCCTTCCCCAGTTCAGGGAAGTTCTCAGCTATAATTTCTCCAAGTACCCCTTCATCACCTTTCCCTCTCTCTTCCTCCCCTGGGATACCAATTATGCGTATATTATTTCTTTTTAGCGTATCACTTAGTTCTCTAATTTTCCACTCATACTCCTGGATTTTTTTATCTCTCTTTCTCTCAGCTTCCTCTTTTTCCATAACTTTATCTTCTAGTTCACCTATTCTCTCCTCTGCCTCTTCAAGCCGAGCCGTCGTGGTTTCCATTTTGTTTTGCATTTTGTTTAAAGCGCTTTTCATCTCCTCGTGACTGTTCCTTAGTCCCTTGGTCTCTGTAGCAAGAGATTCTCTGCTGTCTTCTATACTGTTTTCAAGCCCAGTGATTAATTTTATGACTATTATTCTAAATTCACTTTCTGTTATATTATATAAATCCTTTTTGATCAGTTCATTAGCTGTTGTTATTTCCTGGAGATTCTTCTGAGGGGAATTCTTCCGTTTGGTCATTTTGGATAGTCCCTGGAGTGGTGAGGACCTGCAGGGCACTTCCCCTGTGCTGTGGTGTGGTGGGCGGGGCCGCAGTCTGACATGATGTCTGCCCCCAGCCCACCGCTGGGGCCACAGTCAGACTGGTGTATGCCTTCTTTTCCCCTCTCCTAGGGGCGGGATTCACTGTGGGGTGGTGTGGCCCTTCTGGGCTACTTGCACACTGCCAGGCTTGTGGTGCTGGGGATCTGGGTATTAGCTGGGGTGGGTAGGCAAGGTGCATGGGGGCAGGAGGGGCAGGCTTAGCTCGCTTCTCCTTAGGTGATCCACTTCAGGAGGGGCCCTGTGGCAGCAGGCGGGAGTAAGATCCACTGCCGAGGTTTGGCTCCGCAGAAGCACAGAGTTGGGTGTTTGCGTGGAGCGAGCAAGTTCCCTGGCAGGAACTGGTTCCCTTTGGGATTTTGGCTGGGGGATGGGCGGGGGAGATGGTGCTGGTAAGCGCCTTTGTTCCCCACCAAACTGAGCTCTGTCCTCTGGGGGCTCAGCAGCTCTCCCTCCCTTTGTCCTCCAGCCTTCCTGCTTTCCGAGCAGAGCTGTTAACTTATGATCTCCCAGATGCTAAGTCGAGCTTGCTGTCAGAACACAGTCCGTCCGGCCCCTCCGCTTTTGCCAGCCAGACTCGGGGGCTCTGCTTGGCCGGCGAGCCGCCCCTCCGCCCCGGCTCCCTCCCGGCAGTCCGTGGAGCACGCTGCCCTTCCTACCCTCTTCCGTGGGCCTCTCATCTGCGCTTGGCTCTGGAGACTCTGTTCTGCTAATCCTCTGGCGGTTTTCTGGGTTATTTAGGCAGGTGTAGGTGGAATCTAAGTGATCAGCAGGACGCGCGGTGAGCCCAGCGTCCTCCTATGCCGCCTTCTTCCAGGTCCATCTGTGCTTATTTTTTTAATTACCAAAGATAGAAGATTAGATTATTGATTTTAGTTGTTCCTTCTTTTCTCATACATGAATTCAATGGTATAAATTTCCCTCTAAGCACTGTTTTCACTGCATCCCACAAATTTTTATTATTATTATTATTTTTATTTGATTTAAAGTAATTATTTTAACTTTTCTTGAGATTTCTTCTTCGATCCATGCATTATTTAGAAGTACATTGTTTAATTTCCAAGTATTTTGGGACTTTGCAGTTATTATCTGTTATTGATTTCTAGCTTCAAATCAATCTTTTATTGATTTCCTTTATTGTCTGAGAGCACACATTGTTCTTTTAGATTTGTTAAGGTGTATTTTATGGCCCAAAATGTGGTCTACATTGATGAATTTTCCTTTGAACTTGAGAAGGTTTTCAATCTGATTTTGTTAAATCAGTATATAGATGTCAATGATATACACAGTTGATTAATGATGCTGTTGAATGTAACTATATCCTTACTGTTTTCTGCCTGTTGGATATGTCCATGTATGGTAGAAGGATATTATAGTCTTCAACTATAGTAGTAGATGCATCTACTTCTCCTTGCAGCTTCACCAGTTTTTTATTCTAGAATTTAGATGCTCCATCTTTGGATACATGCATTTTAAGAATTGCTATATCTTCTTGGATATAACATGTCATTATGTTATGCCCTTCTTTATTCCTGATAACTTTCCTTGCTCTGAAATCTAATCTGTCTGAAATTAATATTGCAACTCCTGCTTTTTTATTGATTAGTATTAGCAGAGTATATCTTTCTCTATCCCTTTACTTTTAATATCTATGTGTCTTTATATTTATTTTTGAAGTTTATTTTTGAGAGAGAGAGAATGGGGGAGGGGCAGAGGAAGAGGGAGAGAGAGAATCTCAACCAGGATCCACGCTCAGTGCAGAGCCCAAGATGGGGCTCAGTCCCATGACCATAAGATCACCACCTGAGCCAATCTCAAGAGTCAGACACTTAATCAGGTATCCCATTTTATGTGTCTTTATATTTAAGGTGGACTTATTGTAGACAGTTATATAATTGGGACTTGGTTTTTGATCCATTATGATGATTTGTATCTCTTAATTGGCATATTTAGACCACCGATGTTTAAAGTGATTATCGACATAGTTGGATGAATATTTACCATATTTGTTACTATTTTTAATTTGTTACCCATGTTCTTTGTTCTTATTTTTCTCTTCCACACTCTTTCTGCCTTCTGTGGTTTTAATTAAGCATCTTATATGATTCTATTTTCTCTACTTTCTTTCCATATCTGTATACTTCTTTTCTACTCTTTTTTTATGTTACCCTAAAGTTTGAAGTATACACTTGCAACTAATCCAATTTCACTTTCAAATAACACTATACCACTTCACATGTAGTTTAACTACATTATAATAACAAAATAAACATAGTTAATTCCTTCCATCTCTTGTATCATTGCTCATTTCTGTCATTCTTTTCATATAGACATAAGGTTATATAAGCATATATCTGCATAAGACATATATATCATATATCTAAGCATCCATAAACATGTATATATGCTTATATAATCTATATGCAATAGCAACAATATACTAGAATATATATAACAGTTGCTATATGTGTTATATATATAAATTTTAAAATTACATATATATGTATATATATAAAACAACTATTATCTGTTAGATTAAGAATAAGAAAAGTAAAGGGTTTAATTTATCTTTTTTTATTCCTTCTTTCCTGCTCTTTATTTTTTTATGTAGATCAAGGCTTCTGACCTATGCCATTTTCCTTCTCTATGAAACACTTATTTCAACATTTCTTGCAAGTCATGTCTATTGGCAACAAATTCCTTCAATTTTTGTCTGAGAAAGTATTCCTCCTATACTTTTGAAGGATAATTTTTCATGGTATAAAATTCTAGGTTGGTGACCTCACATTTCTGGTGGATCTAAAAATTTTGTTTATTTTCCAGTTTGTTCAGCTCTTTTCTTATTGTTATATGGGGTTGGTGACTTGTTAGCTTCTGGCATGCTGGAAAGAAAACTAGGAGTCCTGTGTTCTTTTAAATTTTGTCTTTCTCTCATAAAATCAATCTAATGATGATTCACTCACCTTATAAATATTTCCTGCTTCAGATCACTTTATTTGTGCAGAAGTGGCCTTCAGGCAGCCTAGCCCACATACAGGGTGGGCACTAACTAAACTTAGCAAGTCAGAATCTCTACCATAGATACTTCTTCAAATAAAGTCAGTCTCCCCCAGTAGACTATCCTTTACCTCCTTGTGAAGAGTAAACACAGATATTGGTCTTCAGTGGTTTTTATGTATTGCTAGATCCAAATTGCTAGTAATTTATTGAAAATTTTCATGTCAATATTCTTGTGACATCTTTGGTTTTAATATAAGTGTAATAATTTTACTTGCAGAATGAGTGGGAAAGGTCTCCTCTTTTATTTTATTTTTCTTGGAAGAATGTGTGTGATAAGTATTTTTCTCTACATATTTGGTAGAGTTCACTAGTGAAGTCATCTGGGCCTGGAATTTTCCTTGTGGGAAGTTTTAAAATTCAATCTCTTTACTTTTAAAAAACTAGGTCTATCTGAATATATATATTAATCTATATCTGGGTGGCTCAGTTGGTGAAGCAGCCAACTTTGGCTCAGGTCATGATCTCATGGTTTGTGGGTTCGAGCCTCGCATTGAGCTCTGTGCTAACAGCTCAGAGCCTGGAGCCTGCTTCAAATTCTGTGTCTCCCTCTCTCTCTTCCCTCCCCACTCGCGTGTGCTCTCTCTCTCTCTCTCTCTCTCTCAAAAATAAATAAACATTAAAAAATAGGTCTATTCACATTTTTTATTTCTTCCTGAGTCAGTGTTGGTAGTTTGAGTCTTTCTATGAATTTGTTCATTTCATCTAGGTTATCTAATTTGTTAGCATATAATTTTCATGGTACTTCCTTATGATTTTTTTTCTATTTCTGTGAGTTTGTTTTTCTATTTCAAAAAGTTGAATCTTCTTTCTTTTTCCTTATTGAGTCTAGTTAATAGTTTGTCAATTAGGTCTATGTGTTTTATAGTGTTGCTCCACTCCCTTGTTAATCTTCTGCCTAGTTCTATCCATTATTGAAACTGGAGACGTTGAAAGAAATCTCCAACTATATTTACTGAATTCTCTGTGTCTTTATTCTGTAAGTTTTGCTTCATTCATTTTCAGGTTTTGTTATTGTGGTTTGTGATATATTTGATAATATAGTTTTATTATTTTCTTCTTGAGGGATTGCTACTTTGTCAGATAAAATCTTGTCTTTAGTAACAAGTTTTGTCTTAAAATATACTTTGTCTAATGCTGGTATATATAGCCCAGGCTGCCTGCATTGTCTATTTCTTTCCATCCTTTTATGTTTCAGTCTATTAGGCTGTTTAATCTAAAGTGTATTTCCTGTAAACAGGAGATACAAACTCTGTCTTTTGCTTGGAGACCATTTCATTAATTTACATTTAATGTGATTACCATTAAGGTAAGGTTCATGTCTGCCCTTTTGCTATTTTATTTACTATGCATTTTTTCCCTGTACTCTTTCATTGCTGCTGTCTTTTATATTAATATATATTTTGTACAATGTCATTTTAATATCTTATTGTTCCTTTTACTCTGTATTTTTGAATTTTTCTGTGGTTAATAACATGATAACTTTAAACACTCTCATTCAGTTATACCAACTTAGTTTCAAAAGTTTGCAAAAGCATTGCCCCATTATAGATCCATTCTCCCTTTCTTTGTGCACTGTTATCATAAAAATGATGTATTTACACACTATAATCTCATCAACACAATTTTACAAGTATTGCTTTATGGAGTTGCCTTTTAAATCAAATAAGTGAAGGTATGTTACACACTTATATGGATTCAAGTTACTATCAAGTGTCCCATAATTTAGCCTGAAAGAGTTACTTTATTCTTTCTTGTAGGGCAGATCTGCTAGTGGTGGACTCTCAGTTTTTATTTATCTATGGAAACCTTAATCTCTCCATTTTTTTATGTTTATTTATTTTTGAGAGACAGAGAGAGAGAGAGAATGAGAAGGGAGAGCCAGAGAGATGGAGACACAGACTCCACAGAAGTCCCCACAGAAGCAGGATCCAGGCTCTGAACTGTCAGCACAAAGCCTGACTCAATACTCAAACTCATGAACTGGTAGATATGACCTGAGCTGAAGTTGGATGCTTAACTGACTGAGCCACTCAGGTACCCCTTCCTTCATTTTTAATGGACAGTTTTGCTATATATAGAGTTCTTGATTGACACTATTTTTCCTTCAACACTTTGGATATGTCATCTCACTGTCTTTTATCTCCATAGTTCCTTATGGAAAAGCAGTTATGGATCTTATTGAGGATTATATGTAACTGAGGAATCATATTCTGTCTCCAAAATGATTTGTCTTTCAACAGTTTAAATATGATATGTAGGGACCCCTGGGTGGCTCAGACAGTTGAGTGTCTGACTTCAGCTCGGGTCATGATCTCATGGTTTGTGGGTTTGAGCCCCATGTCCGGCTCTGTGCTGACAGCTCAGAGGCTGGAGCCTGCTTCTGGTTCTGCCACTCTTTCTCTCTCTCTCTCTCTCTCTCTCTCTCTCTGTCCTCCCCTGCTCACTCTATCTCTTTCTCTCTCTCTCTCTCTCCCTCAAAAGTAAGTAGACATAAAAACATTTAAATAAATAAATAAATAAATAAATAAGATATGTATAGGTGTCATGTGCTGTGGGGGTTTGGGTGTGCACATGCACATATTTTGGGCTATGCCTTCCTTAAATGTTCTGGCAATTTACATTTTTTTTTCTTAGCCTTCAGTAAAAGCCTCAAAGTTTTTCCTGATTGTGCACACAGCCTAGTACATGTGTGCACTAGATCCCCAAGAACAGAGCTTTTTCAAGACCCTATGACATCTTCATCTTTCTGACCCTGATCTTTCTTTTAAGTTTTGACCAGCTTCCCCCTTTTTTTGTCTCAACTTGTAGTGTTGAGCAGTTGCAATATTAAATAGTTGTTGCTATTTGTTTTGGACAAATGCCTTGGAAATAACAACTTTCTCATAGAGCACAACTTTAAGTCAGGTCAAATAACAATAAAACCCTGAAAAATGAGGCTTGGGGGGGGGACTAAGAGAAATATCAAATAGTGACAGTACTCTGAAGATGGGACTTTTTAAGGAACTTCAAACTTGGTCTTCCTCCTCCAGTGACCACAAGGTCACTGGTATTGATAGCTACTATGGATGTAAGGTTCCTGTTTTTCAAATTTACTATGTAGCTGCATGGAGGAAAATAAGTTTATATCACATTACAGTGCCACAAACCCTGCTGTTATTACCTATTTTCATCAGTTTTTCCTAAACAAAATCTCTTCAGATCAATAAGAGACTTTGGTTAATTTCAAGAGTTCTTTTAAAGTTGATTTTCATAGTTTTTACCAATGTGTTCATTGCTTGTAGGGAGAGGTGGATTTATGGAGCTCCCCACTCTACCATTACAGTTGTAAATATTTAATTACAGTTAAGTTATGATAGAATTTACCTACAAAAATAATGCATTATAGTTAATAAATATTTGTTGAGCAGCTAGTATTTCCTGGACACTGGACTAGGTCCCAGAGATCTAACTATGGGAAGGAAATAGCATTTAGTTTCAAAAAGCTCAAAGGAAAGTAACACATGAATAGAAATAAGTGAACTGAGAAAGGAAGCAAGGCTTTTCCTTAAGGATTGAGGGAGGGAGTTTGGCCAGGGAATGAAGTAGAGTTGCAGACACATCCACTTCCACTTACATTTTTTTTTCCAAGCCAGAGAATAACTACAAAGACAATAGGGAATAACTATGTGAGACTACTTACATGTTGACATTTGCCCAAATTGTTGTATTTTTTGCTTTATTTCTCTTCATTTCCACCTAGGGGATAATAAAAATTCTTAAAATAAAGAATTCGATAACATGCCTTGATCAGAACAGCAGAAAAAGACCAGTAGATGCAGAAAAAGGAATTTATTCTCTTGCTAGACTGAAGTGAAACAGAAACCTCAAGGATAAAGAGTAGGTGGTAGCAGCCATAGAATAAAGATTAAAAAATGGAAGAATAATGGGCTGGATATCTCATATGTCCTTCAATAGAAAATAGTGCTTAGGGGCCACACCGGAGCGTGGCCAAGGGGCTTAAGGGGAAAAATGTTCTTGCTGTTCCCTAACTGAGAGGTGCACGTGTCATCCTAATTTCATTTTAAAATGATTCCACTTTCACAATTCAATATTGTAAAAAGGTGCAGATTCCTTTATAACAGTTTGACTAAAATATTTCATCCTAATAACAAGATCAGGATATCTTTTCCTCAGTACAAATTATATTAGAAGCATTGGAAAATGTGTCAAGGCCATCGTAACATAATAAACATCATATGGTAATAATATAGTGCTGTGAGTTTCTTAAGAGTTCCCACAGTAAAATTGATTTCTTTCCTCTAGGATGGTATTCAGTTTACCTGACTATGGTCTTGTTCATATCTGGAAGTTTTACTTGTATTCTGATACAATCTGAACTCATTCCATTACTAACCTGTGGAGATCTCAAAATAAGGCTGTAAGATGGAGACAGAAATTTGCAGAAGACTGACAAATAAATACAAATGCTATAGATAGCAAAAATTAGGGGAAGCAAAAGCCATGAAGTCAATAATCCTCAATGCTGGAGTCTATTTTAGGGGTGGTATCTTAGTCCATTATCTTTACTATAACAAAATACCAGAGACTGGGTGGCTTATAAACACCAAATATTTATTTCGCACAGTTCTGGAAGCTGGAAGGTCAAGATTAGGGTACTAGCTTAGTCAGCTTCTGGTGAGTCTTCTTTGGGGTTGCAGTGGTCAACTTCTTACTATGTTCTTACATGGTAATAAAGGAGTTCTTTTGAGTTTCTTTTATAAGGGCATTAATCTCATAATTAACATGCAGAGTCCTCATGACCTAACCATCTCTCAAAGACCCCCACCTCTTAATACCATTACATTGGGCTTTAGAGCTCAACAAATGAATTTGGGGGGGGTGGATATTCAGACCACAGAAGGTGGAGATAGAACTAAAGCTTTCTCTGAAAATTCCTCCATTCTCCTACTGGAAATAACACTGTCTTTACAGACTACGCAGTTACTCTAATATAGAAAGATGCTGCCAAACCAAAATTTTGGATTTTCATTTCCCTGTAATGTTTATGTTTATTTAAGGAATAAATTTTATGTTATGTTTAATTATGTCTAATTAAGGAACACAAGCTGAATTAATGAAATGGTTTAGTTTATGTAATTTTTAAGATATATGGTTGTGTGCATTTCTAGTTCCCTCCAGGGTTATCAAGATTTACCTCTTCACTCAAATTTTCCTTTAAGCAAAATTCATGGCAAAATAGGCTGTGACACTATGTTGACAAACAACACCCCAAATCTTCACGATTCACACAAAATTTCTTGCTCATTTACATCACTCACATCAATGTGCTTTCCCAGATCTGTGGGGGCTCTTCTCTAAGCTGTCATCATTCCCACTCTGGGATGTGGGCTGGTGGAACAGACACCATCTAAAACATCATCAGTGACTGTGACAGAGGTAAGAGTAAAAAGCAAAGATCCTCCTGGCTCTCAAAGCTTCCACCTGTAAGTGGCACTCATTATTCCTGTTTGCATTTTATTAGCCAGGTGAGTCACATGGATAAGCTGAATTTCAAAGAGGCCCTGAGTGTTGGAGAACAATAGCACAGCCAGCCCACCAAACACACCCTTTTACACATTCTATCCTGTGCCATTCACTGTAGTAACAGCTGCACAACTACTGCCTACCAGACTCTAGTTTTCCCTACGTAAGTTTACAGTCTAGGGAAAATACAAACAAGAGACCCCACTATGTTGAGATTCCCTGACATTGTTGGTGGGTGGGCAGAACCAACAGAGAGATGCCACCATGACATGTGGCCCAGCCTAGGAAGCTTCTTTGTCCCCATGGGCCTGAGACTCCTTTCCTCCTCTAAGATACTTGGTAGTACAATCTGGGGAAACTTGTTCCACTGCCTCAGACAGCACTAAGAGTGAATGAAAGGAAGTCCCAGCACCATTAAATAAATCAAGAAGACCAAAGGCTCTGAAATATAACTGATTTGAAACTACACTCTGGAAAAGTAAACCAGCACCTGAGTACTAAACCTAAACAGGGTAACTGCCTGTTAAAATTAAAGATTTAAAGGTTTTTTAATGTTTACTTATTCTTTGGGGGGCGGGGGGAGAAGGGCAGAGAGACACGGAGACACAGATCTGAAGCAGGCTCCAGACTCTGAGCTGTCAGCACAGAGTTTGACGTGGGGCTTGAACCCATGAACCATGAGATCATGACCTGAGCTGAAGTTGGATACTTAACAGACTGAGCCACCCAGATGCCCCAAAATTAAACCTTTAAATAGGATCCTAACACAATAGAGTCACCTAACACAATAGACAAAATGTTCAGAATACAACAACAACAACAAAATTACCTGCCATTTCAAGAGTTAAGAATACAACTGGAATGAGAAAAGACAATCAACTGACACTAACACTGAGATGAAAAAGATGATAAGGAGTTTATTTTTTGAATTAAAAAATAGTTATTTACTTATTTTGAGAGAGGCAGAGAGACTGTGATTGGGAGAGGGGCAGAGAGAGAGGGAGAATCTCAAGCAGGCTCTGTGCTGTCAGCACAGAGCCCAAAGCAGGGCTCAAACCCACGAAACTGTGAGACCATAATCTGAGCCAAAATCAAGAGTCAGACGCCTAACCAACTGAGCCACCCAGCTGTCCCATCGGATAAGGATTTTAAAACAGCTGTTACAAAAATGCTTCAACAATCAATAAGAAATTCTCTTAGAGCAAATTAAAACAATTACAAAATCTCACCAAAGAAATAGAAAATAGATCCAAATGGAAATTTAAGAACTAAAAAAATAGAATACTATTAACAAAACTCACTGGCTAGGCTCAATAGTAGAAAGATGAAGAGAGAGGATAGAATCACTGAACTTTAGGATATAACTTGCCCAGTTTGGACAGACAACCTAAACAACAGAGAAAAATAAACGTTAAAAAATAAACAAGGTCTAGGGGACCTAAGGGACTATAAAAAAAATCAACATTTCTGTCATTGGAACCCCAGAAAAAGAGAGGAGAGTGGGGTTGAATGAGTACTTGAAGAATAATTGAAAACTTCCCAAATTTGGCAACACACATAAACTGTAAATTCAAGAAGCTAAGGGGTCCCAGACAGGATAAACCAGAAGAAATCTATGCCAAAGCAAATAAAAAGTATCTTGAAAGAAGCTACAGAGGAATGATACATTATCTGCAGTGGAAAAATGTTCAAATGTCAATAGATTTCTCACCTAGAACCATAGGAACAGAAAAAACTAACATATAATTTTCCATTTTTGAAAGGAAAAAAAAAAGGAACCATGAATTTTATAACTGGGAACACTGCCTTTCAGTAATAAAAATAAAATAAAGGCATTTTCAGATGAAAAATAAACTAAAATAATTTGTTGTTAGCAGACCTACCCTTATGGACTGGTTAAAGTAATTTGTCAAATAGAAAGGGAATGATGAAAGAGGAAATCTTGGAGCATCAGAAAAAAAGGAATAACAGAAATAACAGGAATGTGGGTACATACAATGTACCTTTCCATGGGTTTCATAAATCATCATTTGTGTTTGATGATTGAAACAAAAATGTTAACACCATCTGATACTCAAGCCAATGAATGTTTAAAGAGGAGAAAGTAAAGAGATGTAGGTAGAAGTGAAACTCCACACTTAACACAAAATAGTAAAATGTCAACATAAGAAGAGTGTAATAAGTCACATATTTATATTGTAATACCCAGAACAACCCCTAAAAAAAGAAACTATACAAAGAAATATACTCAAGAACACTATAAATACATCAAGATAGAATCCAAAAAAAATTCAAATAACCCAAGAAAGTAGAGGAACAAAAACCAGAGGAAAACTAACAATAAAAAGTCAGACTTAAATGTCAACACATAAATATTTACCGTCAATATAAATGGTTTAACATAGCAATAAAAAGACAAAGATGGACAAATTAGGTGAAAATAACCTAACGCTTTTAATGCTGTCTAGAAAACACTCACTTCAATTATAAAAATATAGGTAAGTTGAATGGGGAATAGTTCAATTGTTTCATCCATAACCATGAAATACTATTCAGCAATTAAAAGGAACAAATTATGGATACACACAATAACTTGAATGGATCTCAAAAGAATTATGCTGAGCGAAAAAGACAATCGTATATGTCACATGCTCTATGATTCTCTTTACCTTTGGGAATATGAAACAGAGAATATGCTTGAATGGAAGAGTAGTAAATTTGGGTATGCCTTAAAACACAAAATAAAGTTGTAAATACATAATAGGAGCTAAATAGAGAGATGGACTGGAGCTACAGATTTAGTATAGTGAAGACTATAGTAAAGAGTACATGTTTTAAAAATTCTAAAATGGAGGAGGAGCTAAGATGAGAGCATGGTAGGAGAATGCTAGGCTTATCTCATATTTCAAACACAACTCTATAAAATCAAATCATTCTAAATACCCAAGAAATTGACCTGAGGACTGACAGAGCAAACTGCACAACTGGAGGGAGTCAAGAGGACACCCCGAGGAAGGTAGGAAGTATGAAGACATAGTCTGGGGGAGAAACAGTTTGTGGGTGCTGCAGAGGGGAGGGAGCCCTGGACATAAAGAAAGTGAGAGAATGTGGAGCACACAGGCATATGCACAAGGAGAACACTTTCCCAAAGCCATTGACTGGAAAAATGAGAGGGGCTGATTTTCATAATTTTTTGTGACTAGTAAGGCTCAAAGCCTGGAGTTTTAAAGGTTGGAACTCTTGGCTGGGATAGAGCCTTCAGGGCACATTCCCTATTCCTAGATCGAGGACAGGCAAGCAATTTGGGGGCAGATATAACCATCTGATTATTGCCCAAGACACATAGGGAGAAACTATACACTCTTTTTGGAGTGCATCTGTGAGAGGTGGTGTTCACAGAGTTGCCTCTCTGGTGACAAAAGAGTTAACAGGTGCCATTTCCCTCCCTGCCCCTCAGCATAGGTGCACAGATACCTACTGAGGGTGGCTAACCTGGACAGACACTGGATGTTTAGCCTGCATTGCTCCAAATCCCATGCCCCCATGTCCTGGCACAACTGCCCTTTTTGGTTAAATCTGCATCTGACCCAATGCAGTGAGACCTTCCCCCAGATCAGTGCAGGCACCCACCACAGCACTTCCCTAAGGTTTGGAGTTTTAAAAGTCAGCAGGCTTGGGGCACCTAGGTGGCTCAGTCAGTTAAGTGTCCAACTTCAGCTCAGGACATGGTCTCATGGTTTATGAGTTCAAGGCCTGCATTGGGCTCTCTGCTGTCAATGCAGAGCCCACTTCAGATCCTCTGTCCCCCTTTCTCTCTGACCCTCCCCTGCTCACACACTCTCTACCTCAAAAATAAATAAATAAATAAATAAACATTAAAAAATATTTAAAAGTCAGCAAACTTGGAGGAGATAGATCCCAAAGTGCACTGCGCTGCTCCAGGCAGAAAATCAACCTGGAGACAGAGAGTGTGAAAGTAGTGATCTGAAAAACACCTGGGATTCACAAGGGGGAAGTCTTTGCTCTTCTGGGAGTGCTTTCCTGAGAGCAGCAAGCATGGAGATCCCATTCTGGGCACAAAGGAAATAGCTGTCACCATTTCCTTCTCTTGCCCCTTAGAATAAACCACCTTCAGTAATCAGAACAGTACCAAAACTGGCTGCCTAATGTGTTTACACAAAGCCAAACCCTCCATGCTCTGTTGGTACTGCTTTTCTTAAAAAGTGTGCCTAAGGCCCAGAACAGTGAGCACCATCCCCAGAAGATCAGGAGAACTTCCCGCACAACCACGTTATCAAATATAGAGTTTTGCAAGGCTTCAGATCTAGTGGAAGTGTCATCAGCCCACTGTAGGCAAGGAGAATCTCTGAAGATGACTGGTATGAAGCATACATCAGCCAAAACACAACAGCAGAATGCTTGTAGCACACATGAGAGACACTCCATAAAGCACCAAGCCCTGGACACAATACAACCTCTTTGCCATAAAGCCATTACTCTCATGAGCAAGAAACATAACAGGCTTTTCTAACACGGAGAAGACAGAGATGTAGATAAAATGACAAGATGAAGGAATTTATCAAAAGAAAGAATAAGAAAAGGTCACGGTCAGAGATCTAATAAAACAGATATAACTTATATGCATGATGGATAATTTAAAGCAACAATCCTAAGGATACTAACTTGTCTTAAGAAAAGCATGAAAGACATCAGGGAGATCCTGACCACAGAGATTAAAAAGTTAGAAAACAATTAGTCAGAAATTAATGCAATAACTGAGATTTGAAATGGGCTGTATGTAATGAGCACAAGGATGGAAGAAACAGAGGAATGAATAAATGACAGATAGGATAAAAGAATATAAGGAAGGTGAAAAAAGACAGAAAGTAGAATTATGCTTCATAAGAATAGACTTAGAGAACTCAGTGAATCCATCAAATGTAACAACATTTGTATCATTGGGATCCCAGAAGAAGAAGAGAAAAGGGAGAAGAAGGTTTATTTGGGGAATTAATAGCTGAAAACTTTCCTAATCTAGGGAACGAAACAGACATCCAAATGCAGGAGGCACAGAGAACTCCCATCAAAATCAACAAAAGCAGACAAACACCAAAACATATTGTAGTTAAATTTCCAAAATACAGTTATAAAGAAAAAATCCTACAAGCAGCAAGACAAAAGTCTTTAACTTATAAGGGAACACCCATAAGTCAAGCTGCAGACCTCTCAACAGAAACACGGCAAGCCAGAAGGGAGTGGCATGATATATTCAACATGCCAAATGGGAAAAATCTGCAGCCAAGACTACCTATCCATCAAAGATAGAGTTTCCCTGACAGAAATAAGTAAGTAAATACATACATACATACATACATACATAATAAAAGAGTTTGTGACCACTAAACCAGTCTAGCAAGAAATATTAGAGGGGATTCTTTGAGTGGAAAGAAATACCAAAAGTGACAAAGACTAGAGACAGAGACAGGCTGGCACAGTCAGTTAAGTGTCTGACTTCAGCTCAGGTCATAATATCACAGTTCATGGGTTCAAGCCCCACATTAAGCTCTGTGCTGATAGCTCAGAGCCTGTAGCCTGCTTCAGATTCTGTGTCTCCCTCTCTCTCTGCCCCTCCCTTGCTCACACTCTGTGTGTCTCACTTTATGTCAAAAATAAATAAACATTAAAAAAAGAAAGGAACAGAGACAATCTCCAGAAACAATAACAAAACAAGTAATGAAATGGCACTGAATTCATATCCATCGATAATTAATGTGAACGTAAATGGACTAAATTCTACTCAAAAACTAGGGTGTCAGAATAGATGAAAAACAATACTAATCTATTTTCTTCCTACAAAAGACTCATTTGAGACCTAAAGTCACCTGAAGATTGTGATAGTGATAGGATGGAGAACAATTTATGATGCAAATGCATGTCAAAAGAAAGTTGGAGTAGCAATACTCATATCAAACAAACTAGATTTTAAACCAAAGACTATAACAAGAGATGTGGAAGGGCACTATATCATAATAAAGGACATAATCCAACAAGATTTAACAATTGTAAATATTTATGCTCCCAACATGGAACATCCCGAATATAAAACAATTAATAAAAAACACGAAGTAATTGATAATAATACAATAATAGTAGGGAACTTTAACACCCCACTTAACATCAATGGACAGATCATCTAAGCAGAAAATCAACAAGGAAACAATGGCTTTGAATGAAACATTGGACCAGATGGATTTAACAGATATATTCAGAATGTTTCATCCTAAAGCAGAAAAATACATCTTCCTTTCAAGTGTACCTTAGACATTCTCCAGAATAGATCACATACTAGGTCATAAATCAGATCTGCTCAAGCACAAAAAGATTGAGATCATACCATGCATATTTTCTGACCACAGCACTATGAAACGAAGTCAACCACAAGAAAAAATTGAGAAAGACAACAAATGCATGGAAATTAAACAACATGTTATTAAACAATGAATGGGTCAATGAGGAAATCAAGAAGAAATTTTTAAAAAATACATAGAAACAAATGAAAATGAAGAAATTACAGTCCAAAAACCTTTGAGATGCAGCAAAAAAACAGTCCTAAGAGGGAAGTACATAGTAACACAGGACTATATCAAGAAGCAAGAAAAATCTCAAATAAACAACCTAACCTTACACCTAAAGGGCCTGGAAAAAGAACAAAAAGTGGAGCCTAAAGGCAGCAGAAGAAGATAAATAATAAAAGCCAGCTCAGGGTTTGGAGCTGAAGTTTTCTGCACCTTGAGAAGCTGCAGTTGTGGGAAGAGGGATGGGAGTTGCCAAGAATCAAGTAAGTTGCATGGCCCCAAGCCAGCAGCCAGAGCTCGCAACTGGCATGATAATCAGGACGAAGGCAAAAGCCCACTAATAAGGTCCCTAACTTCAGGCCCACAGATAGAATTTGGAGGTCTTTAAAGGTCTTAGAACGATAAGTAAAATTGGGGATATATATGTATTTTTCTGGGACATGATACATAGTTTTATATTTTCAAAAGATTCCATTACTTAAATGCTTAAGGAACACTGCAATCGAAAAATGCTAGAACTTGGCAGGTGAATGGACTCAGGGCTTCTCTCCCCACCTGTCTAGGCACTTCTCCCATGCATACTTACATCAGTCTCTTTTAGCCACAGGCTGATTGTATATTTAGCCAACTACTGAAGAGCCTGTTTACACATGCTTAACACTGGTTAGGGTTTTCTCAGGACTTGGGCAAGCCTAAGTAAAAAATTAAAGCTCTCAGTTTCTAGAACTAAAAGCAACTATGGAAAATATGAATTCATAATTTTCCATTTAGAACTTTTTCAACATTTTCTTCCAAGTTTACATGTACTGTTAATGGCTTTCTATTGACAAAATATGGAAAAATTGCAACCAATTCTCATGCTGAGAGGATATACTGTATTTCAGATTTTCAGAAATGTTTTTATTTTTTTACTTTTTTATTTTATTTAAAAATTTTTAAAAGATTTTTTAAATTATTTATTTATATGAAATTTATTGTCAAATTGGTTTTCATACAACACCCAGTGCTCATCCCAACAGGTGCCCTGCTCAATGCCTAGCAACCACTTTCCCCTCCCTCCCACCTCCCATCAACCCTCTGTTTATTCTCAGTTTTTAAGAGTCTCTTATGGTTTGCCTCCCTCCCTCTCTAACTTTTTTTTCCCTTCCCCTCTCCCATGGTCTTCTGTTAAGTTTCTCAGGTCCACAAAAGAGTGAAAACATATGGTATCTGTCTCTCTCTATATGACTTACTTCACTTAGCATAACACTCTCCAGTTCCATCCACATTGCTACAAAAGGCCATATTTCATTCTTTCTCATTGCCATGTAGTATTCCATTGTGTATATAAACCACAATTTCTTTATCCATTCATCAGTTGATGGACATTTAGGCGCTTTCCATAATTTGACTATTGTTGAAAGTGCTGCTATAAACATTGGGGTACAAGTACCCCTATGCATCAGCACTCCTGTATCCCTTGGGTAAATTCCTAGCAGTGCTATTGCTGGGTCATAGGGTAGATCTATTTTCAGTTTTTTGAGGAACCTCCACACTGTTTTTTAGAGTAGCTGGAATGCACCAGTTTGAATTCCCACCAACAGTGCAAGAGGGTTCCCGTTTCTCCACATCCTCTCCAGCATCTATAGGCTCCTGATTTGTTCATTTTAGCCACTCTGGCTGGCATGAGGTGATATCTCAGTGTGGTTTTGATTTGTATTTCCCTGATGAGGTGTGATGTTGAGCATCTTTTCATGTGCCTGTTGGCCATCTGGATGTCTTCTTTAGAGAAGTGTCTATTCGTGTTTTCTGCCCATTTCTTCATTGGATTATTTGTTTTTCGGGGGTGGAGTTTAGTGAGTTCTTTATAGATTTTGGATACCAGCCCTTTGTCTGATATGTCATTTGAAAATATATTTTCCCATTCCATTGGTTGTCTTTTAGTTTTGTGATTGTTTCCTTTGCTGTGCAGAAGCTTTTTATCTTCATGAGGTCCCACTAGTTCATTTTTTCTCTTAATTACCTTGCCTTTGGGGATGTGTTGAGTAAGGAATTGCTGTGACTGAGGTCACAGAGGTTTTTTTCCTGCTTTCTCCTCTAAGGTTTTGATGGTTTCCTGTCTCATATTTAGGTCTTTCATACATTTTGAGTTTATTTTTGTGAATGGTGCAAGAAAGTGGTCTAGTTTCATTCTTCTGCATGTTGCTGTCCAGTTATCCCAGCATCATTTGTTACAGAGACTGTGGACCCAATTCTGGAGTCTCTATTCTATTCCATTTGTCTATGTTTTGGTTTTTGTGCCAATACCATGCTGTCTTGATGATTACAGCTTTGTAGTAGAGGCTAAAGTCTGGGATTGTGATGCCTCCTGCTTTGGTCTTCTTCTTCACTATTACTTTGGGTATTTGGAGTACTTTGTGGCTCCATACAAATTTTAGGATTGCTTGTTCTAGCTTCAAAAAGAATGCTGGTACAATTTTGATTGAGATTGCACTGAATGTGTAGATTGCTTTGGGTAGTATTGACATTTTAACCATATTTATTCTTCCAATCCATGAGCATGGAGAGTTTTTCCATTTCTTTGTATATTCTTCAATTTCCTTCATAAGCTTTCTATAGTTTTCAGCATACAGATCTTTTACATCTTTGGTTAGGTTTATTGCTAGGTATTTTATGCTTCTTGGTGCAATTGTGAATGGGATCAGTTTCTTTATTTGTCTTTCTGTTGCTTCATTATTAGTGTATAATAATGCAACTGATTTCTGTACATTAATTTTGTATCCTGCGACTTTGCTGAGAGGACTCATGTTGAGAGGATATACTGTATTTCAGATTTTCAGAATTTTTTTTTACTTTTGTATTTGTTTAAGAATTTTTAAAATATTTTTAAAAAACATCTCAGAAATATTTTTGGAAAGAAGAACCAAAATAATAATTTTACTATAATAGCACTTTTTTGATAATTTTAATTTTTGTTTTTAAACCACTGTATTGGGGTATAATTGACATGTAAAAAGTTGTACATATTTATTGTATACAACTAAATGAACTTGGCAATAGGTATACACCTGTAAAGCCATCATCATCAAGGCCATAAACATTTCCATCACCTCCCACCCCCTTATGATTATGATTATGATTTTTCATGGTAACAACATTTAACATAAGATCTACTTTCATAGCAAATTTTAAGTATTCAATAGAATATTGTTAGCTATAGGCACTATGTTTTAGAGTGGATCTCCAAAGGATCTTTTTTGCATAACTGAAATTCGGTAGCTTCTTTTCTTGATGAACTTATTATAGCACTCCTTCTCTTCCTAGTTTTATTCAATCACTAAAAGCATTTAAAAATAATCAGAGATGACCCAACAGTTGCACTGTTAGGTATTTACCCAAAGGATACAAAAATACAGAAAAGGGGTACAAAAAGGGGTACATTAACCCCAATGTTAATAGAAGCATTATAAATAATAGCAAATTATGGAGAGAGCCCAAATGTTCATTGACTAATGAATGGATAAAGAGGTGGTTTATATATACAATGGAATATTAGTAAGTCATAAAAAAGTAAGTGTAAGTAAAAAGAAAAAAAATTAAAAGTAAAAACAATGAAATCTTGCTACTTGCGATGATGTGAATGGAGCTAGAAGTTATTATTCTAAATGAAATAAGTCAATCAGAGAAAGACAAATACCATATGATTTCACTCATATGTGGAATCTAAGAAACAAAACAGATAAACATATGGGAAGAGGGGGGAAAAGAGAAGATAGGGAAACACATCACAAGAGACCCTTAACAATAGAGAACAAACTGAGGGTTGATGGAGGAAAGTGGGCAGGAGATGGGCTAGATGGGTGATGGGTATTAATAAGGGCACTGTGATGAGCACTGGGTATTGTATATAAGTGATAAATCGCTGAATTCTACTCCTGAAACCAATATTTCACTGTGCTATCTAAAATTTAAATTAAAAGAGAACCAGACAATGAATAAATGCTTCAAAATAAAGAATAGGTCATTTTCCTGTTACCTAATATTTGGCATGTAAAATATCTGTGTTTTGGGTTTGTCAGCAGTTTTTCCCAGCCTAGCTATAATAGCTCCCTGCCTAAGGAATTACTCCCTAGTAAAGAATTCATGGGTTGGGTCACTCTCAGTCATGCTGCACACTGAAAAGCCAATATTAGTGAACTTTACCACAGCACCTTGATTATAGCTTGCATGATGACTACAAACATTCTTAGGTCCAACACATCTGGGTTTGAATTTTTCTGTTACAGTTGTGCTCCTAGGAACTACAAACCTTACTAAGTGAGGAGATGAGAAGTATTCACTGGAGTATTCAGAGTCAGTTTTAAAAGCAAGAGGTAACATATATAACTTCTTTGAAGTAAAAATTCAGTTCCTCAGTCTCATGTGCCACATTTCAAGTGCTCAATAGATATGTGTGGCTAATGATATTGTATTATACAGTACAGAAACAGATCATATTCATCATCTCAGACCGCTGGACTCCAGTGCATCTCCAGAAATTAGATTTGGCCTTGTGGCTTTACTGAGGTGAGTCACCTAGGAGGCTTGAATTGGGTAAGATAGTGGAGGCTCAACCCGGAAGTTCTCAATCCTAACTCCACAATACAGTCAAGTGGAAAGCTTTTTAAAATAATAGATGCCCAGGAAACACCACTAAAGATTCTGATTTAATTGGTCTGGAATATGATCCAAGTAACAGTGTCTTTTAAAATTCCCAGGTAATTCTAATATGCTTCCCTGGCCCTACACAAAATTTGTGTATGGTAAAACCAAGTTAAATGGAATATCAAAAGTAGTTGTAAAGAGGAAACATCACCAAAAGTTTAGAATAAATTTGAGGGCAGAACCAGACAGAAAATTATCAGGGATCTAGAAGAACTGAACAACACCATCAACCAGTAGGATATAATAAATATCTATAAAACATAATAATCGGTAATAATATAATAATTAAGAACAGCAGCATGCATTTTTTTCTAGCACCTATGAACATCCCCAAAGATAAATTACATTCTGGGTCATAAAACAAACTTCAAAAAATTTTTAAAAATTAAAATTATGCAGAGCGTTCTTTTTCTGACTTAAAGAAATCAAACTAGAAGTCAATAACAGAAAGGCACAAAGAAAATCTCCCAACACTTGGAAATTAAAAATCACACTTCTAAATAATCCATGAATGGAAGCAGAAGACGCATGAAAATTAAATACATAGGACCAGGGATGCCTGGTGACTCAGTTGGTTGAACTTCTGACTCCTGGTTTCAGCTCCAGTAATGATATTGCAGTTCATGGAATTAAACCCAGCCCCAGACTCTTTGATGACAGCACAGAGCCTACTTGGGATTCTCTCTCTCCCTCTGTCTCTGCCCCTCCCCCACTTACATGTGCATGTTTTCTCTCTCTCTCTCTCAAAAGTAAACAAATAAACATTTAAAACCTGCATAGGAATGAGTGGAAATAAAAATACAACATATCAAAATTTGTGAGAAACAGCTACAGTGCTGCTGAGGGCAATTTAAAGCCCTAAATGCTGAGGGGGCAAAGATGGCGGAACAGCATGGAAGGTTGTTTTGCATCTCTCATTCCTGAAATGCAGTCAGATCAACAACAAACCATCTTGCATTCCTAGAAAACTGATTTGAAGATTAACACAACAATCTACACAACTTGAGCCACAGAACTCAGCATGTACACGGTGCGGAGTAGTGAACTGGGGAAAAAAGAAGCCACAGAGGGCAGGAAGATGTTTTTATTTTCAGAGAGAGGATGGAGATGGGGGTGGGGAGGGTGGGGACAGTATGGGAAAACACCCCCCACCAAAATCAGCTGGCGAGAAAAAGGAAGAGTGGAAACAGCTGCAAGTGACTGAACAAAAAAGGGAGAAAGGATAAGGGAGAGGGTTTAAATTCCATTAAGACTCTATAAACAGGGGGAGCACAGAGTCTGAAACTCCATAGCTCAATACACGGAAGTGCTCTGGTGGGAAGGGCAAATGTCCAGGGGCAGAGAGCAAGGTCTGAGGGATCCTTGGGCCACACAGTGAGAGACAGTTCCCCTGCTGGGCAGAAATTTGGTAAAAGCTGTGCAGCCTCCCCACAGGAAAAGGTCCCAGTGGACCCCAGATTACAGCCATGTTCACTGGTGTTGGAACAAGGACATTAAGGGTGAAGCCCGGCACCAGACATGTGTTGTAATTTACCATAATCCCTGAAACACTGCTGCTACCTGATCATGAGAACTTTTTCTGGGGTGGGTTGACACCCACCCACAGGCTCTGGGCATTGGCAGCAGCATAGTCATGTGAATGTTCCTGGGGATGGGCCAGTACCAGCCATTACTCACAAGATCCTACCCCAGAGGGGTCTGAGTGGGTCAAAGCCACAGTCCCTCATAAGTGAGGGATTGTTAACACAACCCCTCTGAGATAAAACTCAGGAGAGAGGTGCTGCCTGAAGGCCTGATGGCTTGGTCGCAGACAGTGTAAAAGTGGGGAGTGCACAGAGGCCAGAGACAAAGGAGGGGTGCTTTGGGGGGCACAGAAGCCAGAGACAAAGGAGGTGAGAGCACAGAGTTCTGAAGCTAGACACTAGGTAGCTGGATGAAGCAATTTTCACCCCCCCACACATGAGCATACGTGTCACAACAATCCACCCCAGTAAGCTAAGCAATGCCACCTAGTGGAGAATGGTGCTGTTACCCTAGCCCCACCCAACCGCATCAACTTGTTCCTCTTGAGGAACACCACAAGTCTCTTGGCCTGCTTAGTTTATGGATTATAAAGTGCTTCATAGTTTGATTCTAGGGGAAATGGGTAATTTCAACTGTATTTCATTCTGTTCGCTGGCCCATCTATTCAATTCTTTTTCTTCTTCTTTTCTTATTCTTGAATACAGAAAGAGAAAAAAATATTTTCCGTTTTTATAAAAAGGATTTTGATTTCATTTTTTGACTATATTTTCACTTTTTGTAAATTTTTTAAATTCTATTTTAGTTTCATCACGTCATTTTATTCTATTTTATTGTATTCATTTTCTCAAGTTTTCAAATGCTTTCCTTTTTTCTTTCTTTTTTCTTTTCTTTTCTTTCCCTTTTTTCTCTATTCTATCAAGATTCTTTAAACAACCAGACCAAAACACACCTAGGATTTAGCATTCCTTCTTGGATGTTTTGTGTTCTTTTAATTTTTTTAATTTAAAAAATTTTTACTTTATTAAAATAATATTTTCTTCCTTTAAAATGATGAAACAAAGGAATTTATTCTAAAAGAAAGAACAAAAAGAAGTGACAGCTAGAGACTTAATCAGCACAGATACAAGCAAGATGTCTGAACTAGAATTTAAAATTACAATAATAAGAATACTAGCTGGGGTTAAAAATAGATTAGAATCTCTTTCTGTAGAGATAAAAGAAGTAAAACCTAGTCAGGATGAAATTAAAAATGCTATAAGTGGGCTGCAAACTCAAATGGATGCCAAGGCAGCAAGGCTTGATGAAGCAGAGCAGCAAATCAGCGATATAAAGGAGAAACTTATGGAGAATAATGAAGCAGAAAAAGAGATGGAGACTAAGGCAAAAGAGCACGACACAAGAATTAGAGAATTCAGTGACTCATTAAAAAGGAATAACAACAGAATCACAGGGGTCCCAGATGATGAAGAGAGAGAAAAAGGGGTAGAAGGTTTATGTGAGCAAATCATAGTAGAAAACTTTCCTAACCTGGGGAAAGACAAAGACATCAAAATCCAGGAAGCACAGAGGACTCCCATTAGATTAAACAAAAAACAACCATCAGCAAGGCATATCAGAGTCAAAATCACAAAATACTCAGACAAGGAAAGAAACATGAAAGCAGCAAGAGAAAAGAAGTCCCTGGCCTACAAGGAAAGAAAGATCAGGTCTGCAGCAGACCTATCCACAGAAACTTGGCAGGGCAGAAAGAGTGGCAGGATATATTCAATATGCTGAATCAGAAAAAATATGCAGCCAAGAATTCTTTATTCAGTAAGGCTGTCATTCAAAATAGAGGGAGAGACAAAAATTTCCCATACAAACAAAAACTAAAGGAGTTTGTGACAACTTACACAGCCCTTCAAGAAATTTTAAGGGGAACTCTCTCAGGGGAGAAAAAATGAAGCAAAACAATAAATACCAAAATCAACAAAGACTAGAAAGGACCAGAGAACACATTCAGAAATCCAACCTTATAGGAAACATTATGGCAATAAATTCATATCTTTCATACTCAGTCTAAACATCAATGAACTAAACCCTCCAATCAAAAGATAGGGTAACAGAAAAGATAAGAAAATAAGATCCTGGAAATAATGCTGTTTACAAGACACCCACTTTAGACCTAAAGGCACCTTCAGATTGAAAGTAGGGGGATGGAGAACCATCTATCATGCTAATGGCTGACAAAAGAAAGCCAGAGGAGCTATACTTATATCAGACAATCTAGACTTTAAAATAAAGACTGTAACGAGAGATGAAGAAGGGTGTTATATCATAATCAAGGGGCCTATCCACCAAGAAGGCCTAACAATTGTGAACATTTATGTGCCAATGTGGAAGCACCCAAATATATACATCAATTAATCACAAACATAAATAAACTCATTGATAATAATACTCTAATAGTAGGAGACTTCAACACCCCCACTTACAGCAATGGACAGAACATCTAAGCAGAAAATCAACAAGGAAACAATAGCTTTGAATGACACACTGGACCAGATGGACTTAACAGATATATTCAGAACATTTCATCCTAAAGCAACAGAATACGCTTTCTTCTTGAGTGCACATGGACATCCTACAGAATAGATCACATACTGAGACAAAAATCAGCCCTGAACAAGTGCAAAAAGATCAAGATCATACCATGCATTTTTTCAGATCACAACGCTATGAAACTTGAAATCAACCAGAAGAAAAAATTTGTAAAGATAACAAATACTTGGAGACTAAAAAGCATCCCACTAAAGAATGAATGGACTAACCAAGAAGTTAAAGATGAAATTAAAAAGTACATGGAAGCCAATGAAAATGATAACACCACAGTCCAAAACCTCTGGGATGCAGCAAAGGTGGTCATAAGAGGGAAATATATATCAATCCAGGCCTTCCCAAAGAAGGAAGAAAGATCTCAGATACACAACCTAACCTTACGCCTGAAGGAGCTAGGAAAACAACAGCAAATAAAACCCAAAAACAGCAGAATACAGGATATAATAAGGATTAGAGCAGAGAAATCAATGCTATCGAAAACAAAAACAGAAACAAAAAACAATAGAACAGATCAATGAAACCAGGAGTTTGTTCTTTGAAAGATTTAAAAAAATTGATAAACCCCTAGGCAGTTTGGTCAACAAGAAAAAGGAAAAGACCCAAAAAGTAAAATAAAATAATGAAAGAGGAAAGATTACAACAAACACAGCAGAAATACAAACAATAATAACCGAACATTATGAGCACTTGTAAGCCAATACAATGGGCAATCTGCTAAAATACAAGAGTCCAGGACCAGATGGCTTTCCAGGGGAATTCTACCAAAAATTTAAGGAAGAGTTAACACCTATTTTCTTGAAGGTGTTCCAAAACATAGAAATGGAAGGAAAACTTCCAAACTCTTTCCACGAAGCCAGCATTACCTTGATTCCAAAACCATACAGAGACCACATTAAAAGGAGAACTGTAGACAAATTCCCCTGATGAACATGGATGCAAAAATCCTCAACAAGATATTAGCCAACGGGCACCAACAATATATTTAAAAAAAATTATTCACCACAACTAAGTGGGATTTATACCTGGGATGCAGGGCTGGCTCAATATCCGGAAAACAATGTGATACATCACATCAATAAAAGAAAGGACAAGAACCACATGATCCTCTCAAAAGATGCAGAGAAAACATTTGACAAAACACAGCATCCTTTCTTGATAAAAACCCTCCAGAAAGTAGGGGTATATGGATCATACCTCGAGATCATAAAAGCCATATGAGAAAGACCCATTGCTAACATCATCCTCAATGGAGAAATACTGAGAGATTTCCCCCTAAGGTCAGGAACAAAACAGAATGTCCAGTCTCACCACTGTTATTCAACACAGTATTGGAAGTTTTAAACTAGGCAATCAGACAATACAAAGGAATAAAAGACATCCATAGCAGCAAGGAGAAAGTCAAACTTTTACTCTTCGCAGATGGGTGCAAAGCAGATGAAGTTACTCTATATGGAAAACTCAAAAGACTCCATCAGAAAAACTTCTAGAACTGACCCATGAATTCAGTGAAGTTGCAGGATATAAAGTCAATGCACAGAAATTGGTTGCATTCCTATACACCAACAATGAAGCAACACAAAGAGAAATCAAGGAATCAATCCATTTACAATTGCACCAAACACCATAAAATACCTAGGAATATATCTAACCAAAGAGATGAAAAATCTACACACTTGAAACTATAGAAATCTTATGAAAGAAATTGAAGGAGACACAAAAAATGGTAAAATATTCCATGCTACTGGATTGGAAGAACAAATTTTATCAAAATGTTGATACAACCCAAAGCAATCTACATATTCAATGCAATCCCTATCAAAATAACATCAGCATTCTTCACAGAGCTAGAACAAATGATCCTAAAATTTGTATGGAATGAGAAACGACCCTGAATAGCCAAAGCAATCCTAAAAAATAAAACCAAAGCTGGAGGCATCACAATCCCAGACTTCAAGATGTACTACAAAGCTGTAATCATCAAGACAGTATGGTACTGGCACAAAAACAGACACTTGGATCGATGGAACAGAATAGAGAACCCAGAAACGGACCCACAAATGTATGGCCAACGAATCTTTGACAAAGCAGGAAAGAATATCCAATGGAATAAAGACAGTATCTTCAGCAAATGTTGCTGGGAAAACTGGACAGCAACATACAGAAAAATGAACCTGGACCATTTTCTTACAGCATACGCAAAAATAAACTCAAAATGGATGAAAGACCGAAACATAAGGCAGGAAGCCATCAAAATCCTGGAGGATACAGCAGGCAAAAACCTCTTTGACTTCGACTGCAGCAACTTCTTGCTCAACATGTCTCTGGAGGCAAGGGAAACAAAAGCAAAAATGAATTATCAGGACCTCAAGATAAAAAGCTTCTGCACAGTGAAGGAAACAATCAGGAAATCTAAAAGGCAACTGATGGAATGGAAGAAGATATTTGCAAATGACATATCAGATAAAGGGTTAGTATCTAAAACCTATAAAGAACTTACAAAACTCAACACCCAAAAAACAAATAATCCAGTGAAGAAGTGGGCAAAAGACATGAATAGACACTTCTCCAAAGAAGACATCCCAATGGCCAACTGACACATGAAAAAATGTTCAACATCACTCATAATCAGGGAAATACAAATCAAAACCACAATGAGATTCTACCTTACACCTGTCAGAGTGGCTAAAATTAACAACTCAGGCAGCAACAGATGTTGGCAAGGATGCAAAGAGGATCTCTTTTGCGTTGTTGGTGGGAATGCAAGCTGGTGCAGCCACTCTGGAAAACAATATGGAGGTTCCTCAAAAAAATAAAAATAGAACTACCCTACGACCCAGCAATTGCACTACTTGGCATTTATCCACGGGATACAGTTGTGCTGTTTCAAAGAGACATATGCACCCTACTGTTTATAGCGGCACTATCAACAATAGCCAAAGTATGGAAAGAGCCCAAATATCCATCAATGGATGAATGGATAAAGAAGATGTGGTATATATATACAATGGAGTGTTACTCAGGAATCAAAAAGAATGAAATCTTGCCATTTGCAACTACGTGGATGGAACTGGAGGGTATTATGCCAAGTAAAATTAGTCAGTCAGAGAAAGACAAAAATCATATGATTTCACTCATATGAGGACTTTAGGAGACAAAACAGATGAACATAAGGGAAGGGAAACAAAAATAATATAAAAACGGAGGGGGACAAAACAGAAGAGACTCATAAATATGTAGAACAAACTGAGGGTATTGGAGGGGTTGTGGGAGGGGGGATGGGCTAAATGGGTAAGAGGCACTAAGGAATCTACTCCTGAAATCATTTTACTATATGCTAACTAATTTGGATGTAAATTTTAAAAATTAAAAATAAAATTAAAAAACACAGAAAATTAACAGACAAAATAAACAAAATAAAAAGCTAGTTCTTTGAACACTTCAGTGGAATTGATACACCTCTAGCAAGACTGACAAAGATAAAGAAAACAAAGGATACAGGTTACCTACATCAAGAAACAGGGAACATCACCGTTTAATCCTCATTGTGGTATTGCATTATATTCATGCAAGATTTTACCATTAGGAGAAACTAAGTAAGATGTCCTCTCTGTATTACAGCTTCCTATGATTCTACCATTATTTTAAAATATAAGAAAGTTAAAATTTAAATAAATACATAAAATTTCAAAAAAAACCTTGAAAATAAAATTAAGGACAATTGAAAATTAGCAAACCTTAGCAAAAGGTGAATTTTCTTCCTTTCCCCCCAATTTTCATTTTGTCTAGCTGATTAAAGACAGAATAATGTGTAGGCCCCTCCTTCCCCAGCAACTGCTTTTCCAGTAAGTTCCTGTTCATCAACAACAAGAGACTAAACCCTGAAACAAAAGGCCCAGATGACACCCAAATCGCCATGCTTGATGCATAACTCTGTACCGGTGTAAGGGAGTTTATAGGACAGAGGTTTCCCATCCATCCATATGAACTCTTAGTAACAGCTTAGCTACCAGAAAATCATATAGTAGTTATTGTTTCCCGTCAGCCTTACAGTTTAGCAGCTACAAAGTGAAAAGCCCATTCCTACACTCAGAAAGTCCAAGGCCAAGGGCCCATCTGTAGGGCCAACCCCATCTCTGGGCCAGGCTGTCTTGCAAGCATTCACTCAGCTATAGTAGGTGGCTTCCTACTATTGTGGTTGTTGACTGATCCCTGGCCAAGGTGCTGCAATAAGACGCTAATCAATTAGCCCTAACCAATGTTCTAAAGGACGATCACATCATGTAAAGATAAAAAGAGAAATAATTACAATCTGTTAGGTTCCAGAAGGAAATGACAGGGAGTGTCCCAGAAAACAAGAAAGAGATACTTAGAATTCCCACCAGAAAGCAGAGTGTCCCATGCTATGAAGTGTTTCCAGGGAAAAACAAAAACAAAAATAAAAACAAAAACAAAAACCCTCATCAAATACCTGATAGTATTTAAGAATATCCAGGTAAATATATTTAAAGACTTCTTAATCTGAGGACTTCTCATGACCCATTGTGAAGGCCCAATGGGGCACCAGATACTGCCAGTCACAGTTGTCTATCTTTGTGATAATCCAGGGTTGAATGGAGGTGAGTAAACACTTGGAGGAACATGGGTGACCACTCCAGGCTCTCACACAGGATGTACAACCCAGGGCATACAGATGCCTCATCACATCTGGGCTCAGGATCACCACTTCTGTGTGAGAAGCCAAATGGTGTCAGGGCATTGTGAAGTGAACTTGCATTGACTGAATGGTAAATGTATTTTTTATTAAGATTTTAACTTTTAATTTTAATTCCATAATAGTTCACATACCGTGTTATCTTTCCTGGTTCCATAGGGATTGCATTAAATGTATAGGTTTCTTTGGATGGTATAGACATTAACAATATTTGTTCTTCCAATCCAGGAGCAAGGAAAGCTATTCCATTTCTTTGTGTCATAATTTCTTTCATCGGTGTTTTATAGGTTTTAGAGTACAGGTCTTTCATGTCTTTGGTTAGGTTAATTCCTAAGTATCTTATTATTTTTGGTTTAGTTGTAAATGAGATTGTTTTATTCATTTCTCATGCTGCTACTTCATTATTGGTTTATAGAAATGCAACAGATTTCTGTACGTTGACTTTGTATCCAGCAACTTTACTGAATTCATTTATGAATTTCAATCATTTTTTTGGTGGGGTCTTTTGGGTTTTCTATACATAATATCATGTAATCTAAAAATAGTGAAATTCTGTGGTTTCTGGGTGGCTCAACTAAGCAGCTGACTCTTGATTTCATCTCAAGTCCTGATCTCATGTTTCAGGGTTTGAGCCCCGCACCAAACTCTGTGCTGACACTGCAGAGCCTGCTTGGATTTCTCTCTCTCTCTCCCTCTCTCTTTCTCTCTCTTCCTCTCTCTCTACTCCTACCCAACTTGTGCTTTCTATCTCTTTCATTCTAAATAAATAATAAATATATAATAAAAATGGTGAAAGTTTTACTTCTTCCTCACCAAGTTGGATTTTTTCCCTCCCTTGTCATCTAACTGCTGTGCCTAGGACTTCAAGAACTATGTTGAGCAACAGTGGAAAGAGTGGACATCCTGATCGTGTCCCTAACCTTAGGAGAAAAGTTCTCAGCTTTTCCCCATTGAGGATGATATTGGCTGTGGGTCTCTCATATATGGCTTTTATAATGTTGAGATATGTTCCTTCTATACTTACTTTCTTGAGGGTCTTTATCAAGAAAAGATGCTGTATTTTGTCAAATGCTTTTTCTTTATCTATTGACATGATCATATGGTTCTTATCTTTTCTTTTATTAATGTGGTGTATCACAATGATTGATTTCTGAATATGGAACCAGCCCTACAACCCAGGAATAAATCTCACTTGTTTATGGTGAATATATTTTTAATGTACTGTTGAATTCAATTTGATAGTATCTTCTTGAGAATTTTTTCATCCAGGCTAATCAGATATTGGACTGTAATTCTTTTATTGTACTGGGGTCTTTGATTTTTAAATGAAAGTAATCCTGGCTTCATACAATGAGTTTGGAAGTTTTCCTTCCATTTCTATTATTTGGAAAAGTTTGAGAAGGATAGGTATTAACTCTGCTTTCAATGTCTGGTAGAATTCCTCTTGGAAGCCGTCTGGTTCAGGACTCTGGTTTGTTGCGAGATTTTTGACAACTGATTCCATTTCTTTGCTTTTTGTGTACCTCTTCAAATTTTCTACTTCCTGTAGCAGTTTTGGTAGCATGTGGGTCTCTAGAAATTTGTCCTTTTCTTCCACATTGCCCAATTTGTTGACATGTAATTTTTCATAGCAATTTCTTGTAATTATTTGTATTTCTGTGGTTCTGGTTGTGTTCTCTTTCATTCATGATTTTATTTATTTTGGTTCTCTCTCTTTTCTTTTGGTACATATGGCTAGTGTATTATCAATTTTGTTAACTCTTTCAAAGAACCAGCTCTCCCCATTGAAGGGGGGAAGATGGCGGTGTAGGAGGATGCTGGGCTCATGTCGTCCTGCTGATGGCTTAGATTCCACCCACATCTGCCTAAATAACTCAGGAAACCAACAAAAGACTAGCAGAATGGACTCTCCTGAGCCAAGCATAGACAAGAGGCCCATGGAAGAGGATAGGAAGGGTGGAGAGATGGTGCCTGTTACATGGACTGGTGGAAGGGAGCCAGGCAGTGAAGGGAAAGCCCGCTGGACAAGGAAGGACCCCTGAAGTCTGGCTTGCAAAAGCAGAGGGGCCAGACTCTGTGAGTTCTGACAGCCAGCAGAACTTAACATCTGGAATGTTAAAAGTCAACAGCTCTGCTCTCGAAGATCAGGGAGGGTGAGAGGACACCGAGAGGGAGAGTTGGTGAGCCCCGAAAGACAGACCTCAGCCTGGTGGTGGAACAAAGGTGCTGGCTACCACCATTTCCCTCTCCCATCCTCCAGCCAAATTCCAAAGGGAACCAGTTCCCATCAAAAAACTTGCTCATACCTCGAAAATGCCCAATGCTGTGCTTCTGTGGATCCATCACTCCCATGTGCCTGCCTCCCTCCCAGTGCTACAGGACCCCTACCACAGGCGACCACCAATGGCAAAGTGAGCTAAGACTGCCCCTCCTGCCTCTGAGCACTTTGTGTATCCAACCTGGTTAATATGCCCTTGGCCGGATCTCATCAAAGCAGCACCAGCACCTGGCAGTAATCCAGCAGACCAGACAGGGGCCACACCATTCCACAGTCAATCCGGCCCCTGGGAGAGGGGAAGATAAGGTACACATCGGTCTGACTGGGCCCCAGCAGTGGGCTGGGGGCAGACATCAGTTCTGACTGTGGCCCTGCCCACCAACACAACTTACTCCAGACAACACAGGGGAAGTGCCCTGCAGTTTGGAGCTACTCAGGGACTACCCAAAATGAAACAGAAGAATTCTTCTCAAAAGAAACTTCAGGAAATAGCGACAGCTAACAAATTGATCAAAACCGATTTAAGCAACATAATGGAACAATAATTTAGAATAGTAGTCATAAAATTAATTTCTTGGTTTGAAAAAAGCATAGAGGACAGCAGAGAATCTATTGCTACAGAGATCAAGGGACTAAGAAATAGATGAGGAACTAAAAAATGCTATAAATGAGGTGCAAAATAAAATGGAGGCAGCCATAGCCCTATTGAAGAGGCAGAGGAGAGAATAGGTGAATTAGAAGATAAAATTATGGAAAAAGAGGGAGCTAAGAAAAAGAGAGATAAAAACTCCAAGAGTATGAAGGGAGAATTAGAGAACTAAATGATGCAATTGAACGGAACAATTACTGTATCATAGGAATTCCAGAAGAGAGAATGGGGCTGAAGGTGTACTTGAACAGAAATCATAGCTGAGAACTTCCCTGACCTTGGGAAGGAAAAAGGCATTGAAATCCAAGAGGCACAAAGAAATCCCTTCAGACGTAACTTGAATCAATCTTCTACATGACATATCATAGTGAAACTGGCAGAAAACAAGGATAAAGGGAAAATTCTGAATGCTGGTAGGGAGAAACAGGTTCTAACTTACAGAGGTAGACACATAAGAATAGTAGCAGACCTATCTACTGAAACTTGGCAGGCCAGAAAGGAATGGCAGGGCATCTTCAATGTGATGAACAGAAAAAATATGCAGCCGAGATTCCTTTATCCAGCAAGTCTGTCATTCAGAAGAGAAGCAGAGATAAATGTTTTCCCAAACAAACAAAAACTGTAGGAATTCACCACCACTAACTAGCCCTATAAAAAATCCTAGGGGGACTCTGTGAGTGAAATGTTGCAAGGACCACAAAGTACCAGAGACATCACAACAAGCATGAAACCTACAGACATCACAATGACTCTAAACCCATATCTTCCAATAATAACTCTGAATGTAAACGGACTAAATGCTCAAACCAATAGACATAGGATACCAGAATGGAAAAAAAAAATAAGACCCATCTATTGGCTGTCTACAAAAGACTCATTTTAGTCCTGAGGGCAACTTTAGATTGAACGTGAGGGGATGGAGAACTATCTGTCATGCTAATAGAAGTTAAAAGAGAGCTGGAGTAGCCATACTTATATCAGACAAACTAGACTTTAAATTGAAGACTGTAACAAGAGATGAAGAAGGGCATTATATAATAATTACAGGGTCTATCCATCAAGAAGAGCTAACAATTATAAATGTCTATGTGCCGAATATGGGAGCCCCCAAATATATAAAACAATTAATCACAAACATAAGCAACCTTATTGATAAGAATGTGGTAATTTCAGGGGTCTTTAATACCCCATTTACAACAATGGATAGATCATCTAGACACAGGATCAATAAAGAAACAAGGACCCTGAATGATACATTGGATCAGATGGACTTGACAAATATATTTAGAACTCTGCATCCCAAAGCAACAGAATATACTTTCTTCTCAAGTGCACATGGAACATTCTCCAAGATAGATCACATACTGACTGGGTCAGAAAACAACCCTTAATAATCATAAAAGAACTGAGACCATATCATGCACACTTTCAGACCACAATGCTATGAAGCTTGAAATCAACCACAGGAAAAAGTCTAGAAAACCTCCAAAAGCATGGAGGCTAAAGAACACCCTACTAAAGAATGAATGGGTTAACCAGGCAATTAGAGAAGAAATTAAGAAATATATGGAAACAAATGAAAATGAAAATACAACAATCCAAACGTTTTGGGATGCAGTGAAGGCAGTCCTGAGAGGAAAATACATTGTAAACCAGACCTATCTTCAAGAAACTAGAAAAATCCCAAATACAAAATGTAACAGCACACCTAAAGGAAACAGAAGAAAAACAGCAAAGACACCCTGAACCCAGCAGAAGAGAAATAATAAACATCAGCACAGAAATAAGCAATATATGATCTAAAAAAGCTGTAAAGCAGATCAATGAAACCAAGAGTTGGTTTTTTGAAAAATAAACAAAATCGATAATCCTGTAGCCAGGTTTCTCAAAAAGAAAAGGAAGATGACCCAAAAAGACAAAATCATGGATGAAAATAGAATTAAAAACCAATCCCTCATAAATACAAGCAATTATCAAGGAATACTATGAAAAATTATATGCCAACAAACTGGACAACCTGGAAGAAATGGACAAATTTCTAAACACCCACACACTTCCAAAACTCAAACAGGAAGAAATAGAAAACTTGAACAGACCCATAACAAGCAAAGAAACTGAATCAGTTATCAAAAATCCCCCAACACATAAGAGTCCAGGACTAGATGGCTTCCCAGGGGTATTCTACCAGACATTTAAAGAGAAAATAATACCTATCTTTCTCAAACCCTTCCAAAAAGTAGAAAGGGAAGGAAAGCTTCCAGGCTCATTCTATGAAGCCAACATTACTTTGATTCCTAAACCAGACAGAGACCCAACAAGAAGGAGAACTACAGGCCAATATCCATCCCTGATGAATATGGATGCAAAAATTCTCAACAAGATACTAGCAAATCGAATTCAACAGTTTATAAAAGGAAGCATTCACTATGGTCAGGTGGGATCCATTCGTGGGCTGCAGGGCTGGTTCAACATTTGCAAATCAATCAATGTGATACATCACATTAATAAAATAAAAGATAAGAACCATATGATCCTGTCAATCGATGCAGAAAAAGCATTTGACAAAATTCAGCATCCTTTCTTGTAAAAACCCTCGAGAAAGTCGGGATAGAAGGAACATACTTAAACATCATAAAAGCCATTTTTGAAAAGCTCACAGCTAATATCATCCTCAATGGGGAAAAACTGAGAGCTTTCTCCCTGAGATCAAGAACACGACAGGGATGTCCGCTCTCACTGCTGTTGTTTAACATAGTGTTGGAAGTTCTAGCATCAGCAATCAGACAACAAAAGGAAATCAAAGGCATCAAAATTGGCAAAGATGAAGTTAAGCTTTCACTCTTTGCAGATGACTTGATATTATACATGGCAAACCCAACAGACTCCACCAAAAGTCTGCTAGTGCTGATACATGAATTCAGCAAAGTCGCAGGATACAAACCTAATGAACAGAAATCAGTTGCATTCTTATACACTGATAATGAAGCAACAGAAAGACAAATAAAGAAACTGATCCCATTCACAATTGCAGCAAGAAGCATAAAGTACCTAGGAATAACCCTAACCAAAGATGTAAAAGATCTGTATGCTGAAAATTATAGAAAGCTTATGTAGGAAGTTGAAGAAAATACAAAGAAATGGAAACACATTCTGTGCTCATGGATTGGAAGAATAAATATTGTTAAAAAGTCAATCCTACCCAAAGCTATCTACACATTCAATGCAATCCCAATCAAAATTGCACCAGCATTCTTCTAGAAGCTAGAACAAGCAATCCTAAAATTTATATGGAACCACAAAAGGGCCGAGTAGCCAGAATAATTTTGAAGAAGAAGACCAAAGCGGGAGGCATCACAGTCCCAGACTTTAGCCTCTACTACAAAGCTGTAATCATCAAGACAGCATGGTATTGGCATAAAAACCAACACATAGACCAATGGAATAGAATAGAGGCTCCAGAATTGGACCCACAAAAGTGGGTCAACTTTTGGCCAACTAATCTTTGACAAAGCAGGAAAGAATATCCAATGGAAAAAAGACAGTCTCTTTAACAAACGGTGCTGGGAGAACTGGACAGCAACATGCAGAAGAATGAAACTAGACCACTTTCTTACACCATTCACAAAAATAAACTCAAAATAGATGAAGGACCTGAATATGAGACAGGAAACCATCGAAACCCTAGAGGAGAAAGCAGGAAAAAACCTCTGTGACCTCAGCCACAGCAATTCCTTACTCGACACATCTCCAAAGGCAAGGGAATTAAAAGCAAAAATGAACTATTGGGACCTCATGAAGATAAAAAGCTTCTGCACAGCAAAGGAAACAATCAACAAAACTAAAAGGCAACTGACGGAATGGGAAAATATATTTGCAAATGACATATCAGACAAAGGGCTAGTATCCAAAATCTATAAAGAACTCACTAAACTCCACCCCCAAAAAACAAAGAATCCAGTGAAGAAATGGGCAGAAGACACGAATAGACACTTCGATAAAGAGGACATCCAGATAGCAACAGGCACATGAAAAGATGCTCAATATCACTCCTCATCAGGGAAATACAAATCAAAACCACACTGAGATATCACCTCACACTAGCAAGAGTGGCTAAAATGAACAAATCAGGAGACTATAGATGCTGGAGAGGATGTGGAGAAACAGGAAACCTCTTGCACTGTTGGCGGGAATGCAAACTCATGCATTCCAGCTACTCTAGAAAACAGTGTGGAGGTTCCTCAAAAAACTGAAAATAGATCTACCCTATGACCCAACAATAGCAGTGCTAGGAATTTACCCAAGGGATACAGGAGTGCTGATGCATAGGGGCACTTGTACCCCAATGTTTATAGCAGCACTCTCAACAAGAGCCAAATTATGGAAACAGCCTAAATGTCCATCAACTAAAGAATGGATAAAGACATTGTGGTTTATATATACAATGGAATACTACGTGGCAATGAGAAAGAATGAAATATGGCCTTTTGTAGCAACGTGGATGGAACTGGAGAGTGTTATGCTAAGTGAAATAAGTCACACGGAGAAAGACAGATACCAAATGTTTTCACTCTTATGTGGATCCTGAGAAACTTAACAGAAGACCATGGGGGAAGGGAAGGTGTAAAAATGTAGAGAGGGAGGCAGGCAAGCCATAAGAGACTCTGAAAAACTGAGAATAAACTGAGGGGGATGGGGGATGGGAGGGAGGGGAAAATGGTTGCTAGGCATTGAGGAGGGCACCTGTTGGAATGAGCAATGGGTGTTGTATGAAACCAATTTGACAATATATTTCATATTAAAAAAAGTAGATCCATTCCTAAAAAAAAAAAAAGAAAGAAAAAGAAAAAAGAAGCAGCTCTTAGTTTTGTTGATCTCTTCTGGTCTTTTTTGTTTGTTTTCTTCCTTATTATTTATATCTGCTGTAATCTTTAATATTTCCCTTCTTATGCCGGCTTTATTTGTTGCTCCTTTTATTGCTTCTTTAGGTGTAAGGTTAGGATATGTATTTGGAACCTTTCTTGCTTCTTGAGATAGGCCTGAATTGCAATATACTTCCCTCTTATGACTGGCTTTGCTGCATCCCAAAGGGTTTGGACTGTCGTGTTTTCAATTTCATTTGCTTCCACGTGTTTTTTCATTTCTTCTTTAATTTTCTGGTTAACCCATTCATTCTTTAGTAGGATGTACTTTAACTTCCATGTATGTGAGGGCTTTCCAAATTTTTCTTGTGATTGATTTCAAGTTTCATAGCATTGTAATCTGAAAATATGCATGGTATGATCTTGATCCTTTTGCACTTGTTGAGGGCTGATTTGTGACCCAGCATGATCTATTTGCACTAGAAACTAATGTGTATTCTGCTGTTTGTGGGTGAAATGTTCTAAATATATATGTTAAGTCCACGTGGTCCATTGTGTTATTCAAAGCTATTCTTTCCTTTTTGGTATTCTCCTTAGATGATCTGTCCATTGCTATAAGTGGGCTGTTAAAATCCCCTAGTATTATTGTATAATTATTATCAATGACTGTTTTTATGTTTGTGATTAATTGATTATATATTTGGGTGCTCTCAAATTGGGGGCATAAATATTTACAACTGTGATGGATAGACCCCTTAATTATGATATAATTCCCTTCTTCATCTCTTATTATGGTTTTTGTTTTAAAAATCTAGTTGGTCTGATATAAGTATGGCTACTCTGGCTTTTTATTGACGTCTGTTAGCATTATAGACAGTTCTCCTTTCACTCATGTTCAATCTCCTGGTGTCTTTAGGTCTAAAATGAGACTTGTAGACATCATATAGGTGGATCTATTTTTTATCCATTCTGATACAATGTCTTTTGATTGGAGCATTTAGTCCATTTGCATTCAGAGTGATTATTATAGGGTATTAAATTAGTGTGATTGTATTACATGCAGAATTGGTGTTTCTGGTGATGTTCTCTGGTCTTTTGTAGTCTTTACTGTTTTGGTCTCCTCCTCCTCCTCCTTCCTCCTCCTCCCCTTTCTCCTTCTCCTTCTCCTTCTCCTTCTCCTTCTCCTTCTCCTTCTTCTCCTTCTCCCTCTTCTTCTCCTTCTCCTTCTTCTCCTTCTTCTCCTTCTCCTTCTCCCTCTCCCTCTCACTCTCACTCTCCCTCTCCTTCTCTTCCCTTTCCCCTTCCTCTTCCCCTTCACCTCCTTCCCCCTCCTCCTCCTCCTCCTCCTCCTTCTTCTTCTTCGTCTTCGTCTTCGTCTTTGTCTTCGTCTTTTCAGACAGTCCCCCTTAAAATTACTTGCAAAACTGGATTAGTGGCCATGAACTTCTTCAGTTTTCGTTTCTCTGTGAAACTATTTACCTCTCCTTCTATTCTGAATGACAGCCTTTCTGTATAAAGTATTCTGGCAGCATATTTTTCCCATTCAGCACATTGAATATTTCCTTCCACTCATTTATGGCCTGTCAAGTTTCTGTAGATAGGTCTGCTATTAACCGT
Source organism: Panthera uncia (assembly GCF_023721935.1). Lineage (NCBI taxonomy): Eukaryota > Metazoa > Chordata > Mammalia > Carnivora > Felidae > Panthera > Panthera uncia. The sequence goes on from NW_026057582.1 coordinate 119,773,415, forward strand.
GTCTATCCTTGTACTTTAAAGGCCTTTTGTCCCTAGCTGCTTTCAGAATTCTTTCTTTACCTTTGTATTTGCAAGTTTCACTATTATATGTTGTGGTGTTGATCTGTTTTTGTTGATTTTGAAGGGAGTTCTTTGTGCCTCTTGGACTTGGATGCCTGTTTTCTTCCCCAGATTAGGGAATTTATTAGCTATAATTTCTTCAAATAAACCTTCTTCCCCTTTTTCCTACTCTTTTCCTGTACTCCTATGATATAAATATTGTTTCATTTCATGGGATCACTTAGCTCTCTAATTCTCCCCTCATGGTCTAGTAATTTCCTTTATCTCTTCTTTTCAGCTTCATTGTTTTCCCTAATTTTATCTTCTATTTCACCTATTCTCTCATCTGCTTCCTCAATCCTCATAGTCACTGTATTCATTTTGTTTTGTATCTCAATGATATCATTTTAAACATTCATCCAGACTAGTTATTTAGTCTTTGATCTCTGTATCAAGGGTTTGTATGGTGAATTCTATGATTTTTTTCAAGACCAACTAGTAGTCTTATGACTGTTGTTCTATGTTCTTGTTCAGATATGTTGCTTATATATGTTTTGAGCAAGTCTCTAGCTGTGACTTCTTCTTGATCTTTCTTTTGAAGAGAATTCCTCTGTCTTGTCATTTTGACTAAGTTTCTGTCTTTTGCATGTTGTAAAAGCTTGTGTTTCCTTTACCTGAGAGTACTGCTATATTAAAAATGTGTCACACACAGTCCATGGCCTGGCACTTGAGGAAGTGTTTCTAGTGTATGGTTGTGTTCACTCTGCTATTGTGTTTTGATTGCTCTTTCCCACTGGTCAGTCCTCTGTAGAACTCCTCCTTGCTTGCAGTGGTGGAGTGTTTGAACCTTTACCTGGTTTCTTTGATTTGTTTGTTGAAGAAGCCCTGGAAAAAAAGGAGGAAGCCTGATCCAAAAGAGAGAGAGAGAGAGAGAGAGAAAAGGAAAAGGAACAAAAAAAAACCCCCAGAGAATCAAAAAAATATAAGGCTGATTCCAAAGAAATAAAAGGGGGAAAAGAGGGGGGGAAACAGAATAAAATAGAAAAGAAGAAAAAAGAATAAAAAATCCTGATCCAAGAAAAATAGAAAAGAAAGTGAAAGAATAAGGAAGAATCTATGAGCCTGATTCCAAAAGAATAAAAGAAGGAAGAATAAAGAGCTATCTGTTGGTGCATGGAGGCTGCTGGCTGTGCTTGTCTAGAGCTTGGACCTTTCAGGTGGTTGCTTTGTCTCAGAGTAAGTCTTTTCCCATTAAATAAGCAGTTGCCAAGAATGGAGGGACAGGGTTTCGTGTAAGCTGATCCTGTCTCCATTGAGAGCCACAGTATTGCTCTCTTAAGTCTCACTCTGTTGGTGTTGGAGGGGAAAATGAGGCCACCTCAATTTCTTGTCCCCAGACTGGGGATCTCAACCCTGCTGTTCAGGCAGCCCTCACAGAATAGTGAGTGCAGTCAGTTTGTCCTGCACTAGCCTTTTCTTCATTTTCTCTTTGGCATGTGGCTGGGATCCAAAACCCAACATCTTAAAGGACTCAACGTCATGCAAATCCACTCCCCTACTCTGGAGTAAAGCTTCGCCCTGCTGATGAAGGGCCTTTGGCTGGAACCTGTAAGATCTTTTGTCCTTGAGGAGGCAATAAATCCTCTTCCAAAAGTACAGCATGAAGGAGACTATTCTTTTCCAGCACACCCCAGAGATCTCTACACCATGCTATGCACTGTGGCCAGTTCCTACCTCCCAAGGAGTGCATGCTACAGCTCTGCTCTGGAGACATTTGTGCACTTCCAAAACCTGAGTTTAAGCTCCAAAAGCTGTTTGCAAAAAAGAAGTGGAACATTCAGTACTTCTCACTTCCCATCCATTGTTCAGAGAGGTTTTCCTCTTGTGCTAACTTGATGCTACACTATCTCCACCCTTCTCTCTTTCTCTTCATTTTCTCCATTGAAATTCTTCCCTCCCTTCTGTAGCATTGCTGTTTTTCTCTCTCCCAATTCATATCCACATGCCTTGCACTTACCAAGCTGTCTCCCTCCAACTGTAGAGATTCTTCTGCCACTCTTCAGATCAATTTCTTGAGTTTTCCAAGTAATCTGACATCAATACAACTATGTTTGAGGGACAAAGAAAGCCCAGAGTGCCTGCATTTATCCACCATCTTAACTTCTGCCCCCAAGACCTTTCATATATTGAGATATGTTCCATACCTTTTTGAGAGTTTTTATCATGAATGGATGTTGTACTTTGTCAAATGCTTCTTCTGCATCTATTGAAATGATCATATATTTTAATCCATTCTCTTATTGATATGTTGTATCATGTTGATTGATTTATGAATATTCAACCACCCTTGCATCCTAGGAATGAATCCCCTTTGATCATGGTGTATTACTTTTTAAATGTATTTTGAATTGGTTTCTGGCATTTGGTTGAGGATTTTTGCATTAGAGATATTGCCCTGTAGTTCTTTTGTATGGTGTCTTTATCTGTGTTTGGTATCAGGGCGATAATGACCTAATAGGATGAATTTGAAAGTTTTCCTTCCGTTTTTATTTTTTGGAATAGTTTGAGAAGAATATGTATTAACTCTTCTTTAAATGTTTTGTAAACATGGGTGGAGCTACAGAGTATTATGCCAAGTGAAATAAGTCAGAGAAAGAAATACCATATAATTTCACCCATATGTGGACTTTAAGAAACAAATGAACATGGAGAGGGCAAAGGGAGGAAAACCAAGAAAAAGACTCTTAACTATGGGTAAAAATGTGGAGGGGAGGGAAGGTGGGCGGGGAGGTGGGTTAAACAGGTGATGAGTATGAAGGAGGGCAGTTGTGATGAGCACTGGGTTTTGTATGTAAGTGATGAATCACTAAATTCTTTATCTTAAACTAATACTGCACTGTATATAAAAGAGCTGGAATTTAAATGGAAACTTGGGGAAAGAAAACAAACAAAATATTAAGAAGTAATAAAATAAATGTTTTGTAGAATTCACCGTCAAACTGTCTGGTCCTGAAGTTTTGTTTGTTGGAAGTTTTTGACTACAGATTCAATTTAATTGCTGATAATTGGTCTACTCAAATTTTCTATTACTTTTTGCTTCAGTGTTGAGAAGTTGTATGTTTCTACGAATTCATCCATTTTGTTTAGGTTTGTTGGCATAGAGTTTTTCATAATATTCCTTTACAATTGTATTTCTATGGTGTTGGATGTTATTTCTCCACTTTCATTTGTGATTGTTTCAGTTCTCTCTCTTTCTCTCTGTGTCAGTCTCTCTATAGGATGAGTATGACTAGAGGTTTTTCAATTCTGTTGAACTTTTGAGAGAATAAGCTCCGGTTTCATTTATTTGTTCTGTTGTTGTTACTGTTGTTGTTCTATATCATTTATTTCTTCTCTAATATTTATTATTTACTTCCTTCTGCTAACTTTAGGTTTTGCTTATTGTTCTTTCACTAGCTCCTTTAAGTTTAAGATTAGATTGTTTATTTGAGATTTTTCTTACTTTTTGGTGTAGGTCTGTATTGCTATAAACTCCCCTCTTAGAACCACATTCCTGAATCCCAAAGGTTTTAGAATGTTGTTTGTTTCCTTGTACTTTTGTATTTGTTTGTTTTCATTTACTTTCATATATCTTCTTTGATTTCTTGATTGAACCATACATTTTTTTGGTAACATGTTATTCAAACTCCATGTATTTATGATATTTCTGGATTTGTCTTGTGATTAATTTCTAGTTTTATAGCATTGTGATTAGAAAGGATGCATGGTATGACTTCAATCTTTTTTAATTTGTTGAAGTTTATATTGTGGCCTGTGTGTACTTTTCTGGCAAGTGTTCCATATGCACTTGAAAAGAATGTGTATTCTGCTATTTTAAGATGGATTGTTCTGAATATCTGTTAAATCCAACTGATCCAGTGTGTCTTTCAAAGCCACTGTTTTCTTGTTGATTTTCTGTTTAGATTATCTGACCATTGATGTAAGTGGGACATTAAAACTCCCTACTATAGTTGTATTACTGTTGATTAGTTCCTTTATGTTTGTTACTGTTTTATGTATTTGGGTTCTTTTATGTTGGATGCATAAATATTTACAATTGTTGTATCTTCTTGTTGTATCGTCCCCTTTATTATCATATAGTGTCCTTCTTTGACTCTTGTTACACTCTTTGTTTTAAACCCTACTTTGATATATATATACTTCTTCTCTGACTTTCTTTTAATATATATATGTATATATATGTATACATATATATGTATATATATATGTATACATATATATATTTCAAGGTTTTAAAAAATTAATTAATACATATAGTAAAATTGGTTTCAGGTCTAGAGTTTAGTCACTCATCACTTACATATAACACCCAGTGTTCAACCCAACAAGTGCCATCTTTAATGCCCATCACCCATTTAACCCATCCCCCAACCCACCATTAACCCTCAGTTTGTTTTCTATATTTAAGAGTCTCTTATTGTTTGCCAACCTCTGTTTTTATCCCATTTTATTTTTCTTTCCCTTCCCCTAAATTCATCTGTTGTGTTTATTAAATTACATATATGAGTGAAATCACAATTTTGTGTTTCACTTATTGACTTATTTTGCTTAGCATAATACACTCTAGTTCCATCCACGTTGTTCCAAATAGAAAGATTTCATTCTTTTTGATTGCTGAATAGTATTCCAGTGTGTGTGTGTGTGTGTGTATAAAACCTCTTCTTTATCCATTCATCACTTGATGGACATTTGGGCTCTTTCCATAATTTGGCTATTGTTGATAATGCTGCTGTAGACATTGGGGTGTATGTACCCCTTCATATCGGCATTTTTATATCCTTTGGATTGCAATTGCTGGGTTGTAGGGTAGTTCAAACTTTAACCTTTGGAGGAAACACATACTGCTTTCCACAGTGGCTGTACCAGTTTTCATTCCCACAGAGAGTGCTAAAAAGTTACCCTTTTTCTGCATCCTCGTCAACATCTGTTGTTTCCTAAGTTATTAATTTTAGCCATTCTGACAGATATGAGGTGATATCTCATTGTGGTTTTGGTCTATATTTCCCTGATAATGAGTAATGTTGAGCATCTTTTCATGTGTCTGTCAGCCATCTGGATGTCTTCTCTGGAAAAGTGTCTATACATGTCTTTTGCCCATTTATTCACTAAATTATTTGTCTTTTGGGTGTTGAGTTTGATAAGCTCTTTATAGATTTTGGATACTAACCCTTTATCTGATATGTCATGTGCAAATATTTCTCCCATTAATCAATTGCCTTTTAGTTTTGTTGACTATTTGTTTACTATACAGATTTTTATCTTGATGAAGCCCCAGTAGTTCATTTTTTCTTTGTTACACATGATCCCAGAAACATGTATAGTAAGAAATTGCTGTGGCTGAGGTCTAGGAGGTTTCTGCCTGTTTTCTCTTCTGGGATTTTGATGGCTTCCTGTACCACATTTATGTCTTTCATCCATTCTGAATTTATTTTTGTATATGGTGTAAGAAAGTGGTCCAGGTTCATTTTTCTGTATGTTGCTGTCCAGTTTTCCCAGCAACATTTGCTGAAGAGACTATGTCATTTCCATTGGATATTCTTTCCTGCTTTCTCAAAGATTAGTTGGCCATATGTTTGTGGTCAATTTCTGGGTTCTTTATTCTGTTACATTTAACTATGCATCTGTTTTTGTGCCCATACCATATTGTCTTGATGATTACATCTTTGTAATACAGCTTAAAGTTTGGAATCATGATGCCTCCAGCTTTGGATTTCTTTTTCAAATTTACTTTGGCTATCTGGGGTCTTAACTTGTTCCATACAACTTTTTAATTGTTTGTTCTAGCTCCTTAAAGAATTCTGGTGTTTTGATAGGGATTGCATTGAATGTGTAGATTGCTTTGAGTAGTATTGACATTTTAACAATATCAGTTCTTCTGATACATGAACATGGAATGTTCTTTCATTTCCTTGTATCCTCTTCGATAACTTTCATAAGCATTATATAGTTTTCAGCCTATAGATCTTTTACCTCTTTGGTTAGGTTTTTTCCTAGGTATCTGATGGTCTTGGGTGCATGTGTGATTTTATTTATTGAGGTAATTTCCTTTTTTCTTTTTGATAAGTCTGGCTAGGGGGTTATCAATTTTGCTAATTCTTTCAAAGAACCAGCTCCTAGTTTCGTTGATCTGTTTACTGTTTTTTTTTTCTATATCAATGATTTCTGCTCTAATCTTTTTTCTATCCCTTTTTCTGCCATTTTTGTATTTATTAACTGTTCTTTTTCCAACTCCTATAGGTATAGGGTTAGGTTGCATATTTGAGACATTTCTTTCTTCTTTAAGAAGGCCTGGAATGCCATATACTTTCTTCTTAATATTGTTTTTTTGCACTATACCAATGGTTTTGGACTGCTACGTTTTCAATTTAATTGGCTTCCATGTATTTTTTATTTCTTTAATTACCCAGTTAACACATTCATTCTTTAGTAGGATTTTCTTTAACCTTAATGTATGTGAGGGCTTTCCAATTTTTTTCTTGTGGTTGATTTCAAGTTCATTAGCGTTTTAATCTGAAAATATGCATGGTATGATCTTGGGTTTTTTGTACCTGTTGAGGGCTGTTTTGTGCCCCAGTATGTAATCTATTCTGGAGAATGTTTCATGTGCACTAGAGAAAAATGTATATTCCTTTTCTTTAGGATGAAATATTCTGAATATATCTGTTAAGTCCATATGGTGCATAAAGCCATTGTTTCTTGTTGATTTTCTGCTTAGATGATCTGTCCATTGTTGTAAGTGGGGTGTTGATGTCTCCTACTATTATTGTATTATTACCATTGAGTTTCTTTATGTTTGTTACTAATTTGTTTATATATTCGGGTTATTCCAAGTTGGGGGGATAAATGTTTGCAATTGTTATATCTTATTTGTTAGACCCCTTAATTATAATATAGTTCCTTTCCTCATCTCTTGTTACAGTTGATATAGTATGGCTATTTTGGCTTTTTTAATATTCATTAATATGATAGATGTCTCTCTATCCCTTCAATTTCAATCACAAGGTGCCTTTAGGTAAAAAAATGAGTCTTTAGGTCTAAAACACGACCAAGATAATTGGTCTTTTCTTTAAATCTATTGTGATACCCTATATCTTTTTATTGGAGCATTTGGTCTCTTTACATTCATAGTAATTACTGATCAATGTGAATCTGGTGCCATTGTATTACCTGTGAAGTCGCTGTTTGGGGAAATTTTCTATTACTTTCTAGTTTTTGTTGTTTTTGGTCTTTCTTTCCCAATTTGGGTCCCCTTAACATTTCTTGTATGGCTGGTTTATGGTTAAGAACTCCTTTAGTTTTTGTTTGTCTGGGAAGCTCTTTAGTTCCCTCTATTATAAATTACACCCTTACTGGATAAAGTATTCTTGGCTGCATATTTCCTTCTTTAGCATGTTGAATATATCTTTCCACTCCCTTCTGGCCTGCCAGGTTTCTGTGGAGAGTCTAATGCTAAATTGATTTGTCTTCCCTTGTAGGTTAGGGATTTCTTTTCCCTTATTTTTTTTTTCCAGGATTCTTTCCTTATGTCTGTATTTTTCAAATTGTACTACAATATATCTTGGTGTTAGCTGGCTTTTGTTGAATTTGATGGGAGTTTTCTGTCCTTTCTGGATTTGGATGACTGTTTCTTTACCCAGATTAGGGACATTTTCAGCTATAATTTGCTCAAATAATCCTTCTTCCCCTTTTCCCCTCTCTTCTTCTTCTGGGACTCCTATGATACAAATGTTATTGTGCTTTATGAAGTCTCTGAGTTCCCTAAGTCTACATTCATGATACAATACTTTTCTTTCCCTCTTTTCAGCTTTATTAGTTTCCATAATTTTATCGTCTATATCACTGATTTGTTCCTCTGCTTCATCCATCCCTTTTGTCGTTACATCCAATCAGTTTTGCATCTTGATTAGAGCATTTTTAAATTTCAGCCTAACTAGTTTTTATTTCTTTTGTTTTTTGTAGAAAGGGATTCTCTAGTGTGTTCTATGCTTTTCTCAAGCCCAGCTATTATCCTTGCGATTGTTTTAAATTCTGGTTCAGACATATTATCTATATCTGTTCTGATTAGATCCCTGGCCATGACCTCTTCCAATTCTTTTGGGATGAATTCCTTCATCTTGGCATTTTGCCTAGACTTCTATACCTGTTATATTTCATAATCTGAGAGTAATGGCTATATAAAGTAGAGGTCATACACTGTCTGGGGCCTATAACTCTTCTGTTGTGTTTTGGCTGCTTTTTCCCTCAGATAAGTCCTCTACAGAATTTCCCCTTGCCTGCAGTATAGAGCTTTTTGATCTGTTCCAGTGTGTGATGAGTTTTAACCAGGTGTGTTTTGGTTTGCTGGTTAGAAAAGACTAGATCCTATTTCCGCTAGACCTGAAGCTTTGAAGCATTCTATGAACTGTAGACTTGGTGACTGTGGAGGGTTTGTTCTCGTCTTCTGAAGATGGGATCTGCTATGCTGGTTCTCAGGGAGACTTGCCCTTGTAAAGGTGCACCTGCAGGGTGCAGTTGGGTGGGGCTTGGTGTAAGCCACCCAACCTCCACTGGGGGCGCTGTATTGCTCACTGAAGTCTATCCATGTTAATGGGCAGGGAGAAAATGGCATCACCCTCTCTCTCATCCCTGGAGAGAAGAGTTTGTACCTGATGCTGTTCAGGAAGCCCTAAAAGAATACAATTTCCCCTCTTGTGTCCCAGACTTCTGTCAGAACCCTGCCTTCACCTCTTCTGTGTCAAGCCATCTGTTTTCCTGGCTGCACAGTACTCCTGTGTTTTATCTCAGGCACATTGCTAGGTTCCAAAGCTCAAAATTTTAGGGACCCAGGATGGCACAGACCGACAATGATCCTCTTGGGAAGGGAAAGGCCTCACCATGCTGTGGTTGATGCTAGTTTGTCCCAAAAAATTAGTCACACAACTGGTGTGGGCCTAGAAGTTTATGGTAAATCATAGCCAAAAACTGGCTTTCAGGTTAGCTGCCTTTAGCAGTGACTCTGTTACCATGTTAATTAATGGGGCCATTTAATGACTCCCCTCTTCTGTTTTGCCCCCTGAGAGGCACTGCCACCTCTCTCAAATACACTCTAAGAAGGGAAACTGTCCCTCCTGGTGTAACACAGGAGTTCCCGAGACTACAGTGTCTGATCCCACGCTCTGTCCTCCTTAACAGAAGCACTGTGAAGTCCATTAGGCACGACCTCAGTGATGGTGTGGGCTTCTAAAACCTAAGACTTGGAGCTCCACTGCTTATTCAGCCCCTCTCTTTTTCCCAGTCAATGGCTTTAGGAAAGAGTTTTTCTTATGGAATACCCTTCACACCTCTCTCTCTCCCTCTCTCTCTCTCTCAAGTCCTCTCTCAATGATCTGGGCTCCCTCCCCTCCACAGAATCCACAGTTCTTTTCTTTCCCAAATCAACTCTCTGCACCTCCTACCTTCCACAATGTGGCTGTTTTTCTCCCTCTGGATGTGCAGTTTGTTTTCTCGGTCCTCAGATAGATTTCTTGGTGTTCAGAAAAATTTGATATTTATCTGGCTGTGTTTGAGGGATGAGGCAAGCATAGGGTACCCCTAACACTCCACCATCTTAATTTCCTCTATATTTTTTATTGTAGCATTTTCATTCAAAGTAATTGTTGGTAGATATGCATTCATTGGCAATTTGTTACTTGTTTTGTGATTGTTTTTGTAATTTTTCTCTGATCCTTTCTTCTCTTGTTCTCTTTTTTTGTTGGATTTCCTTAGTGACATACTTAGATTCCTTTCTCTTTATTCTTTGAATATATTACTGGTTTTTAATTTGTGTTTAAATTAGGTTTGTATAGAATCTCTTCTGCATATAGCAGTATATATTAAGTTGATGGCTGCTTAATTCAAAACCATTCTTTACTTCTCTCTTACCTACACTTTAGGAATATAGTGTCATATTTTACATCATTTTATTTTATAATTCTTTGATAATGTTTACAGATATGCTTATTTTATTTTTTTGTTTCCATTTTTAATACTCTCATTTATTATCTTTTCTTTCCACTCAAAGATTCTCCTTTAGAGTTTCTTATAGTGCTGCTTTGGTGTTCATGAACTCCTTTAGTTTTTGTTTCTCTGAGAAACTCTTTATCTCTCCTTCTATTCTGAATGATAGCTTTGCTAGATAGAGTATTCTTGGCTGCATATTTTTCCTTTTACCACTTTGAATATGTCATTTCACTCCTTCTGGCTTGCAAAGTTTCTACCTAAGATAGCCTTATAGGGTTTCCCTTGAATGTACCTGTTTTCTTTCCTCTAAATGCTTTAATTTTTTTTCTTTATCACTAGTTTTTTTTTCCATTTTAATTAATATGTGTCTTGTTGTGGACCTCCTTGGGGGAACCCTATGCCTCCTGCATTTGGATATGCTTCTTTCACCACATTGTAGATGTTTTCAGCTATTATTTTTTCAAATAAATTTTCTGCTTCCTTTTTTTCTTTTTCTAAGCTCTCTATAATGTGAATGTTATTCCACTTGATGAAATCACTGATTTCCCAGTGATTCTCATTTTGGAAATTTCTTTTTCTCTCATCTTTTTTTAGTTCAATTACTTTCCATTACTCTTTCTTTCTATTCTTCTTCTTAATTAATTCGTTCTTCTGATTCCTCTAGCTTGCTATTTATTTCATAAAGTGTATTTTTAATTTCATTTACTGTGTTCTTCAATTTTGATTCACTTCTTAAGCTCATTGTAAAGCGTTTCACTGATGTCCTCCATTCTTTTCTCATATCCAGTGAGTATCTTTATGATAATTACTTTAGATTCTCTATCAGGCATATAACTTATATCTGTTTTGTTTAAGTCTCTTGCTGTGGTTTCATCCTGCTTTTTCATTTGGGACATATTCTTTTGTCTCCTCATTTGTCTAACTTTCTGTGTTTGTTTCTATGTGTTAAGAAAGCCAGCTATATCTTCTTTTCTTGAAGGTAATGAAGAATTCCTTTAGTGCCCTGCAGTGTGGTGACCCCTCTTCGCTAGGACATAGTGCTTTAGAGTGTTTTTTTTATGTGTGTTGTATGTGCCCTGATGTTGTGTCCTGGCCACTTTTTCCCTCAGCCCAGTAGTCTGCAGAGTCTCTCTGTGCCTGTTGGGGGCATTTTGGTCCCTCATCAGTTGGGGTCCATTTTAACAAGTTGTGCACTGGTTGCTTATGAAATGAGACCTGTTATTGCCACTGTCAGATCCAAAGCCCCATGTTGAGGGACTCAGTCTTGACGTGATTTCCTCTGGTCTCCTGGGTGAGAGTACCCACGGTTCAGGGACTGAATCAAATATGAGTGGAAAGGGAATACCCACTGAAGTGTCAGGGGAGGGTGAGGCTTGGTGTAAGCAAGTTAAGTAGTGAATGTCAGCACAGTGGTATTTCCTATAGATAGCTGAGTATTTATTCTGGGGCTGGGGAGGAATGGCACCTACCAGCTTCTCTTTTTTTCCTGGAGAGGTGTTCCTGTGATCCCTGCCTCTCTGTGACAAGCTCTGAGATGAGTACATAACCCTCTCTCCCTTATGCCACAGGCATTTTTCAAACAGCTACTACTATGCTGTATCTCTACTGGCTTTTTGTCATTCAGTTTATTTATGAGTGTGGACTCAGCTTTCTAACACTCTCTGAGCTTTCCCAGAGCCAAGCCTGCTGATTTTTAAAATTCCAGACTTGAGGAGTCAACATGGCAAAGAAGTAGAGGGGTCCAAATTTCCCTTGTCCCTCGAACACAGCAGTATTGAGGCCAGAAGACTTTGAATTCTAGGAATCCAGGATACAGAGTTACAGAAACATTTCCAGGGTTTTGAATTTTCTGATTTGATTCTTGTGTATTTAATACATCTACACACACACACACACACACACACACTATATATATATATATAATACTTAAGCAGACATTTCTAAACTATTATTTTTGCACCTCTTCTGTATTCTACTTCTTTATTTCTCTCTCTCTCTCTGTCTGGATTAAGCCATATAGTTTCTCAGACTCTCTGCCTGGTCAATGCTTTTTCTTTTCTTTTTGCCAACCCTTGCCATTTATCTCTTTGTTTGGGATAAGGTTTCTTCCACCACAGCACCCCTTTTTGAAAAAATTTTCCAGAGTTACTTCAACAAACAAATCAAAGCACACCTTATAGAAGGTCCATACTACCACTATGAGTAGAACGATAAAGCAACCAAGAGTCACAACAAAAGAGAGTATGCAACATACTCCAGAAACACCTTCTGAAGTGCCAAGCCCTGGACAGTGTATGACCTCTTTTTAATATAAGAATGCTCTCAGGTACAGGACACAAAACAACCTATAAAAACATACAAGGGCTAGAAAACTAGCCAAAATGATGAAACAGAAGAATCCTCCTCAAAAAAAAAAAAAATCAAGGAAGAAATGACACCTAGAGAATTACTCAAGACAGATATAAACAATATATCTGATCAACAATTTAGAACAGTAGTCACAAGATTAATAGCTGAGCTTGAGAAAAGCATAGAACACAGCAGAAAATCTACTGCTGCAGATATCAGGGAACTAAGAAATAGTCACAGTGAATTAATAAATGTTATAAATGAGATGCAAAATAAACTAGATGCAGTACAGCAAGGAAGGCAGAAGCAGAGGGAAGAATAAGTGAAATAGAAGACAAAATTATGGAAAATGGTGAAGTCAAGAAAAAGAGAGATAAGAAAATACTAGACCAAAATGGGGGGATTAGAGAATTAAGTGATTCCATGAAATGTTATAATATCCATTTCATAGGAGTTCCAGAAGAAGAGAGAGAAAGGGGCATAAGGTTTACTTGAATAAATTATAGCTGAGAAATTCCCTAACCTGGGGAAGGAAGCAGACATACAAATCCACGAGGCACAGAGAAATCCCTTCAGATGTAAAAAGAATAGGTCTTCTCTACAGCATATGATAGTGAAACTGATAAAATACAAGGATAAAGAGAGAATTCTGAAAGCAGCTCAGGACAAATGGGACTTAACTTACAAGGGTAGACACATAAGGGTAGTAGCAGAACTGTCCACTGAAACTTGGCAGGCCAGAAGGGACTGAGAGGAAATATTGATTGTGGTGAATAGGAAAAATATGCAGCCAAGAATCCTTTATCCAGCAGGGCTGTCATTCAGAATATAAGAAGAGATAAAGGCTATCCCAGACAAAGAAAATCTGATGCAGTTCATGACCACCAAACTAGCCCTGCAAGAGATCCTAAAGGACTCTGTGAATGGAATGTTGCAAAAACTACAAAGGACCAGAGACATCGACACAAGCATGAAACGTACAGATAAATAACACAATGGCACTAAATCCATATCTTTTAATAATATCTCTTAAATTAAATGTACTAAATTTTCAATCAAAAGATATAGGGAATCAGAATGGATAAAAAAGACAAGGCCCATCTAAAGCTGTCTACTAGAGACTCATTTTATACCTGAGGACGACTTCAGATTGAAAGTGAATGGATGGAGAAATATCTACCATGCTACTGGAAGTCAAAAGAAAGCTTGAGTATCCATACTTATATCAGACAACTAGATTTTAAACTAAAGGTTGTAATAAGAGATGAAGAAGGGTATTATATCATAATTATGGCCTCTATTCATCAAGAAGAGCTAACAATTGTAAATGTTTATGTCCCTAACGTGATGTGCCCAAATATAAAAATGAATTCATCACAAACATAAGCAATCTTGTTGATAAGAAAATGGTAATTTCAGGGGACTTTAACACTCTACTTACATCAATGAAACGATGATCTAGGCAGAAAATCAATAAAGGAACAATGGCCATGAATGATACACTGGACCAAATGGACTTGACAGATAAAGTCAGAACTTCTCATTCTAAAGCAGCAGAGCATACATTCTTCTCGAGTGCACATGGAACATTCTCCAAGATAGATCACATACTGAGTCACAAAACAGCCCTCAATAAATATAGAAGAATTGAGATCATACCATGCATTCAGATCACAATGCTATGAAACTTGAAATCAGCCACAAGAAAAAATTTGGAAAGCCTCCAAATGCATGGAGGTTAAAGAACATCCTACCAAAGAGTGAAGGGGTCAACAAGGCAATTAAAGAAGAAACTAAAAATATATGAAAGCAAATGAAAATGAAAACATGACAGTCCAAACCCTTTGGGTGCAACAAAGGCAGTCCTAAGAGGAAAATACATTGCAATCCAGGCCTATCTCGAGGAACAAGAAAATCCCAAATACAAAATCTAACAGCATGCCTAAAGGAAATAGAAGCAAAACAGCAAAGACACCCCAAGCCCAGCAGAAGAAGAGAAATAATAAAGATTAGCGTATAAATGAACAACATAGAATCCAAAAGAATAGTAGAACAGATCAATGAATCTAAAAGCTGGTTTTTTGAAAAAAAATAAATGAAATTGGTAAACTCCTAGCCAGATTTCTCAAAAAGAAAAGGGAGATGAGCCAAATAGATAAAATCACGAATGAATTTGGATTTATCACAACCAACACCACATAAATACAAACAATTATCAGAGAATACTATGAAAAATTTTAGGCCAACAAACTGGAAAATCTGGAAGAAATGGACAAATTCCTAGACACCCACATACCACCAAAACTCAAACGGGAAATTGAACAGACCCATAACTAGGGAAGAAACTGAATCAGTTATCAAAAATCTCCCAACAAATAAGTGTCCTGGACCAGATTGTTTCCCAGGAGAATTCTACCAGACCTTTAAAGGAGAGTTAATACATATCCTGCTCAAGTGTTCCAAAAAATAAAAACGCAAGGAAAGCTTCTGGACTCATTCTATGAAGCCAGCATTACCTTGATTCCCAAACCAGAAGGAGACCTCACTAAAAAGGAGAATTACAGACCAATAACCTGATGAACATGGATGCAAAAATTCTCAACAAGATAATAGCAAATCGAATTCAACAGCATATTAAAATAATTATTCACCATGAACAAGTGGGATTCATTCCTCAGCTACAGGGCTGGTTCAATATTCACAAATCAATCAATGTGATGCATCACATTAATAAAAGAAAGAATAAGAACCATATGATCCTGTCAATAGATGGTGAAAAGCATTTGACAAAAAATATCATCCTTTCTTAGTAAAACCCCCCAAGAAAGTCAAGATAGAAGGAACATAAAACATCATAAAAGGCTTACATAAAAAGCCCACAGGTAATATCATCCTTAATGGGGAAAAACGGAGAGCTTTCCCCCTGAGATAAGGAACATGACAGAGATATCCACTCTCACCGCTGTTGTTTAACATAGTGTTGGAAGTCCTAGTCTCAGCAATAAGACAACAAAATGAAATAAAAGGCATCCAAATTGGCAATGAAGAAGTCAAGCTTTCACTTTTTGCAGATGATATATACTCTATATGGAAAACCCAAACGATTCCACCAAAAAGCTGCTAGAACTGACACGTGAATTCAGCAAAGCTGCAGGATACAAAATCAATATACAAAAATAGGTTGTATGTCTATACACAAATAAGAAACAACAGAATTAGAAATCAAGAAATCGGTCCCATTTACAATTACACCAAGAACATAAAATACCTAGGAATAAACCTAGTCAGCCATACTTTTGTGCGTCCAATTCTGGAGTCTCTATTCTATTCCATTGGTCTTTGTGTCTGTTTTTGTGCCAATACCATGCTGTCTTGATGATTACAGCTTTGTAGTAGAGGCTAAAGTCTGGGACTGTGATGCCTCCTGCTTTGGTCTTCTCCTTCAAAATTACATTGGCTATTCGGGGCCTTTTGTGGTTCCATATGAATTTTAGGATTGCTTGTTCTAGTTTCGAGAAGAATGCTGGTGCAATTTTGATTGGGATTACATTGAATGTGTAGATAGCTTTGGGTAGGATTGACATTTTAACAATATTTATTCTTCCAATCCATGGGCACGGAATGTGTTTCCATTTCTTTGTATACTCTTCAATTTCCTTCATAAGCTTTCTATAGTTTTCAGCATACAAATCTTTTACATCTTTGGTTAGGTTTATTCCTAGGTACTTTATGCTTCTTGGTGCAATTGTGAATGGGATCAGTTTCTTTATTTGTCTTTCTGTTGCTTCATTATTAGTGTATAAGAATGCAACTGATTTCTGTACATTAGGTTTGTATCCTGCGACTTTGCTGAATTCATGTATCAGCACTAGCAGACTTTTGGTGGAGTCTGTTGGGTTTGCCATGTATAATATCATGTCATCTGCAAAAAGCGAAAGCTTGACTTCATCTTTGCCAATTTGGATGCCTTTGATTTCCTTTTGTTGTCTGATTGCTGATGCTAGAACTTCCAACACTATGTGAAACAACAGCGGTGAGAGTGGACATCCCTGTCGTGGTCCTGATCTCAGGGAGAAAGCTCTCAGTTTTTCCCCATTGAGGATGATATTAGCTGTGGGCTTTTCATAAATGACTTTTATGACGTTTAAGTATGTTCCTTCTATCCCGACTTTCTCGAGGGTTTTTACAAAAAAGGATGATGAATTTTGTCAAATGCTTTTTCTGCATCGATTGACAGGATCATATGGTTGTTATCTTTTATTTTATTAATGTGATGTGTCACATTGATTGATTTGCAAATGTTGAACCAGCCCTGCAGCCTACGAATGAATCCCACTTGATCATGGTGAATAATTCTTTTAATATGCTTCTGAATTCTATTTGCTAGTATGTTCATTGAGAAATTTTGCATCCATATTCATTAGGGATGGATATTGGCCTCTAGTTGTCTTTTTTTACTTGGTCTCTGTCTGTTGTACGAATCAAAGTAATGCTGGCTTCATAGAATGAGTCAGGATGTTTTCCTTCCATTTCTATTTATTGTAACAGCTTGAGAAGGATACGTATTATCTCTGCTTTAAACGTCTGATAGAACTCCCCTGGGAAGCCATCTGGTCATGGACTCTTATTTTTTGGGAGAGTTTTGATAACTGATTCAATTTCTTCACTGGTTATGGGTCTGTTCAAGCTTTCTATTTCCTCCTGATTGAGTTTTGGAAGTGTGTGGATGCTTAGGAATTTGTCCATTTCTTCCAGGTTGTCCAGTTTGTTGGCATATAATTTTTCATAGTATTCCCTGATAATTGCTTCTATTTCTGAGGGATTGGTTGTAATATTTCCATTTTCATTCATGATTTTATCTATTTGGGTCATCTCCCTTTTCTTTTTGAGAAGCCTGGCTGGAGGTGTATCAATTTTGTTTATTTTTTCAAAAAATGAACTCTTGGTTTCATTGACCGGCTCTACAGTTTTTTTTTAGATTCTATATTGTTTATTTCTGCTCTAATATTTATTATTTCTCTTCTTCTGCTGGGTTTGGTGTGTCTTTGTTGTTCTTCTTCTATTTCCTTTAGGTGTGCTGTTAGATTTTGTATTTGGGATTTTTCTTGTTTCTTGAGATAGGCCTGGATTGCAACGTATTTTCCTCTCAGGACTGCCTTCCCTGCATCCCAAAACATTTGGATTGTTGTATTTTCATTTTCATTTGTTTCATATATTTCTTAATTTCTTCCCTAATTGCCTGGTTGACCCATTCGTTCTTTAGTAGGGTGTTTTTTAACCTCCATGCTTTTGGAGTTTTTCCAGACTTTTTCCTGTGGTTGATTTCAAGCTTCATAGCATTGTGGTCTGAAAGTATGCATGGTATGATCTCAATTGTTGTATACTTATGAAGGGCTGTTTTGTGACCCAGTCAGTATGTGATACATCTTGGAGAATGTTCCATGTGCACTTGAGAAGAAAGTATATTCTGTTGCTTTGGAATGCAGAGTTGTAAATATATCTGTCAAGTCCATCTGATCCAATGTATCATTCAGGGCCCTTGCTTCTTTATTGATCCTGTATCTAGATGATCTATCCATTGTTGTAAGTGGAGTATTAATTCCCCTGAAATTACCACATTTTTATCAATAAAGTTGCTTATGTTTGTGATTGTTTTATATATTTGGGGGCTCCCGTATTTGGTACATAGACATTTATAATTGTTAGCTCTTCCTAATGGATAGACCCTGTAATTATTATATAATGCCCTTCTTCATCTCTGTAGAAGAAGAGAATTAAATTAATTAATCAATTAAATTAATTAATCAATTAATTAAAGTAATTAAAATTAATGGCTGTAGCTGTTAATTTAAAATCTAGTTTGTCTGATATAAGTATGGCTACTCCAGCTTTGTTTTGAGTTCCAGTAGCATGACAGATAGTTCTTCATCCCCTCACTTTCAATCTGAAGGTGCCCTCAGGTCTAAAATGAGTCTCTTGTAGACAGCAAATAGATGGGTCTTGTTTTTTTTAATCCATTTTCATACCTTATGTCTTTTGGTTGGAGCATTTAGTCCATTTACATTCAGTGTTATTATAGAAAGATATGGGTTTAGAGTCATTGTGATGTCTGTAGGTTTCATGCTTGCAGTGATGTCTCTGGTACTTTGTCTCACAGGATCCCCCTTGGGATCTCTTGTAGGGCTGGTTTAGTGGTGATGAATTCCTTCAGTTTTTATTGGTTTGGGAAGACCTTTATCTCTCCTTCTATTCTAAACGACAGATTTGCTTGATAAAGGATTCTCAGCTGCATATTTTTTTCTGTTCATCACATTGAAGATTTCCTGTCATTCCTTTCTGGCCTGCCAAGTTTCAGTAGATAAATCCGTCACAAGTCTTATCAGTCTCTTTTTATATGTTAGAGCATGTTTATCCCTAGCTGCTTTCAGAATTTTCTCTTTATCCTTGTATTTTGACAGTTTCACTATGATATGTCATGCAGAAGATTGATTCAAGTTACGTCTGAAGGCAGTTCTCTGTGCCTCTTGGATTTCAATGCCCTTTTCCTTCCCCAGATCAGGGAAGTTCTCAGCTATGATTTCTTCAAGTACACCTTCAGCACCTTTCCCTCTCTCTTCCTCCTCTGGAATACCAATTATGCGTAGATTATTTCTCTTTAGTGCATCACTTAGTTCTCTAATTTTTCCCTCATACTCCTGGATTTTTTTATCTCTCTTTTTCTCATCTTTCTCTTTTTCCATAATTTTATCTTCTAATTCACCTATTCTCTCCTCTGCCTCTTCAATCTGAGCTATGGTCGTCTTCATTTATTTTGCACCTCATTTATAGCATTTTTAGCTCCTCCTAACTGTTTCTTAGTCCCTTGATCTCTGTAGCAATAGGTTCTCTGCTGTCCTCTATACTTTTTTCAAGCCCAGCGATTAATTTTATGACATTATTTTAAATTCATGTTCTGTTATATTGCTTAAATCGTTTTTGATCAGTTCGTTAACTGTCGCTACTTCCTGGAGTTTCTTTTAAGGAGAATTCTTCCATTTCATCATTTTGGATAGTCCTGGAGTGGCGTGGAACTGCCAGACTCTTCCTCTGTGATGTCTGGAGTAACTTGTGTTGGTGGGCGGGGCTGCAGTCAGACCTGATATCTGCCCCCAGCCCACTGCTGGGGCCACAGTCAGAGTGGTGTGTACCTTATCTTCCCCTCTCCCAGGGTCAGGACTTATTGTGGATTGGTGTGACCCCTCCTGGGCTACTTGCACACTGCCAGGCTTGTGGTGCTGCTTCTATGGGATCTGGCATATTAGCCGGGGTGGATCCACAAGGTGCACAGGGGCTGGAGGGGCAGGCTCAGCTAGCTTTCCCTTCGGTGGTCCACTGCAGGTGGGGCCCTGCAGCACCGGGAGGGAAGCAGACCCATCGGAGGGATGGATCTGCAGAAGCACAGTGTTGGGTGTTTGCACGGTGTAAGCAAGTTCCCTGATGGGAACTGGTTCCTTTTGGGATCTTGGCTGGGGGATGGGCAAGGGAGATGGCACTGACTAGCACCTTTGTTCCCTGCCAAGTCCTTGGGGACTCTGTCCTTGGGGGCTCAACAACTCTCCCTCCCGTTGTCCTCTAGCCCTCCCACTCTCCAAGAAGAGCTGTTTACTTACAACATTCCACATGTTAAGTCCCGCTGGGTGTCAGAACACACTCCGTATGGCCCCTCCACTTTTGCAAGTCAGACTCAGGGCTCTGCCTTGCCAGGCGGGCTGCCCCTCTACTGCCCTGGCACCCTCCTGCCAGTCCGTGTAGCACGCACCACCTCTCCGCCCTTCCTACCCTCTTCCATGGGCCTCTTGTCTATGCTTGGCTCTGCAGAGTCCATTCTGCTAGTCTTCTGGTGGTTTTCTGGATTATTTAGGCAAATGTGGGTGGAATCTAAGTGATCAGTAGGACGCGGTGAGCCCAGCGTCCTCCTATGCCGCCATCATCTGATCCTTATCTGTCTTTAATAGGGAGATGTGGTCCTTATTGTTGAAAGCCTGCCTTTCCTTAAATCCCCTGCGGGCTGGCAGAGATGGAGCCATCAGCACATCTGCCACTTTCCCTCATAAAGACCCAAGCAACCACCAGCTCCTTTGCCTACTCTAATTCTTATTACAACAATAAAACCATCCAAAACCTGTGCCAAGTTTTGGGATGAATGACAATGGTTTTAGAAGTTCTTACTTACTTATAAATGCATCTTCTTTCAGGTCCTAGTAACATAACTCCACACTGAGCCTCCATCAACCTGTGATCACAAAACAAGGCCACCCTTGATGGCTCAAAATTGGTCAGCCCCAAGGTCTTCCCCATTATTTCAAGTCCTGAAAGGGGCCTGTCCACACACCTCCCTTAAGGGGCCTTGCTCTGACCTTGTCAGTTCATCCCTGCCCATTAGGCAACAACACCCACACCTAGCTTGTATTCTTAGGATGTTCTTGATGCCAGACAATCACTTGGATCTGTGCAGAGGTGAGAGAGTGGGTTTTTCTCCATTGTTGTGCTCCCTTCAGTCCTGAGGTCCCTAATCAGTTCTGCTTACAGCAGAGCCATTCAACTTCTGACTGCTCAACTATACCAAGTCTTCCATGAAAAAGTAGTTCCATCCATCTCCTGCCTTCCTTATCTAGCTATGGAAACTTAATGTAGCCTCCACCTTCTGACTCAACAAGAACTGTCTCATAATGAGAGAATAAAAACTCTCATGCATAGCAGTAGCTTAAGAGACAGAGGAACATAGAGATATCTTTCATTCATAGCTTCTGGGCTCTAATGGAACCTGCTAAAATTGCCCTTTTATAAAAATAGTTTGTATTCATACTAGAATAAAGGTATGAAGAAGGAATAAACATTGCTTTACTCTCATCTCCCAGAAATTTAAAAAAATTGTGCTTTAATGTACCTTTCACATATAGACAGAATTAGACTAACATCTGACATCTATCCTACAGGTGTATTGCACCTGGAGTGGTTTCATGCTGTCTGCATCACTGTACTAAACCTCTTCACATAATAGGGTAAAGAGTTCTTGGAGGATGACTATGTTGTATAAGTCATACATCTGAAAGTCCTCTTCACATTTGAAATCAGGTTCACACTCTTGTGAACACAAAGCCTTCATAAGTTGGCTCTTGTGATTCACTTCTCCAACCTAATCAAATGCTAATGTTATACTTCCACCTAGAGAAAAATGACTTTTTGGACTTGCTGTACTCTCCTAAACCTCCATGGCTTTTCATGTGTTGTTTCCTCTGCCTATAATTTCTTCCCCACCATTCCTCCCCTTTGTAACTCGTCTCAAACTTTGCTAGCCCCAGTAAACCTCTCCCCATCTTATGCTCTTCTGACTCCTGACTCCTATCTCTCTTTCTGCTCTCCTTCTGTACATGCTGCTATCACAGAGTGCTAAATTTCATCTTGTATTCCTCTATATACTGCATGCTCCTGAAATATGAGGTTGGCATCTTTTATTTTTTTATTTTAAATTCAAGTTAGTTAACATACAGTGTACTCTTGGCTTCAGGAGTAAAATCCAGGAGTAATGTAAGTGATTCATTTCATATATATGACACTCGGTGCTCATTCTAAAAATTCCTCTTCTTAATGCCTATCACATATTTATCCCATCATTCCACCCACCTCTCCTCCAGCAAACCTCAGTTTGTCCTCTGTATTTAAGAGTCTCTTATGGTTTGCATATCTGTTTTTTTTTAATTTAATTTTGTTTTTTTAAATTTACATCCAAATTAGTTAGCATATAGTGCAACAATGATTTCAGGAGTAGATTCCTTAATGCCCCTTACCCATTTACCCATCCCCCTCCTACAACATCTCCAGTAACCCTCAGTTTGTTCTCCATATTTATGAGTCTCTTCTGTTTTGTCCCTCTCCATGTTTTTATATTATTTTTGTTTCCCTTCCCTTATGTTCATCTGTTTTCTCTCTAAAGTCCTCATATGAGTGAAGTCATATGATTTTTGTCTTTCTCTGACTAGTTTCACTTAGCATAATACCCTCCAGTTCAATCCATGTAGTTGTAATTGATAAGATTTCATTCTTTTTGATTGTCAAGTAATACTCCTATATATATATATATATATATATATATATATATCCCATATCTTTATCCATTCATCCATCGATGGACATTTGGGCTCTTTCCATACTTTGGCTATTATTGATAGTGCTGCTATAAACATGGGGGTGCATGTGTCCCTTTGAAACAGCACACCTGTATCCCATGTATAAATGCCTAGGAGTGCAATTGCTGGGTCGTAGGGTAGTTCTATTTTTAGTTTTTTGAGGAACCTCCATACTGTTTTCCAGAGTGGCTGCACCAGCTTGCATTCCTATGTTTTTATCTTATTTTTATCCTTTCCTTCCCCTATGTTCACCTGTTGTATTTCTTAAATTCCACTTATAAGTGAAATCAAGTGATTTTGTCTTTCTCTGATTTACTTATCTCACTTAGCACAATACCCTCTAGTTCCATTCACATTATTGCAAATGGCAAGATTTCATTCTTTTTCATCACTGCCATTGTGTGTACACACACACACACACACACACACACACATATGTGCCACATCTTCTTTATCCATTCATCAATTGATGGAGACTTGGGCTCTTTACATAATTTGGCTATTGTTGATAATGCTTATAAACATTGGGGTTCATGTGACTCTTCACATCAGCATTTTTGTATCCTTTGGATAAATATCTAGTAGTGTGATTGCTGGGCCATAAGGTAGTTCTATCTGTAAATTTTGGAAGAATCTCCATACTGTTTTTCATAATGTCTGCACTAGCGTGCATTCCCACCAACAGTGCAAAAGTTTTCCCCTTTCTCCACATCCTGGCCAACATCTTTTGTTTCCTGAGGTCTTAATTTTAGCCATTTTGACAGGCGTGAGGTGATATCTCATCATAGTTTTGATTTGTTTTTCCCTGATGATGATTGATGTTGAGCATTTTTTCATGTGTCTGTTAGCCATCTGGATGTCTTCTTGGGAAAAGTGTCTATATATGTCTTCTGCCCATCTCTTCATTGAATTATTCATTTTTTAGGTGTTGAGTTAAATAAGTTCTTTATAAGTTTTGGATACTAACCCTTTATCCTATGGTCATTTGCAAATATCTTTTCCTATTCTGTTGTTTGCCTTTTAGTTTTGCTGATTGTTTCCTTCACTGTGCAGACGTTTTTTATATTGATGAGGTCTCATTAGTTTATTTTTGCTTTTACTTCCTTTGCCTCTGGAGACATGTCAAGTAAGAAGTTGCTGTGGCTGAGGTCAAAGATATTTCTGCCTGTTTTCTCCTCTAGGATTTTGATCGTTTTCTGTTTCACATTTAGGTCTTTAATCCATTTTTAATTAACTATTTTGTATGTTAGTGGTCCAGTTTCATTCTTCTGCATGTTGCTATACAGTTTTCCCAGCACCATTTGCTGAGGAGACTGTCTTTTTTTCCATTGGGTACTCTTTCCTACTTTGTTGAAGATTAGTTAACCGTACATTTGCAGGTCCATTTCTAGATTATCTGTTCTATTCCAGTGGTCTATGCTTCTCTTTTTGTTCCAGTACATTGCTGTCTTGATGATTACAGCTTTGTAATACAGCTTGAAGTCCTAAAGTGTGATGACTCCAGCCTTGGTTTTCTTTTTCAAAATTACTTTGGCTATCCATGGTATTTTCTGGTTATATACAGTTTTTAGGATTGTCTTTTCTAGTTCTATAAAGAATGTTGGTGTTAGTTTTATACATACACTGTATGCGTAGATTGCTTTGGGTAATATAGACATTTTAACAACATTTGTTCTTCCAATCCGTGAGCATGGAATGTTTTTCCATTTCTTTGTGTCCTCTTCAATTTATTTCATAGTTCTAAGAATACGGATCTTTTACCTCTTTGGTTAGGTTTATTCCTAGGTATCTTATGGGTTCTGGTGCAATTGTATTTGGGATCTATTCCTTGATTTCTCTTTGCTGCTTCATTATTGGTGTATAGAAATGCAACCAATTTCTGTACATTGATTTTATATCCTGCAACTTTGCTGAATTCATGCATCACCTCTAGCAGTTTTTTGGTGGAGTGTTTTGGGTTTTCCATGTAGAGCATTACATCATCTATGAACAGTCAAAGCTTGATGTCTCTGCCAATTTGGATGCCTCTTATTTCTTTTAGTTTTCTGGTATCCTTTAAATTTTATATCCCCAGTATAAAAATCATATCTAGCATATGGTAGATGATCAATAAATACTTGTCAAATGTCTGAATGCTTAAATACATTATTTTCTCCATATTGAGAGAATATATCTCTTTGAAGAATAGTAGATGATCTTTTCTTCCTCCTTTGGAATAAATTACTATGTTAATTTTATAATAAAAACATTATAATATAGGCATTTATTGATTTTATTATCAGGAAAACGTATTTTTAAAGTAAAACAATTTTAACTAACCAGTCACTATAATCGTTTCTAACATTGTCAAGTTGATCCTAAAGTCGGATAGTTGTTTTAAGTTTGTGGCATTTGTGCTCATGGATTGGAAGAACAAATATTGTTAAAATGTGTGTACTACCCAAAACAATCTATACGTTTAATACAATCCCTATAAAATAAAACAAGCATCTTTCACAGGGATAGAACACACAATCTTAAAATTTATGTGGAACCACAAAAGACCCCAAATAGACAAATCACTCTTGAAAAAGAAAAGCAAAGCTGGAAGCATCACAATTCCGGACATCAAGCTAAATTAAAAAGCTGTAGCCATAAAGATAGTATGGTACTGGTGTAAAAACAGACACATAGATCAGTGGAACAGTATATAAAACACAGAAATTGACCAACAACTATATGGTCAATTGATCTTCAACAAATCAGGAAATAATATCCAGTGGAAAAAAAAAGAATCTTCTCAACAAATAGTTGGGAAAACTAGACAGCCACATGCAGAAGAATGAAACTGGACCACTTTCTTACACCATACACAAAAGTAATCTCAAAATGGATAAAAGACCTAACAGTGAGACATAAAAGCCTTAAAAGCCTAGAGGAGGACACAGGTAGTAACCTCTTTGACCTCAGCCAAAGCAACTTCCTACTACACATGTCTCTGTAGGGAAGGGAAACAGCCCTTTACAGTGAGGTCCTCAGCAATGGTGACTTTGTCAAACCCATCACTACAATGTCCCCCTTGGGACAGTGATGAATTTGAAGGCAGCCCTATTGCCCTGGTTCCAATCCCTTCTCTGAGATCCACTGATCCTAAGTAGTTTTTGACACTGTCACTGATTTAGACAAACTATATGTTCTGTGCTGACCTGAATTCACAAATCATCATCCCAGAGACACAGCACTGAAGAACTGTTTCTATTTATGGCAGTTCCACTACAGATGTCAGCATGAGAGTCATAATACATCATAACCTTTGACTTCTATTTTAAAATCTTCCATTTACCAGGCTGCTGTCACCTGTTCCTCATCTAGGAAAAATATAATCCATCAAAAAGCCATCACAGCCAGGCCAAAAGTAACAGCTCAGAGAAAGTTCCAGCAATACACTCTTCCCAAAGCCTGGTTCTATTTCATAAGCTGCTCCACATTGGGTCTGGTAGAATTATTTTGGTACTTTTTCTGAGGGTGGAGAGAACATTAGATACCCAGAATTCTCTATTAGCTTCTGTGTCAGGGGTTGACTGTGTTCCTTGGCAGAGGATCCAGGAAGTGTGGCACATTCTTAGTAAGCTAAGATGACTGGTTAATATCAGGGTTTATTCCCTGGGCACTGCTTTCGGCAACATGCCAAATTCAATGACTTCACCTGTTACTTCCTATAATATATGCTTGGGACTTACATGTGATTGTATGCCATGGTAAAAGCCAGTTAAAGTAACATTCCATGTAATACAAAACATCCTTAAGACTTAGCTGACAATCTAAAGTATTATAAAGTAATATTCAATACACTAGGATTTCATCACCAAAAACTAATCTGGAGAATACTTTTAGTTTCACTGACTTCCTCAAGCCTTTTTCTACTGACATGATAATTAGGATTGGAGAAAATGTTTAGGCCTTATTAAATTAGCCTCCTGACACCCACATCCCAATCACTCTTTTCCTCCCTTTTTCCATTGACACTATCCTCACAATTTACACTATATAAACTTTATGCTTACTTTTCTTTTTTCTCCTTTTGGGATATGTAGGATTGGAGAAAATGTTTAGGCCTTATTAAACCAGCCTCCTGAAACCCACATCCCAATCACTCTTTTCCTCCCAGTTCTCCACCAGCACTTGCAAAGCAACTGTCCTATACCTGTGCTCCTCTCCTGTACCAGTCTTAGTGTTTTAGACACTGGAACCTATCCCACCATGTGTTATACTTTGCAAAGATGCTCCATCCTTTTTCCTCCTCTCCCTCCAGTTATCTAAAGAGTAATAATTCAGAGTTCATAATCAGCACAAGTTCTCTGGGTACCATCTCCACAAGGTTCTTGTTTTTATTTGTCTTTTGAATCCTGTCAACTACTGTTTTTTGCTACTTTCAGGGGCTGTACTCTTTACCTAAGAGGAGTGCCCCCCCTTTATCCATATCCCTCCAGGACACCAACCTTCTCTACACTAGCCCCCATCAGGCTCCTTCTCCTCAAAACCATGGAACTTGTAGGCTGTACAGAATTCTTTAACACTTTATTTATTCTAAAAGCCAATATTCATCTTGCATGTGCTTGAGATGGGTCACTGTGTAAGGAACCTAGAAAAAAATATAAAAAGATGAATTCTGTCCTTCATTTCAAGAAAGTATCATCCTATAAGACAGAATGTGGTCCAGACGAATGGTATAAATGACATGCTAAGAGGTGTCTACATTATGCCTGACTTCCTAAGCTGAACCTTCATCTGCATCAGGATCAGAACCTGGGTCTGCTCCACCTGCCACATTACCACTCAGCTTAAAACTTCTAAAAAACTCCTTCTGACCACTCCAAAGTCTAACTTTCTTATTTTTAAATCCTTGATTTGGTCCTAATCTACACTCATCTCTCATGCCTGGCCTTCATACTCTTCACCTCTGATCCACTGAACCATATTACTCCCCAGACACACCCAGCACTGTAGAACCCTGGACTTTTACATGTGCTTAAAACAGAATTTCCACCCAAGTGGAATTCAAGACACAAGTTTTGAATATCCCTTTCTTAATGAAACTTCTCCAAACACTCCAGGAAGAAATATTTACTCTTTCCTGTCCTCAAAATAATACTTACCAATTGTACTGACACTTACCTGTGGAAATATTTTTCTACTACTGGACTTTTAGGGGTATAAACTTATCAGTGGTGCTTATTACAGTTCCTGGAATGCAGATACTGCTTAATGGGCTAGCCTATGTGGGAGAGGAATAGAACCTGGAAATTTTATTTATCCACTCTGGTTGTTGTCAACATTTCTCAAATGTGACCCTAGAACTATGCAATAAAAAGGCTTTTTCAAATAACAAAGAAAATATCACTCAACTATAGATCTAGAATGGGCCATCTAGAAAAGACAGCTTACATGTAAGCAAATGTCTCCTACATTTATTTAACCATCCTACACCCAGTGCCTAGTAATAGCCTGCAGTCTGCAGTTTGGGAGCCTCTGAGGCAGACACTCTAAGGTGCTCTGGCTTTGGATAATTAAGGACAAACTAAAGGTCTGGAAGGTCAGACAGCAAACAGAGACAATGATGTTACCAGTGGCTCCATGTGTGGGGCGACAAAGTCAGTCCTCAAAAGTAGGCAGTGTAGTGAGGAGACTAGAAGCAAACATGTATGCTGCTGTTCAAGTAGGTGTACTATCCTGCAGTCCTGGCAGATAATTTCAGTCCTCAAGAGAGCTGTCAAGATTTAGACTGGGATCTGTACCTGCAGAGGGTTAAAACTGGGGGGCAGGGGGGTTAATCACTAGAACATGGCAGGAGCCCAGGTATTGGAAGGGGCACAATGTCAGAGGAAGTCTGCAACAAGCTCCTGTCAAACCATGCAAGGAGTTGGACAGATCTGGATTCTGAGCCAGAGTGGATGCCAGAGCAGATGAAGCCAAGAAGATTGTTAATCTTTGAAGATATGCACAAATACCTTTGGAAAGTAGGTGGAAACATGTCTTCTGAGCAAGTCGTCATTTGGCTACAAAGTAAGAGTGAAAGAGTAGGAAGCTTTATGGAAGCTGGAATTTCCTTCCTCTCCATATAGGGTGGATAAGAAAAAGATCAATGCTTGAGGAAGGTGATCTTGTAACAGTGCACTAGGACTTGGGACAAAAAAGACAGTGATCCTGCAGAGAACAAGCTAGATGGGCAATAACAGGTGGGATGTTTGAAAGTTAGAATTGGCAGAATCTGGCAATTTATTTGATAGAAATATTACTTCACCTCTTTAGGCCTCAGTTTCCTCATCAGTAAAATTGGGATAACAATAGTACACACCTGAAAGAATTACTATGAGAATAAAAAATGTAAGTCTTTTGGCACAGTCCCTGGCATATGGTAAACACCTGGTGCTGACAGTTTAAAACAATTCATTGACCAAAACATTTCCACCACAGGGAGGGAGGACTTGGTTACAGATAAAAAAAAATGACAAAGCTGAGTTTAGACATTTATAAGTGGTAGTGGCTTTATGGAGCACATATCTAGAAATGCAGGCCTGGTACATGGGCAAGAAATTAGAGGGGAGATACAGGCTGGTCTCTATCGATGTAATTGCAAAAGCTTTGAAAAGAATGCAATTTTGAAAGCAGAGGTAACTGACAAAAAAAGGAAATCTAATAACAAACAATGGTGAATGTTTAAATTTAAGGGTGATAAAAGATAGTTGGCACAGAGGAGGATCTTTGAAGTTAGCATAGGATTGGCACAGAATCAAAGAATCTGAGGAACTGCACTAACAAAGACAGGCTTTCAGTGGTATTACATGATGAAATAAGTTTAAGAAGAGGAGTGATGAGAGGGGGTAATTAGGCTTTGACTGTTAAGATATTACTGGCAAGCTTTAGGAAAGTATTTTCTGTAGAGTGGTAGAAAGCTAAAGTATTAAGCAACAGGTATTTGGCAAGTGACCAAAGGCTATAACTAGCATTTAGTCTTGAGAAAAGTCTGATACAGGAAGAATGGAAGAGAAGATGGAAAGTTAACCCAAGAAGGTAAAAGACAAGTTCCATTAAGAAAATTCTGTTTATACCTTATTGGTCAAAGTCATGTCATGTGTCCATCCCTAGTTGCAAAAGAGACTGGGGGATGTTTTTGCTCTGTTTGTTTAGTTTGGCACACACTGCCCTGATCAAAATTGGAGTTATTATTGTAATAAAGTGTACAGTAAGAGAGTAAAACTGACATTGTTTAAGAAATAGAAGCTACCACAATTACCATGCAAATATGTTTCACTGCAGAATTAAGTGTGTTATGACTGCATTTCAATCTGTAAAGTTTCAATGTCATAACTTTTATGCCTTCCAAAATAAAGAAATATTCTAATATTGAGTAAAATGGATTCAATTTTTCTTACATTCCATTAATTGCCCCAGATTACACTACACATTCAGTTACTTCATATTTGGAGCATGATCTTTTATAATTTTTGTTTCTGGAATTTCTCATTTTTTCCCCTTGTTCTTATAAGATTTCAAATAACTTCTAACATTTTTCTCATTCCATTTACTACTTAGAATCAATTTACTCTTTTCTGAATACATTATTCCTGGAGCTCACTTAGCTAAGGTAGACTGACAACTAACTAACTTCCTTCTTCCCTTCCTTCCTTCCTTCCTTCCTTATTTCTATCCTTCCCTCTTCTTTCCTCCTTCCCTTATTTCTTATTCTATCTCTCTGTTTCTTTTTTTATTCTATTCTGAAGGACCTCAGGGGCGCAGAGTTGGGTTAATCAATAATCCTTGGTTTATTAAAAAAATTATTCATTTATTTACTTTGTTATTTTTAGTAATGTAATACTCAGCTGCAAACCCAGCATCCAGAGCAAAAGC
This sequence comes from Panthera uncia, assembly GCF_023721935.1. Taxonomy (NCBI): domain Eukaryota; kingdom Metazoa; phylum Chordata; class Mammalia; order Carnivora; family Felidae; genus Panthera; species Panthera uncia. The sequence goes on from NW_026057582.1 coordinate 119,803,894, forward strand.
TGGAAACTTTTTTTTTTTTTAATTTTTTTTTTCAACGTTTTTTATTTATTTTTTTTGGGACAGAGAGAGACAGAGCATGAACGGGGGAGGGGCAGAGAGAGAGGGAGACACAGAATCAGAAACAGGCTCCAGGCTCCGAGCCATCAGCCCAGAGCCTGACGCGGGGCTCGAACTCACGGACCGCGAGATCGTGACCTGGCTGAAGTCGGACGCTTAACCGACTGCGCCACCCAGGCGCCCCTGGAAACTTTTTTTAATGCTTTTATTTATTTTTGAGAGAGAAAGAGAGACAGAGCACAAGCCAGGGAAAGGCAGAAAGAGAGGGAGACACAGAATCTGAGGCACGCTCCAGGCTCTGCCTGTCAACACAGAGCCCAATGCAGGGCTCGAACTCACGAACTGTGACATCATGACCTGAGCTGAAGTTGGATGCCCAACCAACTGAACCACCCAGGCCCCCCACAAAAGCTAGAATCTTAACAAATATCATGCATATATCCGTCTGGATCCCTCCCATTCGAATTCCCTTAGACTCCTCATGTAAGATAACTACTAACTTCCTTTTCCACTGTTACATTTACTATATTTTCATTATTTCTCAATGCATTCATTATCTCAAAAATACACTTAGTTTGGGTTTTCCAAGAAACAGACCCCAAGGCAATAATTTAGGTGAAATTTCATTATTTGGGAAGCAAATAACACCATTAGAGAATTGCAGCGATACAGTTCAGGGACTGCAGTTGATAAGGGGTAAAGTATTGCTCTAGATAGTCTTGTGGGTGAATGAAGCTTAATCCAATGGGAAGCACTGAGAAATGGTCCAAACACCATCCTCAGAATTATCCTACCCAAAGAGCTGGGGAGCTGAAGTATTTGTGTACTAATGTAAGAAATCACGGGTTGTGGGATGTCAGTGTTCATTTTTCAGCATGTCTTCCCTGCCTAATGTGGGTAAAATAGTATTTTGCTGAAGGCTTGTTTTGTGTTTTTCTGATCACTAATAAATCTATTAAATCTAATAGAGTTTTGTTTGTTTGTTTGTTTCATGAGGTGAGGTAGAGATCTACCTTCAAATTCTTCCACTTGGATAACCTATCTTTCAGTTCTTTTTTCCACTGGTAATACGTGATCTTTTTCAAATATGTAAGTCATTAACATGTGGAGATTTATTTCTGTTTTCTCTGTATTGCTCCATTAATCAATGTGTCTATCCCTGTGCCAACATAACTATCTAAATAACTGTGGTTTTATGGTAAATCCCAATAACTGGTAAAGGAAGTCTTCCTTCCCTGAAGAAATGTCATGGATATTTCAGTCCTTTACTATTTCACATATAATCATAAAGTTTCATAAAAACCCTGTTGAGGTTTTGAAGGGAATTACCTTCAATGTTCACATCAATTTAGGAAGAATTAAAATATTATTCTATTACAACTTCTACTCAATAATGACAGATATCCCCATTTACTTAGGCCTTAATTAATATCTCATAACAGAGTCTTATAATTTTCCTTGTAACCCTGTATTAATCAGGTTTTGTGTAAAATAAAAAGCTTCAAAAGTTTAGTGACAATGAGAATTTATTCCTAGGTGTTTAAAATTTTCTGATACTATTATAAAAGGCATTTTCTCTGTAATTATTTTTTCTAGTGTGCTATTGATGTACAGAAATGCAACTGACATCTCTATATTAATTTTATTATTTTAAATTCTGTAGATTATTTTAGGCTGATTTTTATATTATCATATCATCTGCAAAAAAAGGACAATTTTATTTCCTCCTCAAAATCCCTATACTTATAATTACTTTTTCCTATTTTGCTGCACTGGTGAAGCTCTCCAACACAATGTTGAATAGAAGTGATGATGATGAACATCATCACTAAATCCTCATTTAGATTTTTAAATGGACACTTTTATCAGGTTAAGGATTTTTTTTCTTTCCAGTTTACCACTTTGTTTTTAAATATACATGAATGTTAAATTCAATCAAATGTTTTTTTGATATAGATTAAGTGATTGTACGACTTTATCTTTGTATCTATTAGTATGGTGGACTATATTTATTGATCTGATATTTAAAAATCCTTGCATATATAGAAAAAAACAAAATTGGTCATGTGTATTACCTTTTATACCTTGTTAGATATGATTTTCTCATATTTTACTTAGGGTTATTATGTCTACATTAATGAGTAAAATGCACCTATAGTTTTTTTTTTTATTATAATGTCTTTTCCACCTTTAAAACTCACCTGTAAAATCATCTGACCTTGGTGTTCTCTTTCTGAGAATATTGTTAACCATTGTTTCAGTTTCTTTATCATTATAGTATCTTATTTTTAAATCCGTGTTCTTGTTTTAATTTTTAGAAAATTTTAAAAGTTAGAGTTTTACACTATTTTATTTTTTATTTCTATATATATAATATATAATATAACATATATTATATATTATATACATATATAATTTATTGTCAAATTGGTTTCCATACAACACCCAGTGCTCATCCCAACAAGTTTCTTCCTCAGTGCTCATCACCCACATTCCTCTCTTCCCCACACCCATCAACCCTCAGTTTGTTCTCTGTATTTAAGAGTTTCTTATGGTTTGCCTCCCTCCCTCTCTGTAACTTTTTTTCCCCCTTCCCCTTCCCCTCCCCCATGGTCTTCTGTTAAGTTTCTCAAGACCC